>NC_137695.1:104008896-104135968 GCF_964034855.1 Anser brachyrhynchus
TTACAGAAATAGATTCTTAAAAATCTACCTGTGTTCACAGATCAGTTCATACCAGAACAAGAAATGTGGTTAATACATTAGTATTTGATTTCTCTTGGAGATTAAGTTCCGTCTAGACTTCCCCTAAAAGAACAGTCTCTTCCATCAAGTTTAGGGTGGAACTATCCCATTTATTATTTTGGGTTGTTATTGTTGGGTTCCACATGACGTGTCACAGTGCCAGAGTCTGAGGACTCTATAAATGTGTCACCTCTGAGAACACAAGACTGAAGTAAATTCCAAATTTATATTCCTTAAGTTGTGTTATGCTGCATGGGATAAGTATATCTTGACTTTATGAATATTCCTTATCAAAATGGAGATCTAATATTCTACTATGGAAATGCAAAAGTCTTAGTACTAGACTACAGGTTTGTCAGGACCAGTACATACGTACATACATTTATGACTTTTCAGTACCACATTTTTGTTGTTGTTTTGTTGTTGTTGTTGTTGTTTTAATATTGATATATACATACATATATTTTTCATAACTAAGGATATACAATATAAATATATGTACATATATTTTTTACATTATGAGGAATGGTTGTGTGGGACAAAATGCCATACTGGAATTCTTATGGAATGGGTATGTTGCTACATAAAACATTGATTAGGATAATTATAATGCATTTCAGTATCATACTGAGGCATAAATCAACATATGTTATAGTTTCGCTTTTAAAGGATCTCCAGAAAATCCTTACATGTTCAGCTGGCTTTTAAGATATAAGAGTATGTTAAACAAGCAGTGTTTTATTATTTACAGTGTTGTTGGTAATTCATGGTCCTTAGAAGACCACACACATTTATCCTTGCAAGGGTAACTTTTCATGTAATTGTTCATCGCATATGAAAGAATATGAATTAAAGAAAATGTACAAGTGACAAAACATGAGCATGAGGGACTCTGGAGATTCTTTTTATATTTCACGAATGTTTCAATGTTCATCTAACCTCCAGACAAGTTTGTTGTCTTAAAATTAAATTGTCCCACTGAATCACAATGAATAATATTAAGAAAAAAGGTATGGCACATCTGATTCCTTTCAGGGTCAAATCCTCAGGTAGTGTCAAATGGAATACCTTTTTTTTTTTTTTTTTTGACAATAAATACTGTCCCTGTAAATTTTCATTAACATTAATGTTTCATTAATCATAACCTGCTCCATAATCTGGAGAAATACATTTATACATATGGAGAAATGCATACAGGTTTGAGAGATGTAGTTATGTGTCACAATTATTTCTGAAATCACTGGAATGCTGTTGTGAGAGAAGTTTTCAGAAAAAAAAAAAAACAAAAAACAAAAAAACTCTGGTTGACCAGTTGGAGAAAAGCTATCAATTTTCTTTAAAACTTTTAAACTTCCAAGTATTTCCTAAGAAGATCATGGCAAAACACCTTTCTTCATTTCTCTAGGACCTTATTCATTTATATCAGTAACAGACCAAGAGGACGTGTTAGATGTTTGGTTTAAGGAGGAATAAAACAGCTTTTTCTTTAGGACTGATATCAAACACCTCAGAAAACTGTTGTGTTTTAGGGCATAAAGATGCATGTGGACTTATCGGGAGCATGCTAATATATACACATATATAGATGAGGTAGTCCAACCTGGTATACTATTACAGGATCTACATATTTACCAATATAGATTATTCAGAAATAGTGACCTAGAGGGAGTTCAAGTTGTAAATATCAATTATTAAATAACTGTTGATTCAAACTGAACTTTAAAGTATCATTTCATTGATAATACTTCAATTTCTTTAATATCTAAAGGCATACAAGAATCTTATAAAAGAACACAGCATGGGATGATATAAAGCAAATGAATACAGATAAGATAGGGTGTAGATATATTTTTATCTAACTAATTTGCAAAAAAAATGATTTAGATTTAAAGATGATGCAAAATTATAAAGTAATTAACTGGATATGGCAGACTTCTATCACACTGCACACTTGTTTCTCCCATTTAATACAGGTTTTGAAAGAAGGGTTGAAACTAATCAACTAGGCCAAATCCTCTTGAAAACAAAGTTATTTGTAGGAATGTAACATGCAATTAAATATGAGGTGGCATTTACAGTCTGAGTTAGGTTGGACAGATTAGATTACCATTAGAACTAGATACAGATGATAACATGATTCTGTATAGTAGAATGCATATGAACCTGACTTTTTCAATCTAACAATAATATTAAAAGAACAGATTGACTAAGAAGGGCTTTAAAATGATAAAGCAAGATTTAAGTATAGAATGACCCTTAAAAAGTAGATAGAGAAACAGGATACATAGTAAGAAATAATGTTGTGATAAGAGGTGTGATGACATTTAAATCAAGGAAAAGCCAGGGAAGTTAAAATGCATAAAACAAAAATGTACAGATGTACAGAGACATGAATGCGCATTTGTAGATGACCATTCACATTTTTTTTCAAGTTCTGTCTTTCCCTAGCTGATTATTACAGCTTTCCCCTTGTTAAGTCAAACAGTAAAATTTGTGTACATTTTTCCATTTTTTTAACATTTTGTATTACTATCAAATATTCAAAGCACTTACCATCAGTAGTGTGGCCAAATGTGCTGCAAGGCATTGTGAACATGATATAATGACAATAATGTTTTTAAAAAGTGGTTGAATAAAGATAAAATTCTAATTGCTACACAAAAGGTAGTATGACAATATAATTGTATTAGATACTACTGTAGTAGACTAGAACAAATTTAAACTGTGTTTATAATACTTCTTTTCAGGTCAAATATACACAAAGTTGTTCTCATTTTATCATTATTGTAAAGAGTAGGTATTTTAAAATTAGGTTGTTTGAAAAGGAAGGGGAATCTGAATCAGAAGGGTTCAGCTTCATGCAAAGGTTTTAGGGTCTGCCAATAGGAGTCATCATGCAATTATCTCCTCAGTCTTACTTAGATCATAGATTATTCTCCAAATTTTGTGCTTTTTAAGATATAAAAAGTATCTTTTAGCCTTATGTCTATAGTAGTTCTTCCCTTGAAAAGAAATTTTGATCCTTTTTCATGGCTTTGAGTCAATGGGAATTGAGTAAGAATAATCAACATGCAAAAAAAATGTTTTAAACTTCATGTTAGGCTTACTTATTGCATTAACCCATGGAATACTTGAAAGAGAATTATGATAATATAATTAAACTTGACATGAGTTTGAACAGTTTTCCTTTACAATCTGTGGGTATAATCTATTTAAACCTCTTGTGCCTACAAAACTAGGACAGAATCCTCACAAAAGGTTATACGGAGGTCCTTTATCATTTTAATAAATGACTTATTGTAATAACTTACAGAATACCTTAAATAAATAGGGCGAATACTCAAAGACAGTTAGCATTAACTGAATTTTTATTCTCTTGACCTCTTTGAGTATTTTTTACAAATAGGTTGATCAAAGAGAATTGTGTTATGTCAGTGTCAATAATTCTTGAAAATGTCTACAGTTTTGAAAGTTCTTGTGATTTAAAGTACATTTTAATGAATAAGAAAAAAAATTACTACTTATTAAAAACAAACAAAAAAATCCCATCCTTTTTGATTAGAAGAAGCTTTTTACCATTCTTTACTAGTATTTTAGTATTTGAGGAAAAAAAATTGATTACAGATTTCTCATGTAATCATTTTGTGAGTGGCAAAGATATTAGGAGGGGTTTAGAGAAGTGTACTATTTTACTGGGTTAAAAATCAGAACAGCCTGTGAAGGCACAGCATGAACATAAGCATTCTCATACAGTCCATGAAGGAAGTATACAAAATCCTGGATGCAAGCATGTAACAATTAACCACTTGCTGTTACCCAAAGTTTCTGTTTCTCCATGGGATGACTAAACTTTGTAGAGCCCAATGCATGTTATACTTTCTTATGGCATCTAATATCTATGGTCAAAACTTCAGGGTGGAATAAGTATTTGGTGTACCTCTCCATACTGTAGTCCATTTTGATTTTAACCAAAGAGTATGCTGTAAAACAGTCGAAGAATTTGACAGTCATACATGCATGAGGTTTTATCATTACACTTGTTAACAAACTGTCTTAAAAACTCATCTTCACCTATTGTAAAAAGTCTTACAAGTGCAAAGAAATAACAAATCTATACAATCTAAATCAAACGTAAGCTGACTAGAAGAAATCGTGAATATGTAAAATTTGTATTGGAAACATTAAGGTTTTTCAACCCAATATGCAAGCTGAAAGAAAACTACTGTTTATTGTTTGGCAGTGTTTGGTACCAAAAATACTTACAACTTGGGAAAAGATTATGTTTTGTTGTCATTAGCAGACTAATGGGCTAAAGCTTTCAGCCTCCAGATGTATTTTTCAAGGATGAGAAAAATATTATGATGTTAATATAACAATTTAGTAGTTTGGAGGCACATGACCTGGGAAAAATGTCTGTGATCGGCTTCAATCACAGTTTTGCTGTGTCATTACAATAATCATTGACAAATTAGTAGTGGTAGGTATTGTTGGTATATCATATTGGAAATGGTGGGGGAGGGGAGGACAACACACAAGACACGACACAGTTCCTTACAGAATGGTAGGATGACTTTGACTTTAATCTTCTTGGCATTGAACCATAAGAGAAATTTTATTTCATTCTTTAATAAAATTATAATTTAAAAATAATTCTAATGAAAAAAGTATTTCAACAACATTTTTTTAAGGTAGAACACAAAAATAATTTTAAAGTCTCAATGCCTATATTAAGAAAGCAATTTTAACAACATCACTTAAACAAAAAAGGAACTGAAAATCTGCTGATGGAGTTCTATTTTTAATCAAAAGGACAAAAACAAACAAACAAAAAAAGTAAAACCCCAAAACCTCACCAACACCAAAAACCGAAAAAAAAACACACAACAAACCACATGCATGCACTATAATGTGAACCCTTGATTTCTAATTTGAAAAGCAAGCCTTCAAATACGATATTCTTTTTCCTTAGCATTTGTAATTCCAGATTTTATTTTTCATACAGTGCTTTTGGAAACACTATCAGCAACTGGTAATAAAGCCTAAATATAGAGGATAAAGACTAACTGACAAGCTTAAAAGTAAACAGATACACTTCTTTCCTCTGAGGAATCCACTACTGCTGCTGCTGCTGTGCATACTGATACATCTTTTGACACTGACAGTGATGAGTGAGGTGTAATTTCAGTTCGAGACAACAGACTCAAGGTCAAAAGCAATCCACTCAAGATAAATCTCGTGGCACCATCACAGAACTTAAGGACCTTGATTTAGAAAGTAACAGAATAAGCAGAGTAGTATTGTTCTATCATTTGTTTGCTCATTTTCTGTCTTAATTTATATCTGAGAGAAGTGATAGTTATGATTGAACTTAGAAGGAAAGGTAACAGAATAAAATAGGAAAGCCAAGCTGGAGCTCTTGAAATGCCTTTGAATCCCAAGCCATTCAAGTGTGACTCTCTGAATACATATGCATACTAAAAGAAAATGTTCCATAAGGTGTCCCCAGCGAACTTAATCATCACCCCAGTCACAGTGCCCAAACCTATTTACCACCAGAGTGGACATCTTTGCTGTGTCCTGCTATGGAGAGAGAAAGGGTTGGCAGCTTGTCCTGAAGGAAAGATTCAGGAAAAAAGGAACGACAAAGAGAAGGATGCTCTGAACAGCTCTTATAAAAATGTTTAGTCCCACACTTGCTTGCTTTTAACGATCACCTGCAGAGCTCCCCTAGGAATTACCACCTATTGCCTCTGTTGTGTATCTTGTGGTATATCTATTCCTGCATGGTCCTGAGCGCTACCTGCCTTGGTCAAAAATTTTAGAACCCCCCCCTTACCTCATCTTTTAAACACTGTGGAGACTGAAAAGGTAATAACTATGGATGGTCTAAAGTTATTCTTCTGTATCTTCCTGTAGAGGAAAACTAAAAAGGGAAGACATAGTGGTCCTCATATTAATTGGAAATAAGCAATATAATGCACTATTTTTTTCATATTAATACTTCCTACAGACATTTACATTGAAGGTCCAATGTCTACAGTTCATGACCAAGGGAAGAGTGGAATAATCTCCTTTCTTGGAAGGATGTGTTCAGTGTTCACAGATCTCCGGTCAGAGAAGAGCTTCTCCTAGCAATGTGCATCAAAAAGGAAGCAAATGTCTAACAGAATGGTGGGTACAGTATTTCCCCATATATACTGCATAGGGAATTATGAGTTCTACTCCAAAAGCTTTAACTTGTAATTACAATATACTGAAGAACAGTATAATCTTTTCAATCTAAAACCAACCCTAAGTGACATTACATGCAAGTAAATGACAACCTTGATGTTAACTATGTATGTACACATATGCACTGGTGTTTCTCTGATTCAGAAGTGATCTAAAAACCCCTGTAATTTAGCATTTTAACTGACCAGACATGGTATCACCAACCCTGGATCCATAAAATCAATCCAAAGCCTTTCTCTGTTATTCCATCTCTCTCTTTTTTTGACATAGCCTTTATTTGCGTCCTTTGACAGGATCCAAACAAAAAGTGAGTTATGTTTAAATGAAAATACATAATAGTTACTCACATTGATCTCATCAGCCAATAAGGTTTAAGGAAAAGGCCAACAACAGTGGAATTTTTGATATACAGTTACAAAAGCTATTAGACTCCAAAATATCTCTTATGGTATCAATACCTGCTATAGATTTCTTTCTGAAAATGTAAAGCTCAGATCCTCACCATCCTTTTTGTAAACAAGAGGCTGAATGAATTGTGCTCCCCGTTGAGGAGAAATCAGCTTTCACACCAACAATGAATGGAGACAGAGAAGAAACAAAAGATCAAAGATCATATCAGTAGCTATGCATCTACTGAAGAATTACTTACTGAGCTGGTGAAAGTTCTATCTCCCAGACAAAACAGGTATTCTTCTTCTACAAGTAAATCTCAAAAGGCAGGCCAGAAAACCCACAGTTACAAAACTAATCACAGTCAGATCATAAAACCATAACAGAATAACTACATGTCAGTACATTGTTGCATTGAATAACACCGAAAGAATTGCTATAAAAATCTGCACAAGTGTTCCAGTAATCCAATCATGTGGCCAGAAAGGGAGGAAAATAGTACAGTATATATGTTTCACAATGGCCTCCAAATATGGATTCTGAACACAGAATTACCAGTCATGAACCACTCAGATGTCATTCACCATCTGTGGTGGTTTCACCCTGTTGGACAGCTAAACTCCACCACAACAGCTCTCTTACTCCCCCTCCTCAAAGGGCGGGTGGGGGGAAGAAAGTACAGTGGGAAAGAGAAAAGCTCATGGATGAAATGAGGATAATTTACTTACAGGGAAAAGACAGGGAAAAATAAATAAATAAACAAATAAATAAAGCAAAAGCCTCATGGAAAAAATGAGAGAAAAACAAACAAACAAACAAAACATTATTCTCTACTTTCCCTCAATGAGCAATGTTTGACTATGTCTTGGGAAGCAGGGCCTCAATGTGCGTAGCTGTTGTTCAGGAGGACAGACATTTTCATGAGGAAAGTCCCTCCTTCTTCTTCCCCTTTCCCAGCATTTATTGCTGAGTGTGACATTCATGGGGTATGGAATATTGGTTTCATTGGTTTAGGCAAGCTGCCTGCTGCCCTCTCCCCACCTCTTGCCCACCCATGGCCTACTGGCTTTGAAGGGGTTTGGAGAGAGTCTTGATGCTGTGCCAGTGCTGCTCAGCAATAGAAAAAACATTGGTGCAACATCAGTGCTGTGATATCTAGCTACAAATGCAGAGTACAGCTCTATATAGGCTGCTATGGGGAAAGCCAGACCCACCCAGATCATGCCATCTACACATGTAATGATAACAACAAAAGATGATTAAAATATATGTTTAAAATACATGTCCTTGAACTAATGGGAACCCACTAACAAGGGATGCAAAAAAAGGCATCCTGGCCTTAAGTATGTGAAATTCAGTTTGTAGAACAATCTCAAAGAACAGGCAAAATTAAACATTTTTTAATAAAGATTATCTTGTCCTTATAAAAAGAAAAATTAGAAATGAAACAATGGTAAAGTAATAAAGACTAGAACAACAGAATAAGTTAAGTCTGGCAACAAATTCTTCTCAATACTGAGAAAGTGACATAGCACTACAATGAAGAAAAAGTGAAGGAGTGGTGGTTTCCATAACTATGGGAACTTTCCATAATTATCCAAACTTTCTAAATATTTAATCATTCCTACTGATACCAGCATAATTTAGTCAGACCTTGAATCTTTGTCTATCAACCACAGCTTTAGCTACAAAATTATCTTTATACTTATTAGCTTTATTATCCTTGTTAGCTATTTTCCTTTTACTGCTCATGTCTCTGTATCGAGAAACATCAAGGCTTTAAGTCTTACTGTTATTTGCAGATTCCCTAATAATATATTTTCTTTTGTAGATTCCAATGGAAACATTCAAGTAGAATTTACCTTAGGCCAGATAAAATAAGTTTCATTTTTGTTTTAGAATGCAAGCATGCTCACCAAGTGTTTTCTAAAAGTAATCAGAGTTACAATCACGAGACTGAAGTAAAACTTCTGGCACTTCATGGGAAAATTGGGATGTAACCTAGGGCTTCTCTCTTTCCATTGGATTTCTATTTATCTATATGCAGTTTGCTCTTAAACAATGAAATAACAGAGGGTTGAACTGTTTGTTAGTAAGCAGATCATTAATAGTAAAAAAGACCTTTTTCTACCAACCTCAGGGTGCGCTGGAGTATCAGAACTATGTCTGTGCAAAGAGTTTTTGAGGTAAAAAAGTAATTAAGTAAAAATTCATTTCAGTTGAACAAGAAGATGAAAAAGTAACCCACCTACTTCAGTTCAAACTGAACTCCGTATAGAAAAGATGAAAACCCAAAAAAGAGTTATATTTAGAATTTTTTTTCCTCCTCCAGTTTTGTCATGAAACTAATTTTAACCCTGTTGGAAAGCTCCTTACTCTGCAAACATTATAGGACATTTATTCACCTAGCTGTCTTATTACCATTGCAGTCATTCAGGTAAACAAGAGACACAGCTTTTTCTGTCCCAAGCATTTACCTGGAACTAGTCCCACAAATCAGATGAGAATCAGGAGCATCTCACTTCGAATCCATGTCCATGTTGCTGTATCACTTGGTAATTAATGTTCCTCATTCTGCCAGGAACAGATGAGTTTCCCATCTAGAAAGATATAGGAGATAATTTGGTTTACCAGTCTGTGATAAATAGAACCAGTTGAAGGCTTATGTTTCAACGTGAATATTGACATCAGATATTACACAAAAATCCGTGGTAAAAATCCCATCTAACACCCTTCATTGGCCTATTAGTTTTATCTCAGCTTAAATAAAAGGACATGACTAAAGGCATTTAGAACTTGAGTCTTCCAGCACATTTTTTCTCTAACATAAATTAATTATTTTATTTTATATAAAGAATCAATTTAAATAAGAAAGTACTGTAATTCTGACATGTTAGAAATTCGTTTTTTTCTTTTCTTAATTTTATGCATCTAGTCTATTTCATTTTCCCCACTAAATGTTAATATTTGAGTGCTAGCATATTTCTAAATGATGAAAGTACTTCCTCTGCCTTTGCAATCACTGCTTTTTGTTGTTACAGAATTAAGTATCATTTCATAGCCTCATCAACTATGGAAGCGGTTCTTTCGGGTTGTAAACCCTACTTGCCTAGCCATGACGAGTCACTCTTCTTCAGCACTAATCCCTTACCCCCAAGGGAAAAAATGTAGAAAGAGAGAAAAGAGAGAAAAGATGGAAAGGTACAAGAAAGAAAGCAGAGCAAACAAAGGAGAGCAAACAGAAAACAGAAGCATGATACAGACAACTTGAATTCTGTACAAGGTAGGAAAGAGCAGTATTTCCCTTAATTTCATCTTTAAATGATTATCTTCTCTTTCCACTTGAGCAAGGTGAATTGGTAGAAAAGTGGCAATATTTTCAAATGGAACTCAAGAGTTCACATTTGGAAATAAGGTGTTTGTTTTATTTTTCACAAGTAAGTAATTCTAGTAATGGTTCATCTGAGGTCACATTTGACATCGATTTGTTTACATTTTGGCGAGTGAACAATTTATTTTATCCATGTGATACTTCATTATGACACCACAAGAAGACATTACACTGCACACAGAAAATACAATAAAAATAAACATACACATACACATGTACAAAAAAGCACAAAACCAAACTACTAAGAACAAGAACAACAACAATAACAATCAGTTCACTTGGAGAGATTTCTTCTAATGTCCAATTGCACTCTTTTTGAAGATAATATATTATAATATAATGACTTCCTACTCTTTCTCAAATCAGGTTCACTAAGGGTTATCAGATCTCAATGGAATTTTTATAATTTCCATAATGTTATGGATTCTAGATCCAAAACTAATTCATAAGAAATATTAGCAGGTTATATCTTATATCTCTAGTCTTATTTTTACTGTACCATATTAAGCTATAATACTTTTTTTTTCCACAAATTCATCATTTTTCTTTTCTCCACTGGTATGTCATGAAATTCAGAAGATTAAAAAAAAAAAAAAAAAGCTATATCGGTTTAGGAAAAAAACAAAACAAAACAACAACAAAAAAACCACCGCCTTAGTCCTCTATTGAATTGAAAGTTATTTAGTGGCTTTAATTTCTGTTTCTATCCTCTCAGTTATTGGTCTTGTTTTCAAGATACTACCTATATTTTAGCACTATTAAGTGTGTAGGTATGGTGCATGAAAATATTTTTGTATATATGTGCTCCTTTGTGGGTTTTCTTATGCAAATGACAGTCTTGCAGAAAAAATACACACATACATGCACATGCACTTTCAATTAATTTGCTTAGTTTTGCTAACTTCCAAACATTCGTATTGGCTTTCTTAGACAGTGAGTATTAAGAAACAAATACACTTGTACATGACTAGACTTTTTAAAAGTAGATTCTGTCATAAACAAATGTAAAAGGCACATTTTTTTCTTTGAAGGGGGAGAGTCTGATTCTGTTCAAATTGTTTTGAATTGAATCTGTTTCCAATGAAAATAGAAGCCTTACTGAATAAATCAACTGGTCTTCATCTTTTTGCTTAACACTTAATGTATTCCTCCTGTATTTTTATGATAAAGACCAGGCATTGAGCATCAGTACCCAAATTATACTAGTTTTGATGTTGGATCCTAAGACTGTCATCTAGTACGGAATAAACAAAGAGTGTCTGTGAGCAGCTGACCAATAAATTAGACTTAATCACAAATTCAATACCATTCAGAAAAGCATTGGGATATTGCTGGCTTCAATTTATGAAAAAGGATTTTCATAGACAGTGTGCCAATCATCCAAAAGGATGGTTGAAAATAACTGTTGGATTGGCATATTAATGATCACAGGAGACCAATGTAAATGTCATGAACTATCGGGAAAGAATAAACTGAGCACTAATACTACTCCTCATCTGCTCCCAGTGTGAACAGATAAAATTTTTATCACAACAAACAGCATGGTAGTTTGCATGAATTATTAAATCATATGCATACAAGAGGGTTCGCAATTAAACAGAAAGACTTACTGAGGATTATCATAACTGACAATGACTAGAGCTTGCAAAGTCCAGCTATGAGTCAAGAGACTAACGTGTATGATTGCTTCTAATTTGTACGACAATTTGTGAGTTATTAATTTATAACACTTTTAGATGTTGCCACAGGGGAGTAGAATGTACAATTAGTCTTTCAGTATGCATATGTCAAACATGAATAATAAATGTTGAACATATAGCATTATTTATATGCAATCACTTTTTATCTGTCATAATAGGAATAACTTCATAGCAATAAGCTATTTAATGCAGAAATTTAGTATAAATTGACTATGTTGTCCTTTATGCATTATTATGTATGAGCCCTTCTAATACGCCTTCTGTTATACATTTTTAGTAACAGAATCACATGCCTGCAACTCCCAAGGGCTTAGTATGTATTTCAGTGATGAACAATTCAGCCTTAAGGTACTTAATTCAGATTATAAGGCCTATGACATTTAGAAAAATACTGGAGGTCCCTATTCAGCCAATTATATACACGAAGCCTTGCAGTGAGCTAATGTGCACAGAAGGTCTGTAGCTCTACTTCCTCACCCATCATGAAAATAAAGAATATAGTTCATAGCAACAATAAGAGTTTTTAACTACTTGCTCCCTTCTTCTGTTATCTGAGGTAGAGTGTGTCACACAGCTTTACGTTAGCTCTGTTCTTCTCATCTTATTTTATTTACTATAGCTTAATAGGTTGCATCAATCTTCTGCATTTTGAACATATGGTTTTGGGCAATGCTAAGGCTGTTAAGTAGCTGTCTGATTTTATTGCCACTTTGAAAATAAATAAACAAATAAATAAAAGAGTAAGTTCATGGTCTCTGCGCCACAGTCACTAAGGAACCTAATTCTAAGACAGAAATCCAACCTCAGTACAAAAGTTACCAATAAGGAAATTTTGTATATATATAAGTACATATAAAATATAATATGATTTATGGTTTATAGAAATCAATCACAAATAAAAGTCCTCTGAGTTCCTCTGGGATTTTTTTTGACTAATTACAGACAAGTAGTGGCCATGATGAACCAAGGAAATGTTACCTCTTGCTCTGCTGTTTAAAGATGTTGTGGAGAAATTTCATTTCATCTGTCTGCACACTGATTTCTTTTTTTTTTTTTTTTTTTTTCTCCTGCTCTATCTGTTTAGCTCAGATTTAACTGTGGACTGTCTTTGCTATTAGATTATGTGGAGCTTAGCATAATGAAGCTCAAGGTCTTCTAACATCTTAAGTGCTATAGGAATTCAAATAACATTTTTTTATTATTATTATCTTTTTTCCCCTCGTGTTCACATCTGCAACACTTGTAAATGACTGGTGAGCAAAAAGGAAATATGAATTGTTTTAAATATTTTATGTCAAATATAAACCTTATTTATGCAATGAGCAAAGCTGATTACCCTTTCATTTTTCAATATTGCATTGAAATACAATGTTTTGTTTTGTTCTATTTTTTATCTGAATTTGTATCACAAGACATATTATTAAAGGGTGTGCTTGAGGTCAAGAACTATTTTTTATTTTAATAATAATGTATATTGGTGTAGTCACCAATAAACTGCAATAGTGTTTCCTCCTGAGGAAAGAAGGACTATACACAACATCTATATTCATATATTCCTTTGAAAATTGAGGTATTTCAGTCCCATGCATTTTGCAGTATTAAGGGGTTAATTGTACTAGTGCAATCAAATCAAGTATAACTAAATAACTGAAGAAAAAATCGCTACCTGCCTTGGGTTATAGGACTTAAAAAAAGAAAACAGTTTATGCTCTTTAATAAAATGTCTCACAAATACATGAAAAAATCTGTATGTAAATCAAAAGATAAATAGTAGTCACATAAGGAAAAAAAGATACGTAGTCATGCAGGTCATCAACGTATACAATTTAAAACACGAGTATGGGTTTTCTTAAATATTTTGATACAGGCATTATTCCATAATTTCTATTTTATAATAAAATAGTTTTATTGCTTCTATTTTATAATAAAATAAGTGCATTGCATATGTACTTGTATAAGTATTTGTATTTCATTGCATATGCACTTTGGAGACTCTAATATGACTTATCAAAAAGAATTTTGGTTACTGTCATAGGATCATAGATGGTTTGGGTTGGAAAGGTCCATAAAGGTCACCTAGTTCCAACCCCCCATTACACCAGGTTGCTCAAAGCCCCATCCCACCTGGCCTTGAACACTTCCAGGGACGGGGCATGCACAACTGCTCTGGGCAACCTGTTCCAGTGCCTCACCACCCTCAGACTAAAGAATTTCTTCCTTAAATCTAATCAAAATCTACCCTCTTTTACTTTAAAACCATTACCCCTTGTCCTATCAGTGCACTCCTTGATAAAGAGTCCCTGCCCAGCTTTCCTGTAGGCCCCCTTCAGGTATTGGAAGGCTGCTATAAGGTCTCCCCAGAGCCCTCTCTTCTCCAGACTGAACAACCCCAGCTCCCTCAGCATGTCTACATACAAGAGGCGCTCCAGCCCTTTGATCATCTTTGTGGCCCTCCTCTGAATTCATTCTAATCCTTCCATGTCCTTCTGGTGCTGGGAGCTCCAGAGCTAAATGATGCAGTACTCCATATGGGGTCTCAACAAGTGCAGGGTAGAGGGGGAGAATCACCTCCCTCGACCTGTTGGCCAAGCACGCTTCTTTTGTTGCAGTCTAGGATACGGTTGGATTTCTGGGCTGCAAGCACACATTGCCAGCTCATGCTGAGCTCATTAGCCAACACCCCCAAGTCTCTCTCATTAGGGCTGCCCTCAATCCACATCACCCAGCCTGTATTCATATTTTGGATTGCCCCAACCAAAGTACAGGACCTTTCACTTGGCCTTGTTGAACCTCATGAGGTTCACAGAGGCCTGCCTCTCAAGCCAGTCAAAGTCTCTCTGGATGGTATCCTTTGGATGTCAAGGTCTCTCTGGATGGTATAGCCACACAGCTTGGAATCACTGGCAAACTTGCAATCTTGATGCACTCAATCCCACCATCAGTGTCGCTGACAAAGGTGTTAAACAGTGGAAGTCCCAATACCAACTGCTGAGGAGCACCACCGATCTCCACCTGGATATCAAGCTGTTGACTGCAACTCTCTCAGTGTGACCATCCTGCCAATTCCTTATCTACTGAGTGGTCCATCTGTCAAATCCACATCTCTCAAATTTAGAGAAAAAGATGTCATTTGGGACAGTGTCAAATGTTCTGCACAAGTCCAGGTAGATGATGTCAGTTGTTCTTCCCTTATCCACAAGTGCTGTAACTCCATTATCAAAAGGCCACCAGTTTTGTCAGGAACATTTCACCCTTAGTGAAGCCATGCTGGCTGTTGCCAATCACCTCCTTATTTTCCATGTGCCTTAGCATGTGACTTAGATTCCAGGAGGTTTTTACTCCATGACCTTGCCAGGCACAGAGGTGGTACTGACTGGCCTGTAGTTCCCCAGGTCTTCCTTTTATTCCTTTTTAAAAATGGGGGTTATGTTTCTTACTTTTAAGTGGAGCTTGAGTGACTAGTCATGTATGTCTTCATTGTGATTTGGATAAGTTTTTCTTGCCTTTTTTTAAAGGTATAGGCTCAGAGAAATTCTGAGTGCATGCTCAGTGATGGATGGTTGCACCTTGGAGGCAGATAGCCTTTGGGATGGTGGTGTGTTTTGGCATTATAATGGATTATAATGAGTGAAGTTCACCCAAAGGACATGATTAGGTTATCAGTTAGAATCAGGGCTGGCCATGCAGTCTATCAGTTCCACAATACCATCCAGTTCCCTATCCCTGAAGTTGTGGGAGTGTGGCCATGGGGGTCGACAAGCCTCATGGTTGGTGATATCATCAGACTCTTAACGATGAGGCCATCAGGAATGTAAAGAGTTTAGAGGGAACAAAGAAGGGTGATTCAGGAGACACCTTGCTGTCTCAGGTTGCTTGTTCTCCAGCCGTTAAGGCATGGAAGTTGCTGGGTGTTCGCTGTTGCCGGGCAAAGTTGTTGACCAATGAATAGTTAGTGGAAAAGTACTGCTGTATGGCAAATGGTACAAGAAGGGAGCCTGTCCTCAATATGGGGATGCAACAAGAGAATGAAGTTATGCCCTCAATATGAGAGACGAAATTAGGCCCTCAGTAAGAGAGAAAGTTATGTCATCAATAAAATAGTAGCAGTTACTGATCCTGAAAGAACCCTGGTGTCCGTGTGGTCATTATGCCACATGAAGTGATAGCAGAGAACCTGACTGCGGTGTCTTCACTGCACTTCACCCTCTGTGCAGTAACCCGTATAGTCAGCACACCACACTCACCTGGTATCACCGATAACTAAGGTTGCAGGCTGTGGTGCTGAGGGGACTATCATGGAACAGATTCCTTGCATATCTGCTGCATCTCACCCTGGAAGTTTCCTCAACACTGAACCTTCTCTTAAGACATGGACAGAAGTTTAGCCTCAGTAAGTCACCTCCAGCAATTATTCCACACCAGCTCTCGCCAGATCACCTGATCCTGCGTGGGCTCCTCTCCACAGCCTGCAGTTCTGGCCCGAGGCCTGTGTGGTGGTTTTACTTGGGTGGGCAGCCGAGCTCCACCTCAGCCACTCTCTCACTCCCCCTCCTCAAAGGGAAAGGGGGAGAAAATATGATGCAAAGGGCTCAGGAGTTGAGATAAGGATGGGGAGATCGCTCAACAATTATCGTGACAGGCAAAACAGACTCAGCATAGCGAGACAGTAAGATTTATTGCCTGTTACTAAAAAGCTAGAGAAGTGAGAAACAAAGGAAAGAAACCAAAAACGCCTTCCCCCCATCTGCCCTCTTCCACCTCCTCCCCCTGAGTGGTGCAGGGGAATGGGGGAATGGGGATTGTGGTCTGTCTATAGCACTTCGTCTCCACTGCTCCTTCTCGGTCACTCTCGTCCCCTGTGCTGTGGGGTCCCTCCCACCGGATGCAGTCCTTGCTGAACTGATCCGACGTGGGCTTCCCACAGGCAGCAGCTCTTCAAGAACTGCTCCAGATATAGGTCCATAACACAGGGTACATCCCTCAGGAGCAAACTACTCCAACCTGGATCCCCCATGGGCAGCAGCTCCTGCCAGGTCACCTGCTCCTGCATGGTCTCCTCTCCACGGGCTACAGCTCCGGCCTGGGGCCTGCTCGGGCGGGGGTCCTCCACAGGCCGCAGCCTCCATCATTGCAGGTCCACCTGCTCCACCGTGGTCTCCTCCACAGGCTGCAGTGTGGAACCCTGCTCCACCGTGGTACTCCATGGGCTGCAGGGGGACAGCCTGCTTCACCATGGTCCTCACCACAGGCCTCAGGGGATTTCTGCTCCGGCGCCTGGAGCACTTCTTCCCCTCCTTCTTCACTGACCTTGGTGCCTGCAAGGCTGTTCCTTGCTCCTCTCTCTCTCCCAGCTGCTGTGTAGCAGCGTTTTTTTCCCCTTTCTTAAATATGCTTTCACAGAGGCGCAAACAACATCGCTTATTGGCTCAGCCCTGGTCAGCAGCGGGGCCCTTACCTAACATGGGGCAGCTTCTAGATTCTTCTCACAGAAGCCACCCCTATGGCTCCCTGCTACCAAAACCTTGCCATGTAAACCCACTGCAGCCTTCTCCTGCTGGGGCTCTCTCTCCATGGGCCGCAGCCTCCTCCAGGCCACATCCACCTGCTGCACCGGGGGCTCCTCCACGGGCTGCAGCGTGGAGATCTGCTCCGTGTGGGACCCATGGGCTGCAGGGGGACAGCCTGCTCCACCAGGGGCCTCTCCACAGGCCGCAGGGGAACTTGTGCTGCGTGCCTGGAGCACCTCCTGCCCTCCTTCTGCACTGACCTTGGTGACTGCAGGGCTGGTTCTCTAACATTTTCTCACTCCTCTCTCCCAGCTGCTGATGCTGCATAGCAGTTTTCTCCCTTTCTTAAATCTGCTCTCCCAGAGGCCCAACCAGCTTCATTCACTGGTTCAGCTCTGGCCAGCAGCAGGTCCCTTTTGGAGCCGGCTCTGATCTGACGTGGTGTAGCTGCTGGGCTCTGCTCACTGAGACCACCCCTGCAGCCCCACTGCTACCAAGCCCTTGCCACATAAACCCAGTAAAGCATTAATTCTGCATTACTTTATAATGCAAATATTTCTATAGTAGTTTCTAGGTTGTACCATTTTAGTTGCCTTAAAACAAAGGCAATTCTATTCCTTACCATTGGATTCCTGAGGACTTTCATGAAGTCGTGACATAGGTCCAGATTATGTTTCTCAAATGTATTCATTTTTTATTAATTTTCAGACATTGTATTTTGCTAATAGAAGTTAAATAACATGAACTCAGACAGATAGTGGAATCATATTTTGGTACCACAGCATGTGTTATTATTGGATGGTACATATCTGAGATGCTCTATGGAGTGCTGCAGTTTGGGTGCCAAGTGTCTTTTCTTTCAGTGTGTGAAACAGAGGACTTCAGTGTGAAGTGGGCTGACCTGACATATAGTCAGTCATGTAGCAGAAGACAACTGTGTAAATATTATTAATTCTACTTCCTGAAAACAGCAGCAACTGGTCAACATCTTCCACGTCTATGTGGAAGTTAAAGGGAGGGGAATGAAAAACATTATGGTCTATTGGTAGACAATGATATCTATGCAGGAGCAATTTAGAAATTACATATTGATAAGCAGATTTTTCTAATAAAAAATTAGCACATAATACCTAAGAAAAAAGAAAGCGTAGAACAGAATTATCTCCCCAAACGATCCCACTTTTTTTTTTCATCTCTACTCACAATGAGTACAAGATGGATTATGTTGATTTAGACTCATCTGATCTAAATTAACTAGCTAGAGTTCAAATAGTTGAGATTTTTAGTTGCAGTGTCTCTCTCAAGCTGTATGGCTTGATGTTGCATTTTAGACATGTAGGTCTTCATCTGAAATGATGGATCCCCCTTTTAGACTTAGTTTATCTAGCAATATCAGATTTGCAGAGCATTTTCATGTCATTCTTCTCACAGAGTCCTCTGCATTTTCTCTCCTGTTCAGTGCTACACTCAATAACTTTCAGTTATTGCTGGGCACACAGGTACTCTCACTACTTCTGACATCTGACAAAAGTCAAGTCTAAGGAAGAAGCAAAAGTTCTGAGAAGATGCTGTACCAATCTTGCAGGTAAAACAGCTCACTACTCCTTGTGTGTCCAATCAATCCTATATCATTATATATAATGTGTACCTGTTCTGTTACGGAGACTGGAATATCAGTGTGTGTCAGAGGGGAATTGTTGCTTGGCTTTGGCCATCATTATCAACAAGGCAGTGTCTCACTTAAAGGATATTCACTACATTAGTGGTATAACAGACGGCATAAATCTGCATCCAGAGCCTTACAAACAAAATACAATACTGAGAAAGTGGCTGAAGCCACAGGCAGTTCCTCCCTCTCATTTCTTCCCTCATTAAAATAACTGTCTGAGAAAAAAAATGCCAACCTCAAGAGCACTACCCAAAAGCCTTCCTCAGTAAATGCATATCAAGGATATTCTTTACAAGTTAGAAATGTATGCATGCCCTGGTTTTATTCCAATACTTCATTAATAAAAGTGATCACAAAGGGTATTATCTTACAGAGGAAATGTAGCCATCGTGATGCCCATAGGGCTCTTCACTAACTTGGCATTTATCAGCATTAATTCTAGTACTCATACCTATACTATGTCTTGAAAGAAAATTGTTCATCAATACTAGCAGATTTCTATGCTGACAGCACTTAGTAATATAGAGTTCACACTTGTTCCTAGTGTGTGGATAAGAGCTTCTTTTTCTTTTTCTTTTTCTTTTTCTTTTTCTTTTTCTTTTTCTTTTTCTTTTTCTTTTTCTTTTTCTTTTTCTTTTTCTTTTTCTTTTTCTTTTTCTTTTTCTTTTTCTTTTTCTTTTTCTTTTTCTTTTTCTTTTTCTTTTTCTTTTTCTTTTTCTTTTTTTCTTTTCTTTTTCTTTCTTTTTCTTTTTCTTTTTCTTTTTCTTTTTCTTTTTCTTTTTCTTTCTTTTTCTTTTTCTTTTTCTTTTTCTTTTTCTTTTTCTTTTTCTTTTTCTTTTTCTTTTTCCTTTTCTTTTCTTTCTTTTTCTTTTTCTTTTTCTTTTTCTTTTTCTTTTTCTTTTTCTTTTTCTTTTTCTTTTTCTTTTTCTTTTCTTTTTCTTTTTCTTTTTCTTTTTCTTTTTCTTTTTCTTTTTCTTTTCCTTTTCCTTTTCCTTTTCCTTTTCCTTTTCCTTTTCCTTTTCCTTTTCCTTTTCCTTTTCCTTTTCCTTTTCCTTTTTCTTTTTCTTTTTCTTTTTCTTTTTCTTTTCCTTTTTTTTTTCCCCTCACATTTTGCCTATGCCATGAGCAGTCATTGCCATGCCACTGGTCTCAATCTGCTTAACAGGAAAACATGGACAAGGATTCCTAATTAACAAGTGTATGGGTTGTACCTTGTTATCCTGTTGCTTCATCTTCCTTTCTAGAAATGCAGTTTGGGAATACAAATTTGCTTCACTTTTAGTTGCTTATCCAGACCAAGAGATCATCCACATTTAGTTGTGAGAAAGTGAGGGAGGAAGGTGGTCTTCTTTCCAGGATCCTTATTCCCACTTCTTTCCCACTTCTATAGTGGTCATGGGATTCTGTGGAAGATTCTATGCCAATAACAACTCTACACATAATTCAATAATTTTAGGATTCAATAATCCTCCACTCAGGTAAATATATGTGTATATATATATATATATATATATATATTTTATCCTGAAGAACCCCAAAATCTGCATTATATTGTTGTCCAGTTCATTAACTCATTCCCTCATGACCTTTACTTCTCAGGCAGAGCACACAGAATTGGTCAGAAGGGTGATTGCACGCATCTCCATGAGGAGAAGCTGGAGAAGAGGGGGATGTACAGAAGCAGGAAACAAACAAACAAACAAACAAAGCTAAAAACCATCAAATCACTGCTTCTTTTTACTACTCTATTTAATGTAAAAGACTGGAAATGACATAGCACTACTGTATGGTAGGGAAGATAAATCAGTGGGGGAGGAGCACATTTATTCCATTTGCCACATGAAGCTCAGTTCAGTCTGGCTTTATTGCTTCTGTATTTCTCTGGGCACAGGAGGGAAAATCTCCATAGAATCATATAGAATATCCTGAGTTGGAATGGACCCACAAGGATCATCGAGTCCAACTCCTGCTTCCACACAGGTCTACCCAAAAATTCAGACCATATGACTGAGAGCATAGTCCAAACACTTAAACTCTGACAGTCATGGTGCCGTGACTATGTCCCTGGGGAGCCTGTTCCAGTGCGTGACCACCCTCTCAGTGAAGAACCTTTTCCTGATATCCAGCTTGAACCTCCCCTGTCGCAACTTGACTCCAGTCCCTCAAGTCGTATTGCTAGTCACCAGAGAGAAGAGATTGATGCCTGTCCCTCCACTCCCCTTCGTGAGGAAGCTGTAGACCGTGATGAGATCTTCCCTCAGCCTCCTCTTTTCAAGGCTGAACAGGCCAAGTGACCTCAGACACTCCTCATACGTCTTCCCCTCTAGGCCCTTCGCTATCTTTGTAGCCTTTCTATGGATACTCTCCAGTAGTTTCATGTCCTTTTTGGGACATGTTTTTCATGTCCATGGGTACTGTGGTGCCCAGAACTGCACACAGTACTCAAGGTGAGGCCGCACCAGCGCAGAGTAGAGCGGGACAATCACTTCCCTCGACTGGCTAGCAATGCTGTGCTTTATGCACATGAGAGATAATGAGAGAACAAACTTGATAATGAGAGAACAAACTCACAACACAAAATATGTTCCTTATTGAAATCCCAGCTCTTCCTCACTTCCTTCCCCTCTCTTGGACTCAAGGCAGAAGAGCAGGTTTTGAAGAGTCATCACAGGGGCTGCGGAGAAGTCGTCTTTACCAACTATCCATTATGAGAAACCTTGAGGCAGCTAGTGGGGGTCAAATGAAATCAAGAGTTCTTTTTCAAGCTTCCACAGTTTGGTCCTGCATTCTGTATATTTTTTAAGTTCAATATAATCTCATTATATCTGATGAAAGAAATATGACCAGCTCTCTTTTCCTGTCTCTTGATTTTGTTTAATTCAAAAGGTAAGATGTCAAAGTCATAAAAGGGATTAATTTTTATTTTATTTTATTTTATTTTATTTTATTTTATTTTATTTTATTTTATTTTATTTATTTTATTTTATTATTTATTTATTTTATTCATTTTAAAGGTTGAAAAACCTCCCGTGTGCACTGCCTGTAGGCTAAGCTCAACTCAAGCTAATGAGTTTCTCTGTGGTGTGGATTATTGGCATAAAAAGAAGGTAGATAATAGAAGGTGAGATTTAGACACTTAGTAGTGAGTAAATCCTACTCATTTATGTGGGAAATAAAATATATAGCTCAGAATATGTATAATTAATAATAAATTATATAGCTCAGACTAAAAAACCTGCCAGGATGCAATTGTCATGTGATTATTCACAATGAGGTAATTACAGCACATGATGCAGTTTTCTCATCTTTCACAGACAGCTAGTTTTGGAAACCATTACATATAACTGTAAGCAAAAATCCAAAAGGTGATATGACTTAATGGGAAATACAGCAAAATTAGACAGTATCAGATAGGATCACATGCTGAATATCCATGAATATCATGTTCTTCATCTGTGGGTTGACTACCTTACCATTATGGGAGACAAAACTTTTCAATCTTCAATATCTTCAAAAAACATGAAATATTTCCCTTTTTTTCCTCCGTTTCTAGTTTCTTCTTTCAGCTACAATTTCTCTGATATTTTGTATCAAATTTCATTAATCAATCAAGTTTCTTATTAGCCATTCACTTTCTGTTAACTAGCAGAATATATCTAGCCATTACACCTGAATTTGTACATGAACATCTCAAACTTCTCTCAATCCCCTTCTTTCAGCCAGGCTCCTTCTGCATACCAACATTACTCAGGAAGTCTGAAAACAAATAGCTTATTAGGTGCCTAAGCATGAGTGTTGGAAGCTTAATTTCAGCTAACCTGCAGCAAATTTAGTCTTTTCCTGAGTATTCCAGTGGCCTTCACTCACCTTTGTTTGTTTGTTTGTTTGTTTGTTTGCTTGCTTGGTGAGGTTTGGTTTTGTTTTGCCTTTTTTTTTCTTTCTTTTTTTTTTCTGTGTCTTTTTAATCAGGAGATAAAAAAGTGTTTATGGTCTATATCTGGACTTTGATTTTTTGCAAACTATTGCCTACTAAAAAGATCTTTATTATTGCATTACTACTTACGTCAGCTCTAGCTCTGGAAAGAGAACCACATACTCAGTAGTCATACTCACAAAAATATTAACAGCCCAGATCCTCTCTCATCTGCCAGCTGGGTAGAGGGAGAAGTTTCTAAAATGTAACTGTTTTGAAGACTAACCATTGGATTAACACAAATGGATTTTATTTATTTATATATTTATTGCTTGAAGTTGTAACACAAATGCTTTAAATCTTCGGAAACAGTTTTCCTTCTTTTCTTCATTTTTACTTGCTTCAAGCATCTTCACCAACAATGAAAAGTTTAGTTGAAGAGCCACTGTTTCGCCCTCCCAGCCCAGCCAGAATTAGTCTGATGGCAAGTTACAGTGTGAGTAGGCAGTATCTTCTGTGACCTGGCAGGGACCACTCAACAGCTTTGACAGAGCAACACAGGATTCAGTGAAATTCAGGCTTGAAACCATTACAAAATATTCTGACTTACTTGATAATTTGTAAGAAGTAGTAGCATTTGACTTACTACATAAACATATATGTATATATGTATAAATTTCCATTTATAGAAGCAACTACAAACATTCAAATAGTTATGGGGGAAGAGGAGGAGTGGAATATTACAAAAGGTAGGAAAAAAAAACTAACTGGAGGTATCCTAAAGCCTTAGATAGCTTTTAGTATCATGATTCCATGAAGCCAGATGGTAAGTAATACAGGCAGAGAATAAAGGAAAGTACATCCTCCTTGTAAACCGGGAAACTGCATCCAAAAAATATACGTTATGCTGGAGAATAAATCTAAAATAAGCCTTTAATGGAATACTATATCTGGACAAGGAAACTTGCAGTCAGGGCAGTGTTAGGAGCAGAAAAAAGACCTTGATGCTGTGTAAGCACTGCTCAGCAATAACTAAAACATTTGTGTGTTATCATCACTGATTTCATCAAAAATACAGCACACAGCATCATACAAACTACTATGAAGAAAATTAACTCTATTTCTAAATTTCTGTTTCTATTGCTAAAACCAGCAGAACACCTTTTCCACAGAAGGTTAAACAGATCAGCAGATATGATTACCTCATGTGTGTTGTGATAGTTAACAGACTGCAGTTCAGCTTGGTTATTGAGGTAGACTAAACTAGTTAGATCATAGATAACTGGCTTTTTTTTTTTTTTTTAATATATAACAGATTGAGAATGCGAAGAACCCAAACCAACCAACCAACCAACCAACCAAAAAACCCTGAAAATAATAGGAAAAAAATGTAAAGGAAAAAAAAGAGAATTATGCATTTATGCTCTAAAGCACTTTATGAATGTACTACAGCAATTACAATTTTAAATTTGGGTACTATTTTCTCTTTAAATCTAGTTAAAGTGATAAGTAGGAAAGACAAAATCTCAATATAAATGGTCTATAATTATTGCACTTTTCAAATAATATGTCATAAGAGACAGACTTTAAGTTTTATACAGGGCTGATATTTAACTTACTGATAATTCAGTTTCACCTGCATTTTTGGAGACCAGTCTTTAGGGATAAGACAATATACTGGTTAGGCTTATTATTATAAAGGAATAGCTTCAAATACAGACTGAATTAAAATTCTAGATGATGAAGGTAACCTAGGGATGAAACACATTTTACATACACAACTGAGAATTCAGTTTTTTTATAGCACCACATAAAGACTAAGAGGAGTACTGAGTCTGCAAAACGTTATCCATATATGGGTTGGCTGTATTGAAATTAGTTATTACGTTTCTAAGTAAAATGTTCAATTTTGCTTCATAATACATACAGTTAGAAGCATTTCTTGTTAATGAAAGGTTTGGTTCTCACTTGGATTGAGGGTTTAATTTGTTTTAAAATGACCAGTACGGTACACATAAAACCACATGTAACACATATAATGAGAATCATCAGATTTCCCTAAACAGCCAACCAGAAAATTTCCCTCCCAGGAGATTAATGTGCAGGAAACTTCTATGGCCACCATGGCAGAAATTTTCACTGATTTCTGTTTATCTGGAAGGATATTTTTAAGCATATCTACCATTCACAGAATCATAGAATCGTAGAATCATTAAGGTTGGAAAAGACCTCCAAGATCATCTGGTCCAACCATCCCCCTATTACCAATGTCACCCACTGAACCCACTGTCCCTAAGTACCACGTCCAATCTTTCCTTAAACACCCCCAGGGACGGTGACTCCACCACCTCCCTGGGCTCCAATGCCTAACTACTCTTTCTTCCTGTCATTCATGCCATTTATATCTTGTGAATAGCAGAAAAAAGAGCAATATTTTGGTTCATTAAATTATTGTCCATAATTATTTTAAAAAAGAGAACTGTTTCCCTAGATAAGTTTAATCTTTTTAGCTCTGTAGTTGTCGTAAGAATATTAATTTCATCTCAGTAACATATTATTTCAGTACCAGTGAATGAATTTTGTGTGGAACAAACCAAAATCTTCAAAGAAGAGTCTGCTGAAACTAAAATCATTTTCTAAATAATATTGCAATGTGTATTTCCTCTTTCTGACAGAAAAATAATTCTCTGCTCTTAAATCAGGAAGTTTTTTCTTGACACATTTGCTAAACATTTGGGGAAGGCATCAAGTAAAATGCTAAGAAAAAAAGAAAAAAAAAGAAAAAAAAACTTTCTTTATATGGTCATTTTTTGTCCATTCTTAAGGATCTTTACTTCTTATTTTTCTCATTTTACATAGTTTATTTATTTATTTATTCCAGCCAAATAAAAAACACTTTACTTTTTGTCAGTTGCTTGTCTCTAAAGTTCCTTTTTAATTTCACACAGGAGAAGCAGCCATAACACAGATTTACTTCCTCACTATTCCACTGAAAAGTTTTTTTTTCTTTTTTAGTAATTTCTGTTGCTTTTTCTTGGGCATTTTGTTCTATGTTTCACAGAAATCATATGGAAAAAAAATGCTGTGATGACCTTCTAAAATATTTAAATAACCACTTATCTGACACATTCACCCTCTTCTTCATTCAAATTAAAATGAAGAATGTCTTTGGTAAAAAAAAAAAAAAAAAAAAAACAGTAGAATGCTACTAAGCTTATTTTCATTTTTAAAATCTAATCCACGGTCCACTTTTGCATATAATGAAAAGGTTAAATACATTTCATGGACAGCAGGTGATTCTATGACTGTACAACTCTGAAAAAAAATGGGATTCAGAGTGGTTCCAGTATAAAACTACAATATGAGTATATGTCCTCATTGCTTTTAAGACTGTAGAAACTTTACATTTCCTGGAGGATTAGTCCTAAAAATACAAATCACCTTCCCTGCTGACTGCTATGATAAAGACCATAGGAGGTGGCTTTTATCTTCTTGAGTTTTTTAAACATATGCTAAACAAAGTTGTTCCTGGCATATACCCTGGCTGCTATATAATGGTCAGTCTAACCTTTCCTGTCAAAAAGACAAAGTACTGCTTTTTTCCTGTAAAATGCTCATAATGTAGCTAGAATTTAAGAATCAGCTAAGAATTCTGGATACATCACTTTCCACTTATTTATCTGCACAATTTTACATTGTAAGTAGCTATCCTAAATTGCAGTCTTATCAATTAAATAATACTGATTTAAGCAGTCTTCTGGCCTTAAACAGAAGGAAGATAATTTAATTAAATTACATCGGGAATGAAGTTAAATGTAAGAAGGAATAACTTTATGAAAAAGCTTCATCTGTGATAAATTGAAAGCTCTTGGATGAATATAGCATTTACATCACTGTAAATTCTTATAACAAATTCTCTGACATTTAAAAGAACACTAATTTCTACCCCCTTAGTTCTGCTTATTACAATGTATTATGCGATCAATACTATAAATGCATCATTAACCACCCTGTGCTTAATGTAACTGCTAACATTAGTTTGGTACAATACATGGATGGATCTAAAGCCAAAGTATAGATCTTGTTGGATCTTTTTTTTTTTTTTTTTAATGTTTTATCAATATATTTCTGATGTTATTTGTGATGTAAAGACTACTAGTTGTACTTTCTGTTCTCTTTTCCATGCATACTATATAGGTTTACAATATTTACAGAGATAAAAAGCCAAATAGAATTATTTTTATTTTTGGAAGTAGATTCTTTCAGAGCAAATTATGCTTTTATAAGACCAATTGAACGCATAAAAGTAAAGAAAATAAAAAGGAAAAATTAGAACTATATACTGTTAGTGGCTAGTAATAGCCCTGGGAGATATTTCAATCCTTCTAAACTTTCTGAACCTTCTCAAGTCTAAGATTATTACAGAATCACATAATCACAGAATGATGACCTCTGGAGGTGATCTGGTCCACCTCCCCTGCTCAAGCAGGGACACCCAGAGCAGGTTGCCCAGGATCATGTCCAGGCAGCTTTTGAAGATCTCCAAAGAGTGAGACTCCACAACCTCTCTGGACAACCTTTTCCAGTGCTCCATCTCCTACACAGTAAAGAAGTGCTTCCCGATATTTAGACAGTATGTTATTGGAGAGACAGTATGTTATTGATTGCAAGTACAATGCTCTTTAGTTATTTGATGCCTGATTGTAAAAGCTCGTTGCCATTACGGTTATTTTCCTTATGTGCTGCTTCAGCGTAAACAAGTCATATCTCCATCATCATTAATGGTCCATCATTAAAAAATGTCCTCAATCACTGCTGGATTTAGATGAATAATTTTCATTCTCTACCTCAAATTCCTCTACTGTCTTTGAGACTACGAGTGTATGCCAGTGCTTACGTAGGCTTGCATCGATATAAAGAGCATCTTTACAAAACTTGCAGCACACTAGCATGTTAATCATAGTATCTGTATTTGCAATACCTTGATATTTATTCTGAAGAGTCATCCCAGTTCTCTAGGACAGGTGGCTCTGAGTGGCTAATGTCATATTGCTTAATAAATAAGCCTTACAAATAACTACACCATACTACATTATGCAGCATTTTTAATCTTTCCTACTTTCCCATGTGACTGCCCAGCACCTAATGCACAATATTTAACTGTTATATGCACACCTTATGATCACACTGAAAGTTTCAAAGGCAAGCCACACATAAAATTGCAGATGCTTCTGCTTTTAATACTGGTCGTGTTTAAAAGACATCAGTGTGATCCAGGGTCATTGCAAGGCCTGACTCATTGTGTTCTTTGAGCCAGGCAAAGCATTTCTGCATAGATGAATCACAGAATCTCACAATGCTTCAGAAACTACTCCTCTGCAAAAGAGAATGACCAGAGATGTCCTGACTGCTTGGCAGTTTTATGCTAAGCAGTATGAAATGTTTAGATGGAAGAACTCCATTGATCCTCTTCAGTTTCATGACCTGGGACTAAGGATCTAAGTCTCCAGCTACATGCTTTCCACACACACCACACACACACACACACACACACTCTGCAAATTCCCTATGATTCTGGATCTTCTGGACACAGCACATATGTCTCAGAACCAGAGACATAGGATGAGAAGTCCAGGAAAGGGTTACCTCAAAAATATATTTTGCCACAATATTTTCCTATGTCCCTTCAGCAAAGGAAGGCTCTAGTGACTTCAGTCCTAGCAAGCTTCAATAGGTAGCATGATTACATACACGTGATTCTACATGTTTATATGTACATATTTAATTTATGCCCTACTACCTCTCTAGATATTAAAGTTTCATTTTTAGTGACACATTTGTGATTTATCCTCATTCCCTTAGGATGCTGGTATCATCTTGTGCTTGTACTTTTGAAATTCCCTGCAACAGACTCCTTGTTTTTCTTCAACAGCCTTCAAGATGTGGGTAACTGACAACATTACTAATGGTTTATTAGCAAAACTTAGTCATCAGTAAGTCCTTACTCTAGAATCACTGAATAGGTCAATCTACAAAAGATATCTAGCTAGAAGATATATATCTAATGAGATTACATATATATTTTTTCTAACTCATTATTTTCTTTTAATTACAGAAATATCCCTGGCATTTAAACTAAACTGCTTCACAATACTATTCACCATATAGATCAAGCCTTAAACACAAAGGTGAAATATCATGAAACTACTCACTCCTCACAGCAAACACAACCTGGCCATTCTCCATATATTTCCTCTTTCTTATGCCTGTTCCACAGCTGCCTTCTTCAATCAATTAAGTTAGCAGGTTGCTAATATATATCCCCCATCTTGAAGTCCCCTCCAGTTTATAGCATAGTCAGCAGAATTCATAAAGCCATCTTGTGCGTAACGACTTTCAAGGCAATCCTCTGTAGACATTGTCTGCAAAAGCATAGAGTCTTGTCTACCCCTGCCCCTGGCAAGCACTGCTACAACTGTTTTGAGATGTTGGTAGAATCGATAAACATGTATTATACTTTGTGGTTGTGGTTTAAAATGACAGGCAGCTAAGCACCACACAGCTGGTTGCTCACTCTTCCAACCCCCAACTGGAATAGGGGAGAGAAATGGATAAATAAATAAATAAATAAAATTTAAAATAAAACAAAGCAAAAACTCGGAGATTGAGATAAAGACAGATTAATTGGTCAGAAAATGAAAGAAAGGAAGGGCAAATAATAATAATGATAAAAGATAATGATAAAAGTGATGCACAATGCAATTGCTCACCACCTGCTGTCCGATGCCCAGCCTGACTCCAAGCAGAGCCTCCCCTGTTTTATTGTTCAGCATGATGTCCTATGGTATTGAATATCTCTTTGGCCAGTTTGGGTCCGCTGTCCTGGTTCCGTTCCCTCCCAGCTTTTTGTGCACCCCCATCCTCCTCGTTGGCAGAGCAGCAAGAGAAGCTGAAAAGTCCTTAACTCTGTGTAAGCACTACTCAGCAACAGCTAAAACATCTATGCATTATCAGCATTATTCTCATCCTAAATCCAAACCACAGTACCATACCTGTTACTAGGAAGAAAATTAACACAGCTGAAAACAGGACAGTTGGACAGTCTTGAACCACAGCCAGTAACTGAAGTTAGGAAGTCTGAGAAGACTTCTTCACAGGAAAAAATAAATAAATAAAGGAAATCCCGGGAATCCTGGGGACAATGAGGAGCAACAAGCTGATTCCAGCTGGAATCAGCTTTCCAGGAAGGATTCTGTCATTGTGAGAAAACAGCACTAAGAAGCAGAGAAGGAAGAAAACCTCTTCAGAGTGTACTTGAAATCTTGTAGCCCAGAGGTCCACCACGTGAAAGACTAGGACCACCTCAAGCAGGTTGTCTACCAGAATGAGACCTAAACATAGTTCTCTGATTTCTGGAATAAGTCAAATAGTGACTGCATCTGAGAAGGAGTCTATTAAATGAGTGACACAGAGAAAGATGATCTGTGTGACCTCCCAGTACATTTTCCAGGTATGTATAATTTGCTGATGCAAATGCAGTCTTGATGGGCCAGTAGGAGGGGGGCAGAAATAAAGATGACTCACTGATAAGACTTTGATGCTTAAAAACTAAAACATTGAAAGTTATTTTAAGCAGTTATGTTCCAGCCTATATGTCCTGGATAATTTCAAATATTTTGAATAAAACGAGAACATCTATATTTACTAATATTTGCCAGAGAACTTGCCTCATAAACATAGTTATGCAATTAAGATGACACCTTCAGTTTTTGATATTTCTTTCATAATTTTTTAGAGTTGTGTAGTTTGATGCAGCTGAAAAATAAATTCCTTTTGAAAATACTTCAGAAAAAAAAAAGACATAAGAAAAAGCACATATGTACATACACCTGTCTGTTTTTGAATTTTCTGCATTAGCATAAAATTAAGAGCTACATCTATATAGCTGCTCAGTTTCTCAACTTGTTTTTCACCCCCAGAAATAGAACAAAATGATCAGAATACTGAATTAGGATAGCATTGAACAAATAATGGATTTTCCCCAGTTTGAATAACTGTTGAATTATGAGTGTCCTAATTGTTACTTGTAAGGAAAGATTGAGTGACCCAAAGCCATCTCCAGTTACCTTGTGTTGGCTTACATTCAAAGACAAAACCAAGTCACAGGCCCCAAGCAGTGTGCTCCAACTCTAGAAGGCACGTGTAAGCGAAACCCACATGTATGGCTGTATTACTATCAGTCCTCCAGCAGTTGGCCAGCATCCATGCAGCAACAGAAAGCTTTGTAATCCCAACATAACCACATTCTGCATGAACGTCCTGTGTGTATCCTCAGTCTCTGTAAAAAAGAAAGCCCCTTTCTTTTCACCCCGCAAGGTCATTTAGGCTCAGAAAATTCCAAATGACATTGTCTTCTCCCCTCTTTTCCTTACACAGGTATGGTCATTCTTGGCTCATGTTAGCTCCTCAATCCCAGCTTGCAACTAAAGTGATTCATGCTCCTGTCAATTCGTTGTAGCACATGGCTGGCATTGAAGCTTCACTGACCAATCCATCCTATTCCACTGAACAGGATTTTTGCAACCTTATTCCTTTGTTTCTGACCATCTGGCTGTCATCAAAGCTTCTCATAAATCAGGGTAGACACAAGTCCATCTTCTGATGCAGGAGATTCAGGATGAGAATGACAGGTAATCTCCATTAGCATTTTCTCCACCTTCTGAAGTGAAATCCTCCCTTGTAAGTTTTCATGTACTTTCAAACCTGCTGAACAGGTATGTTTGAAACTATGTGAAATGGCTAACGTTATAGATTGTTAGAGTATCAAAATTGTCATGCAATACCTCCTGGCCAAATACATCCTTGTGAAAGAAGTAAGCATAAGAAAGAAAGAAAGTAAGAAGGGTCCAAGAAGAGCTACAGCAATTACTGCAAAGCCTCAGACCACATCCAAGATTGCAGGGAAAAAAAAAAAAAAAAAGGACATCTGAAAATCTGAAACATCATACATCGCTGTCAGGCAGAGAACCTTCCTCCCTCCCCTCCCCCCCCCCCCCCAAACAAACAAACAAAAAACCAGCACTACAGCAGGCCTAGCATCTGGCAATCCACAAAACAGTGATTTTGCAGTGTTTTTTATCTCCTGTTTTACTGTGTTTCCTTTCTTTTCCTTTTCCCTCCACCAGACATTCATGGGATTTTACTAACCCAAAAGATAACAGTACACACTAAATGGAACACATTTAATTTGCCAGATGATCCAACTGTGCAAAAGTCCAGCAAGAGTGTTCATGAAACTACATGCCAAGAGCACTTTGCTCCTTGTCTGAGCTTTGTGTGAGAGATTTAATTTCATATACCAATAAACCAGAGGATCAATTATGGAATTTGGAATTCTTAAACCATTAAAAAACAAACAAACAAACAAACAAACAAACAAACAAAAAAAAAAAAAACAAAAAAAAACACACCTTTTTTATAGATGGGTGTGGGGATAGGTGGTTTTTGTTGGTTATATCTTGCTTAGGCAAGTAAAGTTTATTTTACTGTATCATAAGAAATAACTGTGAGAGTTCATGTGGTTGCTTGATACTGAGCTTCACAATAAAATCAAGTTTGCAATACGTTGTTGCAAGAGTCTACCCTCATTTTTGTCTAATGCCTTTTTCAGTATTTCTGCAAAGCATTCTGCTAATCCATTTGGAGTTGGGTAATAACGATCTGATCTAGTGCATTTTGTTCAATTTTCTTTTTCTTCTTGAAAACTAGAAATCCTGCAGAAAAATATGAAAACGCTTTATCTAAAACAATCTCTTCAGGCAAGCCATATGGGATAAGCCAAAATCACAATATGCCTCAGAAGTGTTTATCCTATGTGTCATTTCTGGCCTCCTACAATAAACACAGTCTATAATTAAGTACATTTATTTATTTTTCTCTGCTAAACCAAGATGAGTTACCAAGGCTTACTGCACTGAAGAGGATGGAGCAGTTTGAGTGACATTGTTCACACTGATTTCCATTTCCATACTAGTCCACTCTCACCATCAAGAATAAGTTCTCTCCATTTTATTTATTTATTTATTAAATTATGTGTTCTCTCCAGCATGCTGGATTAAAAATTACATTGTGTGGCTTGGGAAATGGACATTAACTGAATAGTAGATTACATGTATTAACTATTTATTTAAAAATTTTATTAATCTGTACACTGAGAAGAACACAAAATCAGCATTGTGTCTTTCAGCTAGAGCACTTTACCACTTCTGTAAATATTCTAATTATCACAAGTCAGAAAAAAAATAAGAAATTCATAGAATCATAGAATGGCATCAAAGAATGTCTTGGGTTGGAAGGAACCTCAAAGATCATCTAGTTCCATCCCCCCTGCCACAGGCAGGGATGCGACCCACTAGATCAGGTTGCTCAGGGCCTCATCAAACCTGGTCTTGACCACCTCCAGAGATGGGGCATCCACAGCCTTTCTGGGCAACCTGTTCCAGTGCCTCACCACCCTCTGAGTGAAGAATTTCCTCCTAACCTCTAATCTCAATCTCCCCTCTTTTAGTTTAAAACCATTCCCCCTCATCCTGTCATTATCCAATTGAGCAAAGAGTTGCCCCTCATCTCTTTTACAAGTCCCCTTCAAGTACAGAAAGGTTGCAGTGTGGTCCTCTTGAAGCGTTCTCTTCTGTAGGCTGAACAGTCCCAGCTCTCTCACCTTATTTTCCTAGAAGAGTTGCTCCAGCCCCTTGATTATCTTTGTGGCCCTTCTCTGGACCCACTCTAACAGATCAACATCTTTCATGTGCTGGGGGCTCCAGACCTGGACGCGGTACTCCAAGTGTGGTCTCACAAGGGCATGGTAGAAGGGGACAATCACCTCCCTCCACCTGCTTGCCACTCCTCTGTTGATGCAGCCCAGGGCGCAGTTGGCCTTCTGGGCTGCAGGCACACTCTGCTGGCTCATGTTGAGCTTTTCATCCACCAGAACCCCCAAGTCCTTCTCTGCAGGGCAGCTCTCAATGAGTTCTTCATTTTCAGGCTGTACTCATGTCTGGGATTGCTCTGGCCCATGTGCAGCACCTTGCACTTGGACTTGTTGAACCTCATTAGGTTCATGTGGGCCTAATCCTCAAGCTTATCCAGGTATTATTAAGAAAGGAAATCCCAAGCTTTTAATAACTATAAATTGACCCAGATTCTCTGTTTAGCCCTGTCAATGAATCAGCAATAAGGTACACGCTATTCTACGGTGTAATTTTGATGTTTTCATATCATTTGCATTAATTAGTGAAGGACTTTTTTTTTTTTTTTTTTTTTAATCTATCACTAGCAAGGGTATTATTTTTTCACAGTGTGTCTTTGGAAATGTTAGGCTGTACGGGGTGCAGGCGCCCACATGCTGGCAGCAGGGGCCACAAGGGCTCGTCCATGAAGCAAGGCCAAGACTGCTCAGTGCTGGACACAGCCGGTTCCAGCCAGCTCCAACAGACCCACTGCAAGGCATGGCCGGGGCCAGCAGTGAAGATGGTGGCACCTCAGGGACAGCCTAGGAAAGAGAGGGCAAAATGCTGCACAGCACCTGTATAATCTCCACAAAGTAAATTATGTTCTCTACAAAATGGTGTCTACTGGAAAATACCCCTCAACATCTCCAGGTAGATGCAGTCAGTTTATCAAAGGCATTCCTCGCAGAGGTGTCCATGAATACAGTGGTTCCCTCCTGAAACAGAGAACACAGAGAAAACATGCACCTGAGCACACACGTACCAAACACCATCCTCCCACGCTTTGGCAAGCTTACGTACAAACCTCACCTTCCATCACTGTGGTTGCTATACCCAGCTGGGCAGCTGAATGCCACCACAACCACTCTCTCACTCCCCCTCCTCAAAAGGAATGTGGGAGAAAATATGATGGGAAGGGCTCAAGGACTGAGATAAGGACAGGGAGATCACTCATCAGTTACCATCACAGGAAAAATAGATTGAACATAGCAAGAGGGCTACAAAACTGGTGAAGGGTCTGGAACACAAGTCCTATGAGGAGCGGGGTTGTTTCTTATGGAGAAGGGGAAGCTCAGGAGAGACCTTAATGCTCTCTACAACTACCCGAAAGGAAGTTCTGGGAAGCTGGGGGATGGCCTCTTCTCGCAGATAACTAGCGATAGGACTAGAAAGAATGGCCTCAAGTTGCACCAGGGAAGGTTTAGGTTGGAAATCAGGAGACATTTCTTCTTAGAAAGAGTAGTCAGGCATTGGAACGGGTTGCCCAGGGAAGTGGTGGCATCACCATCCCTGGGGGTGCTCAAGGAAAGGTTGGACCTGGTGCTTAGGGATGTGGTTTAGTGGTTGATATTGGTGGAAGGGGGATGGTTGGACCAGATGATCTTGAAGGTCTTTTCCAACCTTAATGATTCTATGATTAATATAATTTATTTTCTGTCGTTAGAAGACTAGAACAGTGAGAAACTAAAAAGCAAACTAAAAACACCTTCCCCTCGATCCACTCTCCTTTATGTTCTCCAAACAAGGGTGACAGAGGAACGGGGAAAGGGAGCTGCGGTCAGTCCCTAACGCTTCATCTCTGCCGCTCCCTCACAGTCACTCTCTGCCCCTGCTCCATGCGGGGTCCCTCCCACGGGATGCTGTCATTCCCGAACTGATCCTGGGTGGGCTGCCCACAGGCAGCGGCTCTTCAAGAACTGCTCCAACATGGCTCCATACCACAGGGTCCATCCATCAGGAGCAAACTGCTCCAGCACGGGTCCCCCATGGGCGGCAGCTCCCCCCAGACCCCTGCTCCTGCGTGGGCTCCTCTCCATGGGCTGCAGCTCCGGCCCGGGGCCTGCTCCTGCGGGGGCTCTCCATGGGCCGCAGCCTCCTCCAGGCCACGTCCACCTGCTCCACCGGGGGCTCCTCCATGGGCTGCAGCGTGGAGATCTGCTCCGCCGTGGGACCCATGGGCTGCGGGGAGACAGCCCGATCCACCAGGGACCTCTGTACAGGCCTCAGAGGACTTCTGCTCCGGAGCCTAGAGCACCTCTCCCCTTCCTTCTTCACTGACCTTGGTGTCTGCAGGGCTGTTTCTCACCTCTCTCTACCAGCTGCTGTTTAACAGAAAGTTTTTTCCTTTCTTAAATCTGCTGTCCCAGAGACACAAATAACTTAGATTATTGGCTCAGCTCTGGCCAGCAGCAGGTCCCTTTTGCAGCTGGCTGGATCTGGCTATGATCTGACATGGGGCAGCTTCTATGCTCTGCTCACAGAGGCCACCTCTGCAGCCAACCGCTACCAAAACTTTGTCACATAAGCCCAATTCTATTACTTCTGTCACTAGTTCATTTTCCAGGCAGTTCTACTCTGTTCCTCATAATACCCACAGAACCCCAGGCACCCAGATTGATAATACAGCTCTGTGTGAACGCAGGGTGTTCGCCCCACCAAAGATCCACACCTTCACTGTGAGTAGTACCTTTCTTTAGCAGTGTCATTAAGGGCACCATGCCCTATATAACATCCCTTGCCTAACAGGCAGGTCAGCTATACAGTAGGCAGTGGGTCAAGAAAGACACAATGTCAAGTACATTTCCTGGGGCTAAGCACACATCAGTGTCCTACCTGGCGATTCCTACATTCACCGTTCGCAGCACACAGGAGGGAGTTTTGTAGCACAGCCTAGCACTTAAAACACAGCAAGAAAGGAAGTGGTAGGCGAGAAGGGAAGGAGAGAATCAGCAAATATACCAGACCTCCCAGGGAATCTGACAACACACTCCTTTGCATGTCCTCTCAGTTATGCTCTCCATCCCCCAAAGGGCAGAGCTTGTAAGCTCACACACAGGCATATGAAGGGATGAGGGTAGCTGAAGAAGCTGGGAATACTGCCAGAAATCTGGCATCTTTATTCCCCAAAACATGAGGAATGGCCAACGTTGATCAGACAGACAGCTATGCATTTAGTCTTTCTGCATTTCTAATCAGCCCAGTACTTACAGGAATGGCATCAGGGAGCTTCCTCTCTTGGAGGATGTCTGTCAGTTTTGTTACCTCATGAAATACCTGTAAAAAGCTCACCTGCACGCAGTGGAGATTGTTTTGGGCCACCAGTCACATGTTTCTATACAGCCACACTACAAACTCAATGGTCCCTGCTATGTTAGCACAGCAACCTCATGTGCACCCTCCTTATGACACACCACACTTGGAGAGATCCATGCTAAACCTGACACCCAACACTGGACTGCAAAACCCACTTTCATGAAAATCAAGCGTTATTCTCCCCTTCAGCACATTTCTAGTTTGGCCCTTGGTGGCCAAAGCATCTTCACTACCACCATTGCAATATCTGGAGTTGCAGTTATGTATAATATAGGCATATAATAAAGCCAGTTATGGCCAAATGAAATAGAACTTACCTGCAACTTACACACATATACCAAGTAGCTTTCAATAAAATTACATTAAAAAGCCACCGCCAGACTTTGTTGTCTTCCCTTTACTGAGCCATGAAAGAGCCCAAAATTCTGCTTCCCATGAACACAGCTACAGGGGCTTCCAGACTCCTTCCCTGGCCTTGACAGCTGTGCCAGTTTTCCAGCCATCACCTGACAAGATACACAGTACTACAGGTTGCTGAATGCAGTGGGTTTGGGGGTCAATGGGGATTCCTCCTGACCTTTTTCAACTGATGCAAGGATGCTGAAGTATCCCCAGGCCCAGCCAATAGTTAGGAGGAACATGTATTCTAAATAGACAAATAAATACATAGCTAGCTACACAGCTCTTTATAGACAGAAAGCAATGCTTTTTTTTTTTTTCCACATCCGCATTTACTGTCCCACTTTATACACTTACAGCATTCACAAGTATGAACAAAGATTGCCTGTTCTCATTCTTTCTCTTCTATCAATGGAGTCTAAAGTCTGCTAGTGGAACATGTACACTCATCTTCTATCAATGGAGTCTAAAGTCTGCTAGTGGAACATGTACACTCACAACATATTGGTCCCTTCTGTAGCTTGTCTTAGATAAGCTTGTCTCAGCCTGTCTAGTAGCTGGTGCTACTTGGAATCCATTGATTTCCCCTTATTGCTGGTGCTTGGGCCTATGAGCCCCTGGGCTTTGCGATACCACTACAGTTGCTGGCACTCAGACCTCTTATTCTTGGAGACTAGTCCAGTTTGAAGTTCACACCCCAGAATCGATAACATTCACACAGAATTGAGAGCACACACACATAGAAAATATTTAGAAGTAGAATTTAACAAGAATATTAGATAGACTGCTATTGTAATCTCACGGCTCTCTCACACCAGCCCCTTGTTTATATGTGGCCAGACCTTTTTATCTCCCTTTTCATCTATTTTCTCATGCTTGTTCCTCCCCTATTACTATTTTCCCTTTTTGGTCCTTCCTAAATATCCTGTAATATCCTACCTAAATATTCTGTAATAAGGTTCTCATGTTCCCACAATCATCTTAGAGCTCCCTCTAAGTTCTTTACAATCCCTAATGCTCTTCCCCCCACATCCCATAATGAACCACAGACTGCTACTTCCTTTAAACTGCCACCTCCTGTAGTCTGCAGTGAAAGAGTTTCTCTGAGGTCACCAAAATGTGACTCCTCTGTGGGTTTCACACCATGATTGTTCTCCCTGGACAGTTTTCCCTATATGCTCTATTCTCACTGATAAGGTTACAAGGTTGGTAGACCTTGCTCTTCTGAACCTCCTCTGCTCCCTTCTCCCTTTGTGGTTACAGTAGTTAGCCTTTAACTAAGTAACCTTACATATGGCAAGTTGCAGAGAGCTGGGCTGTGACGCCTTTAAAAAAATACATAGACATTTCAGGCAGAAGCCATATAACTAAACCTAGAACTTTAGTTATGTCCTAGGTAAAGGTCACAGGATGACTGGCTTTAGGTGCAGCTTTTCATCAGCCAGTGTCTCCAAGTGGCATCTCAGCTCAAAACATCTGCACAGAGCTGGGTAATTGGGATGGAAATCAGGTAAGAATAGGTGGAATGATTGCACTTTTGGTGGTGGTCATACACGGATAGTTGCACACTGCCATCACTAGAGAAGCAGAAGGGATACAGGCAGTCCCAGTCCCAGCCGAGTGGGGCCTCTGGTCACTCAGGTGGTCTAATGTTGCTGGCTCCTTCAAAAGTTGGAGGGAAGATTGGCTGCTGTGGCCTCACAGCCTGGTAAGGGCAAATTGTGTCTTCGTGGCATATGCACTATCTCCAGTCTGCAGCTGTAACTTGTAAGTAAGTACCAAAATGCCACATCTGGCATTTGCTTCTCTCAAGGGACATGAAAGTGTGTCATGGCCCAGTGGCACTTCTGTCCCTGCCCATGGCCCAGGACCCCATGTCAGTCCTTGGGGCTCCCAGCTCCTGCTCCAGCGATGCCTAGCAGGGTCAGTCTGCAGCTCCCCACAACCTGTCCTAAAAATCCCACGGGGAGCCCCTGTTGCCTCCAGCCCTAAGGAGCTGCTAGCCCCCCAAGGTGATCTGACAGGGAATGGCAAAATAAGTAGTTAAATGGAAAGTGTGAGGATGTTAGAATTGAAGACCCAGAAAGTGATGTATGTCCCAGGTGACAGCACTGCAAACAATGACAGCTGGATTCCTCACACAGGGTGGTCCTCTCTTGAGGTGTGATCATATCACATGTGTGGTGACCTGGGGTTGCTGAGTAGGGGCAGAGGAGATTCAGACAACAAAGAGCATAAGTGTGTGTGTGGGGGGGGGTTCTGTGAATATGTGATAAAATTTAACTTCAATATTTTTATTTAATTTTAACATGCCCACTGATACACAGTATCAAATGTTCAACACCTTTCTTTTCTGTCAGTGTGGAAGCTTAATGTGCTCTGAAATACTGTCCACGGGGAAAGTGATCTTTCTAAGATTCCTGTGCCCTAGCCACTACTATTGGACTGAAGACCATGACAATTTCAGAGACTGGACAAAGGAACCATGGGGCTGGGGTTGGCTGGCAAGGGAATAGAGAGGAAGGAGAAGGTGTGTGTGTGTGTGTGTTAAGTTCTACTCTGATTTTGCATCTCTAGGAAGTACTCTGGGTGAAAGGGACAATGATGGATGACTACACCGGGGCATGCCTGTGCCTAGGGCTTTCAGTTTAGCTTGTTTCCCTAAATATAAGACCAATAAAGAACAAGATACCAGTGTTAAGCAACCAAATCCCTTTCTAGGAATGAAATTAATTTGGCTAAAAGTAGCCAAATCATTAAGGAAATGATTCGTCTGTTTGTGGGGGATCAAGTACACACTAATATGTGTTAGTGCCTGAGGGCAATTCATCCTGTTCATGAAACTACTGAGACCCACCTCCATCCATATAGCTGTTGCTTCAGCCATAGCTTCTGAGACTACATGTATTCTCTTCCTGAAGCAAATATTACAAAATAACTTCTAAAATGAACACGAACTGTTTAAGATTCTAGTATAGGTGCCTAGCCCTTAGTGTTCCCCTGTTACGAGCACTGCTTGAAGGCACCTCAGATGAGCATGATTGCCTGACAAATAATAGAGACGAATTCCTTTCAAAAGTTCTTTGAATTATGAAAATGGTACCCAAACACTGGCTGACAACTACTCATTCTGGGGGACATACAAGATTATATCTGAGGGGAGCAGAGAGATGGCAACTAACCTATAATCCTAGAAGTATTCATGTGCACAAGAAGAGGCTATCCTAATCTGTTCTTTGCATCTGTCTATGAAGAGTTTTGGTCTGCCAGGATAACCAGAGCTCATCTATTTAGCAAGTTGGCCTGATCTTTTTTTTTTTTTTTTTTTTTTTTTTTTTTTAACTCCACAAACAACTTGCCATCAAGGACACGTGGACCCATATTTGTATAAGGAATATCATTATATACATATCTGGGAGCAAAGCACAGAGATACATACCACTGCTTCTTGCATTTGATTGTTGAATTCAATCATCTTATGGAATAAAAAGCACTGCCACCACATATGCTCTTGTACCAGACCCACATCCCCTCTCTTTATCTGCAATGCTGTCATCCAGTTGTGCTGCTGGCATGTCTCTTTAAGTTTGAATTGATCTGCTGAGGAGTATGCCTGATGCTGTTTGAGTAAATGCTGCAAGCTGTGTCTGAAGCAGTGGGAGGTGATGTGTTCTTGTAGTGTCTTAATACTGTCAATCTTAATTTCAGGTGAATCAGTTTTAACTAACTTCTTCCTGTTCTGATCCCTTCTAGAGTGCAGAAAGCCCTCCATGTTGTTGAACATGCCAGGTGGGACAACTTTGACAGGCTCTTGTATGAGACTGAAAGCCATTCACCAGTGCTTTTTGTAAGCAGTTTTTTTTCTGCCTATACAGACTGGCCTTATTATAGGAGTATAATGTACCCTTGAGGCTGCAGGAAGAGTTTGCCTCTTGAAGGGAGGCTCTAGAGGCAAATATATGCTAAGGAATTCAAGGGTGCACTGAAAAGGGTCAGAAGTGTAGCTTGCTTTGTATGTGACTTGTCATATCATCTTGTTGAAAACATCATTGATTTGAAATTATATTTTTAAAAAGGTGTGTGTTTGCAGAATCTCCAGTGAATAGAAGAGGAAATAAGTTATTCAACACTTCAGAAGAAACATCTTGTGAACTAAGGTAGCTACTTCAAGAAATGCAGTCAAAGAATCAACGCATATTTAATGAGGAATCTCATTCTTATTGTCTGTGAAGTCTTTCTACCTGGCAATAAGATGAAATTCAGACCAAAAAATGTGTGACAAGAATCTGTCATTATAAGTTGCAGTCCAATATTTCTTTAATTTTTCTTTACCCTATTGAAAAGCCTATTGGATAGCAGTGTGCTGTGCCGATCTGTGATAATATGCCTCTCTGTACTGTAAGAGGCTGAAGTCTAGAGTTTTCTATAAACGAGGAGCTCACTCTCCATGTTCCAGCCCCTAACTCTCACACACAATTACCCAAGCACAAGGTACAAAACATTCTTTATGTGCTCAGTGATAGTGCTGAGGAAGCCTTTTGTCAGTTCGAGGATGGCTTCCCTGAAAACTTGTTTTAGTTATGAGTGCACATAGGCAGGATAAAAGACTACTGGCCTCATATATTTTCCGTTGTAAAAATATGCTCTGCCAACTGCCTTGGGGAATTAAAACATAACTAAATATAGGTGCCCATTTAATCAATATGCCTTCCAGAACCTGGTATGTGTACTGTTAGTCTTATAATCATACCTTAAAAAACATGACGTTTATTTCAGTTAAAAAAAGTTACATATAATTTTAAATGTTTTACATTTTGTCGACATTTAACATAGAATATTTTCACAAATAACTGTTGAATAAATACGATTAAGTCCTGAAGATGACATGACTGAATGCCCTTTGAGGGAAGTTAAGCAGGAATAGATTTCTGACCTGATATTATTTTAAGACTTTCTTCAATGACCTTAGAGAAAATGTTCTAGAAAATATTTTTAAAGATGAAAAAGGTTGTAGAAATGGTTAAATAATAAAGTGTGCAGGTCATTGCTTCAGGAAGATTTGGATCACTTGGTAAGATAGGACATGAGAAATACTAATTTCAGAACTACGTAAAGTAAGTTATGCTTACAGAATAACTATATTAGGCAAACTGTACAAGGATGCAAAGACTCCAAAAGACTGAAGTGGATAGTCAGTTAAGTAGAAGTTTTCAATGTCATAAATAAAATAGGTAATTAGTGGGAATGTGGAACAGAAGTAGAGTTGCCTGTTGCAGAGATCCAGTTATTACGATCCATAAATTGAGGAATATTAAAACACTGAAGAGTGTTTTTTTAAAACAAAAAATAAAGCCCCTTAAATAATCATTCCAATAGTTGAAAAAAATCATAGGATCTCAAAAAGAAAACAAAACAACTCCCCCCCCCCCCCCCCAAAAAAAAAACACTATTGTTTTTAATATAATCGAGGGAACTTGATAGAGTGTTTTGATCGTACCTTTAAGTATTTGCATGGCTGCACTGACAGGAGAGGTGTACTTGAAAAGGCTTTGTAGGGATTTTAATTCTAGCAAACAAGAAGGTTTTGTCAAGATACACCGAATAGTTAGCTGGATGTGTTGGTTTAAATTATTTATTGGCTTATACTTCATCCAAAGGGTAATGACAACCCTCTGAGGTCTTCTGGAAGGTGGTGTTCTAACATTTAATAGTGTTATTTTTTTAAAGAGGGCTTTGAGAATGACCCTCCAAATGCTGATGCCCAAATCTGCTGCTGCTCATCCCATATATGGAGCACTACATTGTTCCTACCAGTGTAGGAACTATTTTTGCAGATGTGGGAAGGATAAATGCAACTAGAGTGAGGATCTTCCTTTTTTGATGATGATAGTCTGTTCAGGGAAAACAGTCACCCTGATATGATGCCCATAGTTCTACAGGTGGTACACAGCCTGTACTAGCTCAGTAAAAGCTTGCGCTTCTGTAAGTTCCATCCCTGAAGAAGAGAGCAGTTGCTATCTGGTAAGAAAACATGACCAAAAAAAATATTATTATTATTATTATTATTATTATTTGTAACAAAAAAGAATTCAGCAAGTTTTGAGGTCATGAAGAAACACCCAACTTTATCATAAGCCTAACAAAATTGGAATACATTAATATTATTTTTAAACATATTATAACTTAAGATTAGCTTTTTAAATAGAAAAAGTTGATGATATTTGTGTTTAAACTGTTCACTCTAGCTTTCAGGATATAAATGTATCCTTTAAAAATGTTTGGAATCATTTTCACTGTGCTATTTACTGAATTACTTCTTAGCAAATGTTTGCATATGTAATTAGTAAACTCTATGCATGAACATGTGCAGCAACCATATTTGCAGCCTTTTACATTTATGCCATTAAAAATTACTTGCTTCAAACATTTACACTGATTGTTTTGTTTTAAAATGCTACTGGAAACACTTCAAATGTATCGGAAATGTATGCTGTCTCTATTAGTAGTTCATACCCATGTAATGTGGTCTTCTTCTTTTTTCATTATGGTGCTTTTGTTTCGTTTGACTTTAAAGTCAGGACAATTAAAAATGTCCAAAAATTTTGTTTTTTTTAGCAGTTGTTAGTGGTGATGCGTGTTTTTTTTTTTTTGGCAGGGGGGAGGAGGAGGGGAAGAGGAAGTGTGAAGAAGAAATACCTGTTCTAGGAAAAACCTATCCAAGGTTTGTGTGACATACATTCTACTTCTGTTTGAAAAACTATCCTAACCTGTGTTATCCTATCCTGTGTTCAGAGAAAATCAATGTTCCTCAAACATTTTAATTTCAACACACGCATGACTCTGGCTTCCATGTCACGACTAGCTATTATATTAATAGGGAAGTACGTTGATATGTAATTGGACAAAATTCATGAGTTCCTCACCTTACTCAAAAAATGTCTTTTATCTTCTAAAATTCTTTGTAATTCTTATGTGTTTCCTAATGAACTAATGCAATTTCGAAATGTATCAATTGAAGTGTAGGTGGAGGTTGGTGTTAAGGCTAAGTAGGGCATTTTTGTGCTCCTTCAAGTTTATGCATCTAAAGATCTGGAAGGTTGCTTGATGAAGGAATGTTTTCTGTACTAATCCAAGACTCATTAAGAATGAAATGTGATTATTCTTCATGCTGAAGTGCTTTTTTGTTTCAGTGGCTGAAGTCCCTTTTTTGGTTAAACAGTCTCACATAGCATATTTTCTGCTTGCACTTTGACCACCCAAATTTCAAATGCAGTTGTTAAAATTCATAAGTGATTCCAAATCGATTATAAAATTTACCTTTCCTAATAAAAGACTGTTTAAATTTTATTATTAATATCTCACTTACTGACTTAACCACTCTTTAGCATTTCTCTAGTGATAAAAATGTGGATCTAAAATGCTGCATTTTGACAGCATGATCCTTTACCAAATACGGTTATAAATGAGAGCTAAAACAAAACAGCATTATTTAGGTGGTGACTCAATATGGGTGAAATGCTAAAGGAACAGAAGCTCAATGCCTCTTCACTTTGGTAAGTGCTTTGATGAAAAACTCAGAGAAAAACGTATGTATTGGTGCTATTCAAAGCAAATGAATTGAACACAGTGAAAAAGAAACTTTTCTTCCCAAGCAACAAAGGCTATCTGTGCATCTGCAGTTTGAGATTAAAGGTAGTGCAAGGACAATAATGCTTTCACTGGTAGTGCTCTTTCCCCATTTTAGGTTGGCCCTGCAATGGTTCATTTATCAGGAATGTATTATGGGAGACAGTTTAAAAATATCCAAGTGATAGATACTCTTTTTCCTGTTGTGTTTAGAATAAATGGCTTACTGTAATACTGGAATTACAGAAGAATTTGCTTTGAAACTTCTCGGAAAATGAACTTCATAAGCTCTTGAAACATTTATCTACTTTGAATGTCTTTCTCTTTTCCTTTTTTTTTTTTTTTTTTTAATTGGTTTTTGTTTGTTCTGTTAAGAGACTAAGCAGTTTTCAAATATTACTGGCTGGATTTTTCCAATGTTTGAGATAAAAGAGTGAAAAGTGCACATTTTCTTCAGTGTTGGCTCATTTTCCAGACATCCAGGAGACTGCATGTATCACATTTCTTCACTTTTACGGAATACTGAGTCTATGGTTTTATTTACTAAACACAAGTATTTGTAGAGACTCATGAATTATACACCCTCATTTGAATTCAGTTTACAAATGACTTGTGGTTAATTGTTGGGTAAATGATCCTAAAAGCAATTTCCTTCTGGAAAATGGAGGATAGGAGGTTCTGCTCAGAAAAACTTAGGCAGAAGATTTTAGGTTTTCTTTGTAGAAATAATTTCTTTTTTCATTTTATTTCTCTAATCACACTGAATTTTTCTCACTGCAACAACAAAGACAAGGTAAGGTAAAGATCTGTAATTGCAAAATTAATATTTTCCTGTCCATTCCCAATAATTCACGGCACATCAGCAGTAAGATATGGTAAATGACATAGCTGCTGATGAAACCCGTGTGCTTCATTAATAGTCATCCCCTAACAGTTAATTTCATTGAAGTAGCAGGTTTTGTAAATAGTGTCATATTATCATAACAATTACTTTTCAGTCACTATTAACACCCTAAATTTGTGGGCAAACACAAGAATCACCATACTTTTTACACAGTGTCCGTGTAGCCATATTCGCAGAAAATCAGAAGTGTTGGCCATCTGTCTGCTCACAATGGAAAACTAGCAATAATGTGTGCAGATGTGAGCCCCCACACTGAGTTATTTCTACATGGGTTTCTCAGTGTATGTCAATGTATCTAGGTTCCCTTTTTCTAATTTTGTAGACTGTAAGGTCTCAGAGAAAACAGTTTTTGACAGGGTACAGTGCAACTCATAAAACTTACCAAGGTAAACTTAGAAGCTGTGACATTCCTCATTGGTGTTTTCACTACTAGCTTTAAACAAATTATTTAGGAGTTTACTTGGACATAATATCCCTTAGGAAAAAAGACTGAATGACATGAGAATGGAAAAAAGCTTTTGAGTCTCACCCAACAATTATATTTACATATCCTCAAAAAAGGAGAGCAGACTACTTTACTCCACAGAAAATTCTGTATCTGTTCCTGATAACTTTCAGGGGTGCCTTCTAAATGTGTAACTAACAGGATTATTATTTTTTTTTCCCCAGTGGCATCACACATTACTTCATCTTTTTCTTTATTATTATTATTTACATCCACTGACACAGTGCTTCTGTCAAAATTAATCAAAACAGCTCCTCTGCTTCTCAACATCTTTGAACTCTGTCCATTGATTGATCTTGAAAAAGCCACAAAATCCTAGGTTTACCAGCCTAGGATTCAAGATCTAATTGTGTGGCCTTGAGGAGATAACATGACATCACTAGTAATTATAGGTCAGAAGAGGTCCTGAGGATTATGATACCGTAGTGAGCAGTTTTGACTAAAACTTCTCTTATCCTTCATTTGTTCATAGACAAGCATATCCAGAGAGGAGAGAATACAAATTTGCATTAGTCATACCAAGACCTCAAAGACCTGAAAAGGTATTCCTCTTTTTTTTTTTTTTTTTCCTTCTACCAAATTCTTCTTGTTTGTTGCATCATGTCCCTTACGTCATATTGTCTGAGTGATTCTTGAATCTTTTTATGGTTTGGAATTTAAATTTTATGGTTTGGAATTTAAATTAAAAAAAAAAAAAGTGTTTTCATACTACTTTACTGATTGTAGGAACCTGTGCTATTCTTTAAAAGAAAAACAAGTAATTAAGGCAGAGGAGAAGGTACAAAGAGGAGGACAGATGCAGACAGAAAGCTACAAAGAAGGATATGAACATTTTTATTGCAACATTTTATACATTTTGACAAAAATTATTCTTCGTGAATATATCCTATATTGCTAAAAACACATAGACAAATGTAAAAAGGACATCTCTACACATATTTGAGTTAAATACCTTTATTGTCCTATTAAATAATATCTTAGTTCTACCATGGATTTTCTGGGACTGTTATAAATGTACCCAGGATATAAGCAAGCCTGCCTCTCAGAGACTATAACATCTTTTCAGACTTCCCTGCCCTACTTCTTTACTCATGTGACATTTTAAAACTCATTACATTCAGTAGGATGCTGGACAAGAAATGGTGTTTTTAACATTTGGCATGCAATAGCTTCCAAAAGTAATAATTACATAGATTGCATGCCTCTATGAGAAGAAAGGGATTTGTAACTTTTTTTTTTTTTTTTTTAACTTTTACAATCTGAGATTTTGCAGGATTGTAATAGGGTTTTGCTTCTTCCCTTCTCTTCCTAAAATTCAAGAGATATGTATTTTTCCCTGAGAGCACTCCATAGGGCAGGCCAGGCAAATAATATTAAGACTACAGAGAGAATTCCTAGCACTATGACTTTGAAATTAGAAGTAATCTGTATTTTATCATCTGAATATTGAATTAGAAGCAATCTGAATTATTTATGATCTGAACACTGACATGTAAATAGCCTTGTTAAACATGTTCTTTTCCAAATGATGGCATAGAGGAAAAAATGAGTGTCTCAAAGAATGAAACTAATAGGTGTTTGGTTTCATTTATTTATTTATTTATTTATTTATTTTAAATGGAGCTTGAAACTAAACAATAAGGTACATAGCTAGACAAGCTTGTTTTCTGAATACATTTTCTATATTTTATTCTAGAAAGGAACTGTGTACTTACTGAAGTCTACATGTTCTTTAAGTAAATGAGAAATGGCTTAAGTCCCAAAAAGTGACATGAGAACTGCAGAGAGACAATAATGCTGAGGAGATACAATATACTACTTTTGTACAGCATCAGAAATATTTCTCCTGTTACAGTACCACAGATAGATTCTTTATGCTCTTTTTAAAATGTAGCAGGACACCATTTGTTATTTTAAATTTCTTAGGTAAATAGCTTTTTTTTTAAAAAAAAAAAGGTTATTTTTTTTAAAAAGTACATTTAATTAAAGATTTAATCGTCATTGACTCTATCTTCCTTCAGTAACGAATGGAAGCTCTTGCTGTCATTATAACTGCACAGTTAAGATTGTGTTCTAAAAACAATTCAGAATAAATATTACTACTACAATAGCTATGTATCCACACTTTCTGGGAACTCTCATACTCTTCCCTCCTTCTAAACTATTATGTTACAGTTGAATGCTAAACTGTACCAAGGAACAGCCATTTTCCTCACTCCACCTTTACCTGTCAAAGTTATCCTTTAGGATGAAGATAAAATGTGTAATGCATCAGGAAAAAAAAAAGAGAGAAAAAAAAAACAAAACACAAGACATGGGAACATCTTTTTCTCCAAAGTATATAATAAAAGAGGGATGCGCTGACAGATGAAAGAAAGATCTGAATCTCTTTTGCTCTTCCATTCTGCGGTGAATTTCAAGTGCATTTGACAGTCTTTGTCTTCCCTGGAAATGAGGTCCCAAGACTGCTAGAAAAGCCAGCCTGCTTGAAGTACAGTTTCTAATCCCAAAAGAAAATCCAAGTGAAAGGGTAGGTCAATGCAGAGCACTGCATGTAGCCATAGCAAAGTATTTAGGGAGTATACTTATCTGTAAAGATAATGAAAACTGTTGTTTCTATACTAAGTATTCCTAGCATCACATCAGCTTGTGGTGATTTTCTGAGCACTACAAAATGTTTTATTTTTGTTTTTGTTTTTTTTGCTATGAAGGATCTATTTTACAAGAAAAAAAAAATATTCAAAGTGTCGCTATTTAAATTGTGAAACAAATGTTAGTATTAAGAAAGGCAAATGGTATTCTTTTGCTTTATTTGCATCAAGAGTTTATCCGGGCCAGGGCTAAACATAATCTGAATTGCTAGCCGGATATTGACAGAACTTGGTAACATTCATATTACTAAAAATGAAAAAAAAAATCAAAAACAAAAAAACTATCAAAAGACCAAATCTTGGTTTCATATAATTCCAGAGTCTGAATCCATAAATAAAGGTCCAAGTATCACCACTCAAAAAAAAATAATAATAATAATAAAAATCTGAATAAGATACAAGAAGAAGGAAAAAATTGATATAAATATATAAATTAATTCATTTTTTTCCTTTATTACTTGTTATTAAGACAGAAGAATAAAGACAGTTTGCAAGTATGTTTGCAAAATACATTCCTTTCCACGCTGAAAAATGTATTTCATTACTTCAGTAGAGCTGCATGCAGAAGTAAATGTCAGTGGAGGTTATGTAGGTTCCACACTTCATTCTTTCAAACTCTTAGGCTCAGTGCACCTTACTAAGTGAAACAAGAGTGCATGGAACTGTAGATATTGTTTCTAATATGCAAGACCTTAAAATTGCACCTTACAATCTAGTATTTGGGATGCATTTGCCTGAATAAAATTTTTTGTTCATTTAGTGTTAATTGTCTTAACATATGAAAATAAAGAAACATAGGTAAAATACTCCAACAAGCAAATACCAAAAAAACTTTTAATTTTGATTGTCTTGACATTTGAACCTGAATCACAAAGTTTACGCGATCTCAAATCATTAATAGTGATATCATATTAAGTAATAAAAAAATACAGCAAATCAGACTGAAGTTCAGTTAATCAGTGTTCATGCTCATATTCTTGTGTCTTATGTAATGTTTCATTGGAGTATTTCCCCCTTCAGTAGAAAGAAAAAAATCATCTATATACTTATTCAACTATGTTCTTACAACACAGATTTTGTCATAAAGAAAAGCCTTGCAGTCAAATAAATATTAAAGTTTTATTCCTAAACAGCAGCTTGTTAATTATCATTCAGCTCAAGCAACTTCTATTTTTATTTCTTATTTTTTAAACAAAGTTGAGGAAAAACACTATTATTGGGTTAACAACTTAAAAGCAATATTAGTCCTGGGCTTGGGATAATACTGAAAATTCTGCCACAATAATATCAATATTCTGCTTTTAAAAACTAATTCATATAAAAATGAAAGACTTTCATTTATATTTGAAATAAGCCCTTTACTAGAAAGACTAAACAAAGTCCAGCATCCTTACTCATAAAAGAGAAAAAAAAAAATTAAAAAAAATCTTTAACAGTTTTACAATGCAAGCAAAAAGCCGTTTTGGTAATGAACTGATAATTCTTCAGCAATATTAATTTCAGTGGATGAAAAATGAAGGGATACTTTCCCTGAGAAACCTAAAAGAAAAGCAGAAAGAATTACATCTGCAGAATAAATTATAATTAAATATCTTTGATTTCTGCCTGTGAAGAAAATCCACCTTTTATTAGCACCACTTTTCTTCAATAAAAGTCCATACTTTTCTTACTCTTCCATGCCTAAATTATACAACATGATATTTATTTATTTATTTATTTAAAATAAAGTCTGTTGAGTATAAAATAAGAGTATTAAGAAAGGACAGGTGAACAGAACATTCCCTGATTTTGTATTTTCTTACGTTGCCTTCAAGGTGTTCTGCAGTGTTCCAGTTCCCAGTATCTAATCTAGTATTATAGTCTAGTCTAAAACCATAAAACACAGTGTTATTATTCTTTTTTTTTCCTATGGTTTCAAAAAAAAAAAAGATATAGTATTTGATAGTTCTGTTTCTATTTTGACTATAGAGTGGAGAAAATCAGGTAACCAAGTATGCATTTAAACAAATTGTTTCAATGAGATGTGAATGTTACCCAGGTTGAGAAGAGAGAACTGTGTCAGAAATATGCTGGTATGGAACCACTCTAGAGAAACATTCAACTAAAAATGTATTATCTGCTGATGTTATCTCCTGCCATTGGAATTGTTAAAATCTAATCAATTCGAATAAATTTATTTGTTACAAATATTTCCAGTATTCTAGAGACTAGAGAATGTGCTGTGAGACATTCTAATAAAAATGTGTCTTTCTTAACATATTCATTTGTAAGTTCCAGTAACATGCAAGAGATGATAGAAAAAAAATCATTTTCATAAGGTCAAAGATAGTTATATTTTAAATTTGTAATTTTAAAGTCTTTTATATGTCAACTGAATGTCATTGTAGAAACAGAAAAATAATTTCTTTTACAGAAAAAAATGCTTTATAGTAGTACCTATTTCTGGATTGTTATACAGATAGCATCAATAAATCGGTAAATACACCAGAATATATTAATTTATATTTAATCAAGAAAGATCTGCAATCCAATTGTTGTTTTGGCCTCACATATTTTTTGTTGTTTTGTTTTGTTTTCCCAATAACATAATATTAACCTAGTAGCATGGAGAATAGCAGAAATAGGTATGAGGGTGGTGAGGCACTGGAACAGGTTGTCCAGAGAAGCTGTGAACTCCCTGGAAGTGTTCAAGGCCAGGCTGGATGGGGCTTTGAGTGACCTGGTCTAGTGGGAAGTGTCCCTGCCCATGGCAGAGGGAGGGGAATTAGGTGATCTTTAACGTCCCTTCAAACCCAAACCATTCTATGATTCTATGATATAGAAATATCAGAAGACTAGAGCAGGATAGCTTTAAACTAGAAAGCGATAGCTGTTTTGTGAGAAAATACCTCCAGCTGCGTGAGCTAAATGATATTGGCATGAGAATAACAGCATAAATATAGCAAAAGGTACTGTGTTTCTTTGCAAATGACAGAAATAAGGGAGGTGGTGGAGGGGGTTCATTTAGTTTCTTAGTATGCTTTTTATGAGATGAAATCAACAATAGTTCATTCATTTAGTTTCTTAGTATGCTTTTTATGAGATGAAATCAACAATACCCCTCATCAAGTTAGTAGCCATTTCTCCACAGACCAATAGAAATTTTTTTTGCCAACCACTGCCAGTGAGCTGATTACATCTCAAGAACTTCTACTTATGCTTATATCAAGAAGAAAAGAAAATGGGAAGAAAGCCATTTTGGAAGCATAAGAAGAACGAGAGTATTTTACTACAAGTACTTTACATAATTCCTGATTTCTTTCTGATGTGGTAATTTCCTGGAGCAAGTTCAGAAAGGTCTGTCCATTTTAATATGATGCCCTCTATTAAAGACCTTGTTTTATCAAAATGCAATTTGCAGTGGAGCTGAAAGCAGAAGAAGAAATAGATTAAATGCTATAAATAGAAATTTTACTTGCTTTAAATAGAAACAGTGGCGATATAGAATTCTACTCGTGATTGTTTTCCAGTGTAGATCCATTAATAAATAACAAATGATATCCCCCCCCCCAAAAAAAATACTGTAACAAATAGAATTTCTTGAAATCTTTAATGTTCTATCTTTCCTGTTTATCAGAAAGATGTGGAAATTCTGTTTTTCCTAACAGTAAGATAAGCTCTTCTGTTATTCATTGACTTTCCCTGTATTTGAAATGAGTTGTTCATTATGTGCTCATGAGATATGTAAATCAAAGGAAAATAGATGTCCAACTAAAGAGAATTCCACCTTGATTGTGTTCATGTGGGAAAATAAAATTACCAGTCAAACTTACACCTGGTTTAGGATGGACATAAAAATCATTCTGTTGCTGAATAACAGTTTTAGTTATTTTTACCATAGTAGCAGATCTCATCAGATACACATACTGCCTCAGAATTTTTATTACTTTTCAGAAGAGGCTCAGCCTGACCTCGCTTTGTGAGCAACTCTAAATGTGAAAATGCTTTATACACACATAAATAGTGCACTATCACCTAAATTACATCATAGTTAGTAATGGCTGTAGCTATGTCTTGTGTGTAATATATATACAGATGGGGCGAAGAGTGGCTGGAGAGCAGCCCCGCATGAAGGGAGTTCTGGTCAATGGCAAGTTGAATATGAGCCAGCAGTGTGCCCTGGCAGCCAGGAGGGACAACCATATCCTGGGGAGCACTGGGCATGGCACTGCTAGCCAGTCAAGGGAAGGGATTGTGCCTCTTTGCTCTGTGCTGGTGCAGCCTCACCTCAAGCACTGTGTGCAGTTCTGGGCACCACAGTACAAAAAGGACGTAAAACTGTTGGAGACTGTCCAAAGAAAAGGTACAAAGATGGTGAAGGATCTGGAGGGGAAGATGTATGAGGAGCAGCTGAGGTCCCTTGGTTTGCTCAGCCCAGAGCAGAGCAGGCTGAGGGGAGGCCTCATGGCGGCCTGCAGCTCCCTGACGAGGGGAGCGGAGGGGCAGGCGCTGAGCTCTGCTCTCTGGGGACAGCGACAGGACCCGAGGGAACGGCATGGAGCTGGGACAGGGGAGGGTCAGGCTGGGGGTTAGGGAAAGGTTCTGCACCCAGAGGGTGGTCGGACACTGGGACAGGCTCCCCAGGGCAGTGGTCATGGCACTGGGCCTGCCAAGAAGAGTTTGGTCAACACTCTCAGAGATGTGTTTTAATGTTGTGTGGAGCCAGAAGCTGGACTCATTGATCCTTGCGAGTCCCTTCCAACTCTGCATATTCTACGGTTCTGTGATTCGATAATCTCAGTTTACTATAGTTATATTATATTTATGTTAAATTTATAATGTTGAAGTGGAACCTTAAAAATATAAATTGTGATGTGAACATAAAGATGTTGGGCAAAGGAAAATCAGAGTACCTGTTTATGTATTCATTTGGCAGCTGTTCTTTGAGTCCTGAAATTCCTCAATGTCTGTGTCAGGTTTCTGTTAGTACAAAACACAGTATGGTAAATTTTAATGAATATCTTAGAAGTTAGAAAAAGATTTTGAAAGAGTTCAAAATTAGTCCATTGTTCTTCAAACTGGAGTAAGCTATTGTGTTCAGTAGGACAACCGTGTGTCCGATATTGACAGCTCTGGAAAACGTCTGCAGTAAACATTACAGGAGAAGTATTATTAAGAAATAAGGTAAGTTTGTATAGGGAAGTATATAAGAGTTGTATAGGGGATTTGTGTTTGTATTTATGTATGTATATATATATATAAATAAAAAAAATAACTTCCTACCATCAAAATTGAAGTGAATAAATATGTAGGGTTAATCGCATATTCAGGATTTTAATTCTATAATGACACAAAAATCTGGGAAACTCTGCAGAAAACATTCATTTCAATGTGGAGGCTAGGGGATAAATACTAAGGACAGTATTTATCAGAGTTTGCTTACAGAGAATTAGATATCTTGAGTACAGTTACCTTTATTCTTCAGTAAATACACAGGCTTTATGTTCTTCTCAAGAATGTCCTGTGCTTCAACTCTTGATAATTAAATTGTGTACACACATTTGGAGGGTTTTCTAAAAATAGTTTTTCTAATACACTTTGACTTTCATTAAATAATTGTGGTTTTTTTTTTTTTATATATGGCAAATGACTTTCACTTGTAAAAGAAATATTCCAGAAATTAACAAATTAAAGCAACAATGTCTTTGAACCTTTAAAAATCCGATGTGAACTCTCTAAAGGCCTTTATATTACAAGAGCTTCCAATGTATAAGAGTAAATGTAAATTCTAAATATATATTTCAGGTTTTTCATTAGACTTTTGTTTTGCATCATCCCTGTCTGCATTTATAAGCTAAAACTACACTTACTGAATAGGTACCACTGTAAGTTAATAATTAACAGGATTTTTTCAATGAATTTTATATATATTCATATTAATAAATACAAATACAGAATTATTAATAATATGACCAATAATTAAATGTAATAATAATAATAAAATGAGTCTTGTTTTTAAGTTAAATCAGATTTTTAGCAAGTGTAAATTCTTGCCTCTGTTAATGTTTTCTACCTTCCTATGATTCTATGATTTCAGAGAATGGTCAACCACTGAAACAAAGATTTGTTAGAGATCTGTGTCCTCTGTTCTTAAGTGAACTGTTTTCTTAAAAATAAATAATAACAATAAAAAGTCCATCTGAGTTGAGAGACAGAAGAAGTTGGTATCAAGGCATACTGTTCCCATTTGACAGTCAGTTTTAGCTCTGTATTCACGGTTGAACACTTTTAGTCTGCTATACTGATAGAAGAAATTACATTCATAGACAAAATAAGACTGGTATTTTCTCACTGTAATCAACTAATTGTGTGGACCCTTCTGTGTCTTATATATTGTCCTTAATGAAATCTTGAGGCAAAGGAAATGGCAAACAGCAGAGGATGTTGCTAGAAATCACCCAGTAGCAAACTGGACGTAAAGAGGTCATCATTCATCAGGGATCTGGAGAAACAATAAGTTTCATACCCTTTACAGTAGTCATATAATCTGTGAGTTCAATGTTGTTAGTCTTCTCACTCTGGAGATGTGAAAGGAAAATGTCCCTTAATGAAAACTGTTACTTTAAAAAAAAAAAAAAGACAATTTTATAAAAAGCAAAACCAAACATCTGTAAAGTTTCTTAAATGTGTCAATAAACAATTCACTGTATTATTGACACACGACATGAAAACTGAACAGAATTTTATCATGTGCTTGATTCCTGTAGCTCATAGCTCTTCATAGCTTCCTCTCTGGTGGTAAGCCCCTTCCAGCTCTATTTCATACTGGGTTTGCATGTTAGAAAATGTGTCTCAGTGTTCCTGAATGGGCAGTACTGGAGTGAACATCACTGTCGTGTCACTATATAAAGTTGTAAGTAACCAACTGACATCATGAATATCCTAGTCTAATAGCACCATGAGTACTGTTTATCTATTGACGATGACTTGGCCAGGTTAGGTCAAGAGCAACGTGCTGATCTGTGCAGAATAGCATTGTTAAATGAATTGTATGACATTGCAAATCTTAATGTACAAATTGATCAGTTGTTATGTTAGTGGCATAGAAAAGTCAAATAGCATCTTATGATTTACTTGATATTTCTCAGATTTTCAGCTTGGCCTCACTGGTACAGTGTTGATATTCAGTTACATGCTGACTGAAAGAGGATGGTCACATAGTGATATTGTCACTTTAATATTTGTTCCATAAGAAGTTAAACATGGTCCTGATTTCTGGTGTGATCTTTGATTAATGAAGAGTCATATGTCAATAACTGTCTAATGGTTTCAAAACGAGTTAAATCAAACTCCTAATAGGATTAAACACTGAAATATTTAAAACAGCAGATGTCTAGCTTGATCTCTAGGCACAGCTATAATTCAGTGACTGAAGAAAGCTGAAGGTAGTGAATTGGAATGAAAAGTCCTCATCAGAGGTTTCAGTTGTAGTGCACATTATTTATTAAACTGTCAATCTGCCGTAACTAGAAAAGCATTAAACTGAGTTCCACAGCAACCAGCTCAGGATCGGATCAGCTGGGAGTGCTGTATCAGTAAGTCTTGAAATCATTATCCAGATGCTTCAGGGTAAGGCAGTGGCTGCCAGTAAAGTCAGTGATAGTTCTGACTAAGTGTTCAAATATAGATTTATTTATTTATTTTTTCCCCACACCACAGCAACTGGCAATTACCATATGGCATAAAGAGACAATAGATTGGGACTTGAAAATGGAAATGTCTACAAGCATGATAGTGACAGTGAAAACTACTGTTATGTTGTTTCTCTCAGCTTCTGGAAGGTGTCCTTGACAGAATAAGAGGCAGCGGAATATGTTTAGAAGAGTCCTTCCTAAAGGCAATGTGTCTGGTGAAGACCAAGTTGATGTGATTTTCTGATCAAGGGGGAAAAAAAAAAAATCTTAAAAAAAAAAAAAAACTGATTTTCAAAATCGAGGAAAGTTCAAAGACCAAAATCAAGGTCTATGTATGCTCCTTGCCTCTAACAAAAGTCATTATTACTAGCATCTACGAAAACATCTACAGAGGTTTCTGTCCAGACAAGTCCATAGCTACTCATTTTAAGACAGCAAGTTTCAGTAGCAAAGATGTCAGAAAAAAATGTCAGTAGCAAAAATGTCAGAAACATTTGTTACCTAAAATGTCACCAGACAAAGCACTGTTCCTGCACTGGTTTCGTTTATCATTATGCAGGTTTATGCATGGGTCCCATGTATATATATGTATGTAAAAGTACGTTAATTATGGCAAATTATTTCACTTGAAGTGTTTTTCAGAATGTTGATGGAAAACAAGTTAAACCAGTAGTGCACATTGAAATTTGAGGACAAGTCTAATACTTTAGCATTGTGTGCTGAGGAAAGCATGCCTCAAAATGAAGTCATACAGGACAGTAAAAGCTGGTAGAGTGACTGGGAAAAGCAGCATATTTGGCAGAGAAAAAAATCTGGCTTAAAATAAATTTGGGTACTGTACAGTTCTTACCACTTCTTTGCATGTCTGTGTCTTTTTTCAGAGCTGTCACATCAAATGTTTTAGGAGTCACTCATCAGCTGTCTTCATGCTCTTAGCACAAAATGGTTAAATGTCTTGAACACTGAGTCTTAGAGCATTGCCTACAGTTATTATCAAAGCAATGTTCCTGTGAGCTGAGCTGTACCAGACATCTGGTGCATATATCAGATAGCCAACCGTCCATAAGCATTTTGTATGGACAGTTTAAATAGAATGAATGGTTACGACTGACCCATTAAACATTACTGAGACAATCTCAAGGTAAATCTTCAGTCATACAACATCAGACTCCCAATATGGGATACAATTAAAGGTCATCTGCTATGGCAGAGAACATAAGCTGATGTTATCACACATGCGGAGGAAAAGGAAAATTTCACCTAATAAAATGCAACAAAATAAAGTAAGGATAGCGTGTACATGAAGCTACATCCGTAGTGCTTCAATAAGGAGAGCAGACAAAGACCACTGATGGTAACCTGGGTCAGAAAAAGTGCCAGGGTGGTTGGGCACGGTCATGTGGACAGGGACGGAGACAGGTATTGCTGAGGTGAGAGGTCTGGGTGTAGTAGGTTTATGTGGCAAGGTTTTAGTAGCGGGGTAGGGGGGGTGGGGTGGGGGAGGGGAGGAGGTGCATAGGGGTGGCTTATGCAAGAAGAGTCCAGAAGCTGCCCCATTTTAGATAAGGGCCCCCGCTGCCAGAACTGGGCCAATACATGATATTGTTTACACCTCTGTGAGAGCATATTTAAGACAGGGAAAAAAATAAAAAATGCTGTGAAACTGCAGCTGGGAGAGAGAGAGGAGTGAGAAACAGCCTTGCAGGTGCCAAGGTCAGTGAAGGAGGAGGGGGAGAGGTGCTCCAGGTGCCGGAGCAGAAGTCCTCTGTGGCCTGTGCTGAGGATCATGGTGAAGCAGGCTGTCCCCCCGCAGCCCATGGTGTACCACAGTGGAGCAGGGTTTCATGTTGCAGCCTGTGGAGGGGCCCCTGGTGGAGCAGGTGGATGTGGCCTGGAGGAGGCTGCGGCCCATGGAAAGCCCCCGCTGAAGCAGATTCTGGGCCGGAGCTGCAGCCTGTGGAGATGAGCCCACGCAGGAGCCGGGGATCTGGGGGGAGCTGCCGCCCATGGGGGACCCCTGCTGGAGCAGTTTGCAGGTGACCATCAGTTTTGGATGGACCCCATGGTACAGAGCCATATAGGAGCAGTTCTTGAAGAACTGATGCCTGTGGGAAGCCCCTGCAGGATCAGTTTGGGAAGGACATCATCCCATGGGAGGGACCCCACGTGGAGCAGGGACAGAAAGTGACTGTGAAGGAGGGGCGGAAATGAAGTGGTATAGACTGACCACAACCCCCATTGCCCTGTTCCCCTGCACCACTTGGGGGGGAGGAGGTGGAAGAGTGTGGATGGGGGAAAGGCGGTTTTGGTTTCTTTCCTTTGTTTCTCACTGCTCTAGCTTGTTAGTAATAGGCAATAAATCTTACTGTCTTCCTACTCTGAGTCTGTTTTGCCCATCACAATAACTGTTGAGGGTTCTCCCCATCTTTACCTCAACCCTTGAGCCCTTTTTTATTGTATTTTCTCCCCCTTCACCTTTGAGAAGGGGGAGTAAGGGAGCAGCTGTGGTGGAGCTCGGCTGCCCACCTGAGTAAAACCACCACACTGGCGCAGCAAGGAAGTAGTGCACAGGCACTCCTTCAGAGAAGAGGCACTCCTACCGGCAAGGGCCTGAGCTCCTGTGCAGCCTTCACGGGAAGAGGAGAGTTCCCAAGAAGACTGCTCCCAGACCTCATCACAGGTCACCTCCACCCCACAGCAGAGCAGTCCCTACCACCCCCACTCCAACCGCAGGAGGGTGGAAGAAGTTGCAAAGACCATTGGTGCATGCAGGACCCTGACAAATGGCTGCTTTTTTGATCTAGGTGGGACTCAAATCTTTCCGTCATTGTAATGCCAAATCAAATGATCTTGTTTTTAGGAGGTTTACAGTTGGGATGATATCTTACATTATCGGAAGCAGAAAGTAGGAGGTGTGATTGTATGACTCTGTGGCTCCAGTGAGTGTGAATCAACTAGTCTGAATTATTAGTTCACATAAAAAACACCCCCCCCCCCCCATATATTAAGCCTGTGAAGACTAAAATGCTGAGCCTACCTCCACAAGAAATAATTTTTAATCTCTAAGAAGATCCATTAAAGGGAAAGTAATATGAGAAAATTAGATGCCTTGAATACTGACTGTATTAGGTATGAGATAATGACTAACCTATTGTTTCTAATATAACAGATTATTTGCTCAGGTTCTTTTTAATTTCGTCCAGATATAGCTGAAGTGAGCTTTTGGGATATTAACTTTTTTTTGTGTGTGTGTGTGTGTGTATGTGAAACATCTCGTGTTCTAGAGTAGAGAAGGCAAAATCCCATTGAGGTAACAGTGACTTGGACCCACCACAACTCTCTTTTCAAGTGCCTACCATGTCTTGTTAATGTCATGACTTAGTTTAGACATTTAGGACCAAACTCAGTCTCATGGACCATAAGTAGGTGTATTTCCACTGAATGCACCTCAGCTGTTCCCAGCAAACGTGTAGACAACTAGTGACCCAGACTCTGAGTTTTCAGTTCAGTTCTAATTTAGGGATATCAAAGGAAAAAAGAACACTGAAAAACTGAGCCAACATTACTTTTAAACTCCTTCTGTACATCTGAGTTTGATTCCTCTTTGTTTTAAGCCCATAAAATTGTTATATGCTGAACAGAGGGCGAAGTTAAAATCTTAGTGGAAAGTCTTGATATGAATGATGGCTCAGATGATAATGGATTTAAACGTTGATTGAAATCCAGTAAAAAATAATAACAAATAAATAAATAAATAATCAGTAGACTTTAAAGAAGTCTATATATATATATATTTGCTGTTTTACAGAAATCACATTATAAAATAAGTAATTGTCTACAAAAACATTCTTTAGAAAAGGATAGTGGAATTACCAAATGTCTATAAGAACAAACTATTATTTCTTTTCATGAGATACCTAAAGGGTTTTGGGAGTTGGGAGTGTTTTTTTTTGTTTGTTTGTTTGTTTGTTTAGAATCATAGAATCATTAAGGTTGGAAGAGACCTCCAAGATCATCTGGTCTAACCATCCCCCTACTACCAATGTCACCCACTAAACCATGTCCCTAAGCACCATGTTCAGCCTTTCCTTGAACACCCCCAGGGATGGTGACTCCACCACCTCCCTGGGCAACCCATCCCCATGCCTGACCACTCTCTGAGAAGTAACGTCTCCTGATTTCCAACCTAACCCTCCTAATGAACCTCAGAGCCAGTTGCTGGGTGGCTGCGACCTGCACAGCATGTCTTCCAGACAAAAAGTCAACACCTGGGGTTGCTTGGAGAAGCCTCACCCCTTGCTGCCCACCGCCCCACTCCCCGCGGCTGCACCCAGCCGGGCCTTTGTTTGTTCATTTGTTTGTTCTACCTTCCCCCTTGATCAGGTATTGTTTGGACAATTTCGCAAAATTTTCAGCAAAGTTTAATGCATACAATTAGACTGTTGTTGATTAACTTACAAGTGATCATGAAAACATAGTTTGTTGTTCAAAAACATGATTTACTTCACATAGAGTAGGGAGGGGAAAAAGTCTGATTTCTCATAATGAAGCACTGCTTGTTAGATATTCCAAGTTTAATTGAGAGATACCTGAAGAACAAAACTTCAAAACAAGATTCGATGTACAACACCCTTCATAAAATATCTTGTAGTGCAGTTCCACTGAGTGGCAGGCTGTTTATATTTAAGAGAATTGCATCATTTTCACTGTAGAAAAAGCAGTCATCAATCGCTCTCCTTGTTGAAATTCCATAGCTTAAGCACTGAATAATCAAACAGGCAGTGGTGTTTATACAGTGTTTATATAAATATATAAATAAATATATATATTATATATATAAATATATATTTATATAGTGTTTATATAAAAGTGATGTTTAATAATAATTATTTGAAAAGCTCATCTAAAAACAGATAGTGTTTTTGTGTGTCTGTCTGATTTGTGTATGCCCTGGTGTCAATATACTGTGAGAACAGCATATGGTTTCTTTGATGGAAAGTAATGGAAAATGACAGACTGTTTGAAGATGCTGTGGTGCCAATTTCATGAATAATGCATTAGGGTAACAGGTATAATCAGTGCGTTTAATAGTCTGCAGCCTCCAGAGATACAACAGCAGCATACAAAAGAATAATCCTTGTACTAGGACCACCTGACATTTAAATTTTTTCCTTGACTTTGTTTTACTGAGATTACACTAAAATTTTTAAAAAGACAAAGAGTCAGAGCCAAAAATGTTATGTCTTGACTCTGAATGAAATTAGTCTACATGTGCTGCTTACCTTATAAAAATAAGCACAAGTTTTCAAGCCTTTGCCTTTCCTCTTTTTTTTTTTAATTAACTTCAAATTTGGTAGGAAAAACAATATTATGGTTGTCATGCATTGAAATGAATTCCCATTTTCTAGGCATGTCTATATGCCATTGCAAAAGATGAAACATATATGGCAAAAATGTTTTTTTTTTAAATTGAATTATTTCCCTATATCAAAAGTAAGTATAAGACTAATTAAAAAAAAAAAAAACTTGCAGAATGCTGGTAAAATATTTTGGATTAAGTATGTTTTGAATTGTATTGAACAATCTCAGAAAAGAGATTTACAGGCACACTTATTTACATATTTCTATTGGCATCTGGGTCTTATGATGTCATGACTGCACAATAATGAATATTAGTTAGGGTAAGTGACTTGGGACACAGAGTTTCAGTCTTTGTCCTCACACTCAGCGATGAATATGTTTTCAAGTTAAAATTTTAATTTCCCACCTAACAAATGAGCTAGAATGATATATGTCCAGGTTTCATCTTTATGAATCTGTTCTGCTTCTGTGGTGGTTTTACTCAGCTAGGCAGCTGAGCTCCACCACAACCACTCTCTCACTCCCTCTCTTCAAAAGGACAGGGAGAGAAATTATGATGAAAAGGGGAAAAGGGCTCAAGAGGGAGATCACTCAACAATTATAATCACAGAAAAAACAGACTCAGCATAGGGAGATGAATGTAATTTATTACCTATTACTAACAAGCTAGAGCAGTGAAAAACAAAAACAAAACAAAACAAAAACAAAACAAAAAAAGCAAACTAAAAACACTTTCCACTCCATCCACCCTCTTCTACCTTGCAGCAGCACAGGGGAATGGGGAATGGGGGCTGAGGTCAGTCCCTAACACTTTGTCTCCACTGCTCCTTCACGGTCACTCTCTGCCCATGCTCCTTCCCGAACTGATCCTGCGGGGGCTGCCCACAGGCAGCAGCTCTTCCAGAACTCCTCCCACATGGCTCCGTACCACAGGGTCCATCCCCCAGGAGCAAACTGCTCCAGCACGGGTCCCCCACGGGCGGCAGCTCCCCCCAGACCCCCTGCTCCTGCGTGGGCTCCTCTCCACGGGCTGCAGCTCCGGCCCGGGGCCTGCTCCTGCGGGGGCTCTCCATGGGCCGCAGCCTCCTCCAGGCCACATCCACCTGCTCCACCGGGGGCTCCTCCACGGGCTGCAGCGTGGAGATCTGCTCCGTGTGGGACCCATGGGCTGCAGGGGGACAGCCTGCTCCACCAGGGGCCTCTCCACAGGCCACAGGGGAACTTCTGCTCTGGGGCCTGGAGCACCTCCTGCCATCTTTCTGCACTGACCTTGGTGTCTACAGGGCTGGTTCTCTCACACTTTCTCACTCTCTCCCAGCTGCTGTTCCACAGCAGTGTCCTCCCTTTCCTAAATTTGCTCTCCCAGAGGCCCACCCAGCATCGCTCACTGGCTCAGCTCTGGCCAGTGGTGGGTCCCTTTTGGAGCCAGCTGGAGATGGTTCTGGATGGTTCTGACATGGGGCAGCTTCTATGCTCTGCTCACAAAGGCCACCCCTGCAGCCCCTGCTACCAAAACCTTGCACATAAGCACAATATAGCTTGCATTTGAAAAGCCACCTTGGCAGATCTTTTTTTTTTTTTTTTTTTTTTAAGAAAAAAGAAAAAAATAGGAAAGGAAAGGAAAGGAAAGGAAAGGAAAGGAAAGGAAAAGGAAAGGAAAGGAAAGGAAAGGAAAGGAAAGGAAAGGAAAGGAAAGGAAAGGAAAGGAAAGGAAAGGAAAGGAAAGGAAAGGAAAGGAAAGGAAAGGAAAGGAAAGGAAAGGAAAGGAAAGGAAAGGAAAGGAAAGGAAAGGAAAGGAAAGGAAAGGAAAGGAAAGGAAAGGAAAGGAAAGGAAAGGAAAAAGAAAAGAAAGGGTCATTGTGGCTTTTAAAACAGCACTCTCCAAGTCAACTGAGCAGTGAGTGGTAGTTTCATATGTGTGTGTATATATATATTTCCATATACACACATGCATACACACACACATGCATACACATATGCATGCATGTGTATTCACATATATACACATCCTGTAAATGAGAAGAAGAAACAAAGAATCTATGTTTGATTAATGTAGGAAACCATCTGGAAAAGTAAAATAAGGTAGTCAAATGATTATAAAAGCAGTTGGCACAGGTAAGTTTCTATATAACAGTATTACTCATAAAGTGTTAATTATACTAGAATAGCATGATTGTGAACTACACTATGTTATGATAATTTGTTCTCGTCTTTCCACTCTTTCTTCATCCCAGTTATAATTGCAAGAATAATTACTGGTACATCTTGGTACTCAGCAAAAGAAGTATATGTGAAAGTATAGCATGTTGGGAACAACATATTTTATTTTCATGTTATAGGAACTTCAGAATAATTAGGGCTTTAAACTGTGAATACTTACCAATAAAATCCAGTCAATCATTAGTAGAAGCATCATGATTCTAATGTTAGAAGCATTCTGTTATTTTTCTAACTAAAGGAAAATCTAGTCTCGTAAAGAGGAATGTGTTAAGCTCTACATTCTATTTTCTAAACTGGTCCTGGGAAATAGATATTATACTTTCCACAACCCATGAAATTTAGCATAGAGGAAAGATGAATTGTACAACTACATGTCTTTCCTTGCAGCTTTTTCCCCTACAGGCTGTTTGAACACATTTGGAGTTTTCAGCTACTGAGATTATTTGAGCCAATCCTCTTATTAAAATCCTTATCAGTCTCATCCAATACTTAAGCCCTATCTATCACTTGTAGATCAGCCATTTCTGGCAGAGTTGTAGTAGATTTTCATTGTCATTGCTTTGTTTCTTGCCCTTAGAGATTTTATAATGCTAGAAAGTTCTGCTTGTGTTGCAACCAGAATGAAAATCCTAGTAGACACAGGGTTGATTGTAGGCCTAGGGGAGTGGGTTTTGTGATGAGATCTCCTCATCATTTAGTAGATTTATAATAATCCCAGTGTTCTTTATAAACTACTCTCTCTGCTAAGTAAAGAAAATAAAGCAACAAGTGACAGATTTAATCATTTCCCCATCTATTTTGTTCTTTCAACATCCCCACTTAAATACTTTGACACTGTATCACTTGCCTGAACTTACTCAAATTTAATAAAATAAATGTCCAGCCTACAAAGTTTCAATTGTCAATTCCAGTGGTGTCATAGTGGCATAACACTGGTCCAATGAAAAGCTATCATACAAATAGTTGATAAAAGATTAATTACGATCATCCATTTGGTATTTGTAATTATTTAGCACCTGTTCTCCATATGCTGTGCATGAACAGGGGAGTTTTAGGTTGGATGTTAGGAAGTACTTCTTTACTGAAAGGGTTATTAAGCATTGGAATGGGCTGCCCAGGGAGGTGGTGGAGTCACCATCCCTGGAGGTCTTTAAAAGACGTTTAGATGTAGAGCTTAGGGATATGGTTTAGTGGAGTACTTAGTGTTAGGTCGGAGGTTGGACTCGATGATCTTGAGGTCTCTTCCAACCTAGAAATCTGTGATACTGTGATACTGTGATACCAAGGGAAAAAAAATAATATATATATATATAAAGAGCTTTCCTGGGAGCACAGAGTTAAACACATGAAATTCTGCCAGGCCAGATTTAACCATGGGACTGAACTGCACCAGTTTACATGTGCAATAGATCAAAAGCTAAAACAGCCACTACAGTCATTTTGGAGTCTGATGATATAAGAGAAAACGTGTTTTGTCTAGGACAACATTAAATAAGTTTATAAGACCTTTTGAAAATCGTGTGCTGTGCAGAATTGACTACTGAAACTATATTGTCTTGTCAGCCTAAAATGACCAGTAGTAACAGCAAAATTTTCATGCAGATATGACCATATTTGAAATCCTCTGCAAAAAGATGAATAGTCACCTATAACACTGTTACATAAAGTTCCAGGCATAACTAACAGCAAAAAAAAAATAAAGTAAGTGCCTTCTGGTTGCTTTATGTGCTCCCTATCCCTCATGCTAGACTTCCCTCCCAGCTAGGGGCCATTGGGGTATCTAATATGATCATAAAGACCACTTGTTTTTATGGCATGAGCATTGCTGACCCATACTTTCTAGCTTGGGCCTACCTCAAAGATTGCCATTCTACAGTTGTGGGGTCATAAATGGCCAAGGGAAATTCTTCAGCTATACCTCTGTGTTTGGAAACATACCTCTGTAAGCAGAGGCCAGAAAACAGTACGTGAAGACATACCTACCAGCTCTGATACAACTGATACAGGGTTGAGCACTCCTTTCACAACAAACATACCTTTTGAAAATGCAGTGCAAGCATTAACGATTCATAGCCAACTGAATTGAGGTCAGAAAAACTGCAGGGACAGAAGTAATCTCAGGTATCTTCTACCTCGTATGCCATACTTCTGTGGGAGGGCTAAGACAACTTTTTGAAAATCTCTTGGCACTTCTGAAGACAAATGTAGCAGGAATGAGTAGCAAAGTAATAATTTTCCATAACTGAGGCTAGCACAGAGCTCTTCAGCAGAGGTGAGGAACCAGCTGGTTCCAGCATCTCATTCACACACAAACACACAAGATACAATGGCTCCAGAAGTACAACAAAACTTGATGTAAATCAGAGGATCTCTTCAGGAATCTATAACATACACAATCTGAAATATTTCTGACCATTTTCTATCTGGAAAGCTCAGTGGTCCTCTAGAAACTGGAAACATTGCTATCTGCTCTGCTCAGTTGTTGCTTTAGCTGTAAAGTCTTTTTTTTTTTTTTTTTTTGGCATTGCCTTCTCACTTCTGTGTTCCAGGATAGACACAGTACAGATGGCCTGACTATCTTCTCTTTCCATTTTCTCCTACAGTGGGGAGGAGATTGGATGGGAAGAACATTTCAGCAGTTCCTTAATCACCAGAAAAATATGTGGAGAGATTAAAAGTCTTAAAGAACTGTGAAGACACAATGAATTGCTCTGTTAATTGTGTGACAGCCTCTTCATAGGCCCCTAACTCTCAAGGGCAAAGATTTCTGTAAGGAGTACAGACATAGACTTACTCCTTTGTTGACCATCTCCAGGGATGACTGTTTGAATAAGAACTGTGAATAGGATGATTCATCAGCTGATGAATATCCCTTATGCTCTCCTTCTTACTGTGTCATACAGACCACAGCTGCAGGGCCTGTACAAGGATTTATTGACACTGGGTTAAGTAATGAGGAGAATGTTGCCTAAGTAAAATAGCTGAAATGGAAATGGAAATGGCCCCGTGGAAATGTCAGTGCTTCACTAGCCTTCCCTGATTGAAGAGGGAGTTGAGAATTACCCCCAGAGTAATAGAAAAAGCCTTTGAGTACTGTAGTCTGTCTTGTAGGAAGGGGGGGAACTGAATATATTAGACCCATGAAACATACCTTAGTACAAGTGCCCTTAGCAACTTCAATTCCCCCCACATGCTCAGCATATCGAGACACTGAGGTTGAGCTTCTAACTAGCTGAGACGCACAAACTGAGTTTTTGGCACAATTTGAGCCATGTTACGGCATTATCCTCCTAATCCATCCACAGACTACCTACAAAGTATACGAAAGCAGAACACTCAGCAGGATGGGCCCTTTGTACCAGAGCAGAATTGATAGGAGCCAGAGTACTGGTTTGGCTAAGGGAAAGCTGATCTTGTCTTGCAGTATTTACCTCCTCACCCAGCTACAAATGCCCTGGATGATTATTACGATCTAAATGATTTATTTCTTCCTCGGATGGCCTCAGTTATATACTAGTATCCAAGAGCTGGTACTTAGTTCAATGTCTGGTGGAACAGTGGTTCAGTGTAGTTTTCCTTCACTGTTGGGAATGCCTTCCTTTCCTTAAACTTTACGTAGTTGTAATTTGCTTTTCTCTCACACCTGGCAGCTGACTGTCACAAAACCCAGATGTCCAAAAATTTCTCAGACCTTGTACATCATAGCATGACAAAAATCATCCTTTCCTTAAGGCTTCACATACCACTATGTACCACTTCAGCAGTGGCACAACTTTTCAACTTCTTTTCACTTCTTTCAACTTTTCACTTCTGAGGACATGAAGACAGGTATTTCTCTTTCCTTCCTTCCTTCCTTCCTTCCTTCTTTCTTTTCTTTCTTTCTTTCTTTCTTTCTTTCTTTCTTTCTTTCTTTCTTTCTTTCTTTCTTTCTTTCTTTCTTTCTTTCTTCCGTCCGTCCGTCCTTCCATCCTTTCTTGTTTGTTTATTTATTTTGGGGGAGGTAGGGGAAGGACTGAAAGAAAGGCGGGAACAAAGGAGGAACAAATGAAAACAGAAAACAGAATGAAAGGTGGACTACCTGTACCTATCTAAATGTATGGGGTGGAAGCATGTCATGTTAACATTTTTGTTTCATGAAAGAATCATTTATTATAAACTTCTTTTTCTACGGACAGATATAGATAATGGTAAAATAGAGCAAGCATTTTTAATTCCAAATTTTGATTATATATATATATATAAATAACTTTTATGACCCAAACCTCCTTTCTTTTCCTGAGATATCCAAATTTAGTCTCACTAAAACATCTGTTGACTTTTAATCATACATCATCTTTTTACTGAGTTCATTAATAAATGAATACGTGGCTAAGTTAGAAATTTTGACCTGTGAATTCCATGGAATTACTAGGCTTTGTAATATACAGATTTTAATAAATAGAAAAAAGTACCTAAACTTGCTACAGAGAATGATCATTTAACAGTAAATTGCAGTTTATTTCAGGGTTATGTGGATAGCAACAAAAGTAGCATAGCAGAGAGTAGACAGGACAAAATAAAACACAAAAGTTTGCAAAGGTGGAAGCACATCTAAGGGTAATTGAAAAGGTGTACAATAATTTTTGACACAAGGACAGAGAGGGAAGGATACAAAATGTTAAGAACCCATTGGTACAAAAGAGTTAACTAATATCTTTGTTAGTATAATTGCAGACTGCTGCAGGAAAAGGCTGGGACAAGCTGACCACTATTTTCAAGGAAAGCCTGAAGTCTTACTTCTGACAGACCTATTCATTAATCATTATAAATAGGTTCCTGTAAATAATATAATTCTTCCCATGCTTTTTGCAAAGCTCAGAGTATAAAACTGCAATATGGCATACTTTGCAAATAAAGATTTTGCATCAAAGTCTGCAAAATTAACACACACAGAAGATAATGCTTTTTTGTTTGTTTTTCTTTTGTCTCAGGAGTTTTGGTTGCAATCTTCTACTGGATTACATGAAAATTTATGCAGAAAAAGCACCAGTTGGTAATATTTTCACTTCATAAAGGTTCCAATTTTTAACATTGTTAATTTAGAGTATAAACAGGAAAATGATCAAGTCTAAACTTTTGAATGTGCCACTTGTCAGGGAAATAGAGAGAGAGAGAAGTATGTTATGTATGTATGTATATTATGTATATATATAATATCAGTATGTATATGTATATAATTGTGTATATGTATATTATAAGTATGTATACTATAAAAAAAGGAAAAACTACTTTACAAAATAAAGTGAAACATTTTAATTCAGTTAAGTTCAAAATCACCAGCTGTGACACTTTTTTTTTTTTTGTAAACTGCAATTATAAATTCTCCCCACTCTACATGTTTTTGTATTGTGTTACAAAGAACACTTGCAAGAAAAACACTAATACTAGAGTAAGAATGTTCAAGAAATATTGAAAGAGATGTCGTCTCATCTTTTGCTTCTTGTTCCTTGATAGAGTTTTGTGTGAAATAGTTCTGCCATACTTGAATTCAATACCTGCTAAGTTGCAATTCTGGAGCCATTGACATTATATTGTGTTCTATGAAATTTATTTTGGCTAAAATGTAGAGGCTCTCATATGCAGACAAGAAGAGTTTCCCTTCCCTTCCCTTCCCTTCCCTTCCCTTCCCTTCCCTTCCCTTCCCTTCCCTTCCCTTCCCTTCCCTTCCCTTCCCTTCCCTTCCCTTCCCTTCCCTTCCCTTCCCTTCCCTTCCCTTCCCTTCCCTTCCCTTCCCTTCCCTTCCCTTCCCTTCCCTTCCCTTCCCTTCCCTTCCCTTCCCTTCCCTTCCCTTCCCTTCCCTTCCCTTCCCTTCCCTTCCCTTCCCTTCCCTTCCCTTCCCTTCCCTTCCCTTCCCTTCCCTTCCCTTCCCTTCCCTTCCCTTCCCTTCCCTTCCCTTCCCTTCCCTTCCCTTCCCTTCCCTTCCCTTCCCTTCCCTTCCCTTCCCTTCCCTTCCCTTCCCATTTCATTTCATTTCATTTCATTTCATTTCATTTCATTTCATTTCATTTCATTTCATTTCATTTCATTTCATTTCATTTCATCCTGTGTCTGAGGTAAAAGAGAAAACCTTTCCCTTGATGTTGTACATTCAGACTCTCATTTCCATCTGGTTGTAAGTCGTATCATTTGTTATCAGTTGTGTGTACCAGCATCCACTCCTTGGGTATCCCACATGCAATACAGCTATCCATGGATCTCAGATTCTTTGTGAATATTCTATATTTTCAGAATTTTATTTATTTAGTTTTGATGAAAAATGAATGGCTCGTTCCCTCATTGTCCAATAGTGAGGATACATTGACACATCCAGGCTAGCTCTGCCTCCTTTGGTAAAGTCAACTAGTTCATATATAACTGTATATATACTATAACAGATGTATAACTATATATGACTATATGTACTATATAACTATCATGTAACATCTAAACCAAGCTCATTTTGCATATTGAATTATATGATGTAGACATGCATTATGATTTAAAGGGGAAGGAATTATCAAGACACATGATAGAACAAGGTATCCTTAGGTAAGCAGGAAAAAATATATATATAAACGAGTAACTGAAGTATTTAGCAACACATAGCTATCTTAATGCACATCTTTCTGAATGAAAACAAGAGACAATTAGACTTATGAGCCTGACATAGAGAAATACTTGTTTAAACATTCCCAGTGTATTACGATCAGTCCCTGCATTCTGAAAGATCTATTAAGAAAGACCATTCCAAAAACATTTCAACAAGCTAACTTTGTCAGCTTGGGTTGGGATTTTTAATACTTCTTTATAACATGGAGTATGCTATGGATATAAAATAGTAAATAATAATTTTAATCAAATAATGCTAAATTTTAAAATATCTTTGTATTTATATCAATAAACAGTATTATTACTGCTCTGTTTTTGTTGGCTCAGTAAAAATAGCCAATACTTACATCATTATGTCTAATGGATTTATATTGATAATTCAGTTTGCAATAGAAGAGTCACAATTTATGTATTCAAGCACATAAATCCATGGGCAGCACTGTCTGTAAATATGAGTAATTAAGCTGCAAAGTTATTCTCCAGACTTTTTTTTATATTATTTATTTTATTCCAATCCTAATACCAACAAATAAGTACAGAGAAAATCTATGCTATTTGTCTGAACTGTAAGCAGACATATTTTGATTGCCATGCATGAGGATTTGCCTGTGTTAAACCACCATAATAAATACAGTCAACAAATATGGTACGATTTATATGTAAACTACAGAGTGACTACTTGTATTTAAGCAGTTTTACATACAAGGAGTATATCCAATAGATGTATATTCACCCTATTAAAACAATACTGCTTGTGTAGGTAACAACTCTAAAATCAAGGTAAGTAGAATGGAATTTGATATTTTTGTTGTTGTTATTGTTTTCTGAATTATTTATTTTTTTATTCTTGATTTTGGCAGTCTACATATATTGTTATAATATTAAAATATTTGTCTGAGAGTACCTATAAATTACTATGCACAATCATGAATACAAGTGTTCAATCAAAAATATGCCAAGTCAATTTCATTGCAAATGTATATAGCCCATAATACATTCAGAATTAACATAAAATTGCATAAAGTGATAGATATTTGACTCCACAGAGTTCCTGCTGCTGTCATTTCAACACTGCTTTATAACTAGTTTTAACATTATCAGTGTTCATTACAGATTTGGTATGTAAATATGTAGATTAAATGAGGACGAGGTCATAACTCAAGCTTTCTATGAATACGAAAATGCTAAGCTTTATATAGTATGTTGAATACTCTGAAGCAGATTCATCACAGCTGTAATTATTTGATCATGTGTTTTTTTCTTTGTGTAATACCAAAATATATTTACCATAAATTACATAACTTATATGTGCCTACAAAGTACAGTGTATATATATATGTATGAAATATATATATAATGTTTTCATTTAAAAAATAAAGTTGAGTCACTGTCTTTAAAGGTATTGCTTCCAATATTTACTCCAATCTACCATTTGTACTTCCTTCTAATGAGAAATGCCATTCTTACAGGACAATATGTAATTATGCTAATGGTAGAATGTTAAATACAGTTGATAGTTTTAGTTTAAAAATACAACTAGATTTAAATTGTTGTTTCATGGTATGCAGATGCACACAGGAAAATAAAACAATTCTCAGTATAAGTCCTGAAAAAGAATGAGTACTGTCACAGCTGGGATTAAATCAGAAAACTATTTAATAAAACATCAGCAATGTTGTTACAGCTGCCCCAAAATGTCACCAACCAGTGAAGCTCATTTCCCAAAATAATTTACTTACTGCTTTTTACTGCAATCTTGTCCTCCTCAGCTTTCTACCTCCTACAAAAGCAACACATAAAAGACCAAAGAATCAGATTTAAGGACTGTCATAGACATCATCTTTCTGTTTAATTGTAGTTCCACATCCTCTAATATATCAGTGTGTTTGTTTGTTCATGTAATAGAAAGTCTCCAAAAGCTTCTCTCATTCTCTCCTTTATCCAGAGTAGAGGAAAAGAAGCTACCAGCAATGCTGAACTTCATGTGTGCTATCAGAAAGCTCTTTTATCATCTACTTAGAAAAGTCTAAGGAGCACAGAGTGGGTGGCAAGTATCAATCTTCTTTTCCTATAGCCAAAGATTAATGAATGTTCAGAAACTATTGCATACTGTGAGGTTCATAGTTTATGTTGTTATTTTCTGCAATATGAGGACAAGCTGCACTGACATATTCTCTTTATTTTATATTTTTTTTAACTGTGTAGTTCACTTGAAACCGTCTTGTGAATGTATCCAAAAGGTAGATTTCAATTCTCACTCATTACCAGCTAGATGTGCCATATTATGTTAGCATCTACTCATTACCAAAAATATAGAAACTATATCCTGCATAGAAACTACACAAATCTACTTGAAAATCTTATGATCTTTGTCAACATAAAATGCATGTGATTTTTTTTGACCTGAGAAGTAATACTCTCCCCAAATGCAAGGATCATTTGGTAACTTTAAAAAAACAAAATCAAACAAAAAACTCCATTAAACTCCATTAAAGGTAACAATCCTGTATTGAATACTTTATAAGGACCACGTGATAAATCATGTCTTCAAACTACTTTCACAAATAACCATCTATATCATGAGAGACATGTTTGAGGAAAGGGTTATGAAAGCTCAGAAAGTAACTACAGGAGACTGTAGTTATAAATAAAAAATAATAGTATTTCATATTATTTTATATATCATATATGATATATCATATATATTTATTATATATTATATATTATTTTATATATTCATATATAACACATATATTTGTTGTATATTATTATATTTCATATAGTATTAACATATATAATATGTAGTTATAATACAAAATAATAGTATTTCCAATTTACAGGAAGTCAGGGCAACTTCACATTTCTGTTGGAACTTCTGCCCTGTTTCTAACTGATATACTTCTTGTTCTTCAAGAAGTATATCTTTTGTGTTCAGTTTTTAAATGTTTGAAAATCAAAAAGTGAATGCAGAATCCCTTCTTTGTCATTTCTTGAAAATTTCTAGGAATTGTTGTATCATTTAAAAAATAACAGTAAATACAGCAAACCTCTTACAGATCACAGTTAGATTAGAAGACAATTACCCAAATGTACAAGTAAATGTCAATTATGAACGTGTATGTAACCTGATTTTTCAATATCTCTATGCTACACTGCAGGAGCTGTCTCCTGATTGCTTTTAGGTCATATTAATAAAAATGCATTAGCTTAATAGAATTTAAGCATCCACTGAAATGCAGACTAAACTGTATTAAATGCAGGCTAAATTATATTATTCTTATCTTAACAAGTAGTACATTTTAAAGTGCAACAGCCTGCACTGAACATTTACTGAGCTACTACTGGTGCAAATTTCACCCTTTTTGCAAGTAGAGTCCTTGATTTACCAGCAGGAAATCTTGAAGATTTACAAGTAGCAGGTACATTTGAATGCTATTGTCAAATTTACTATAGATTTATATACTTCCTGTACCAACAATTAAGTGTCACTTATCAACTTAGTTTAGCTCCATCTAAGAAAGATTGCAGGAAGAAAAGACACTAATAAACATTACTTTTGCTGTCACCTGGAGACATCCTTGCATTAAATAGCAGAGCAAACTAGCAAGTGGGTGTACATATGTCTAAAATGAGAATATGTAGAGTAGCACTTTTCAGAAAAACTGTAAATAACTTATTTTTGTAAACCAGTCCATTAAAGCTATGTGCCATTTTTTCCTCACTTGTCATGTATCCTCTGCCTCATACTAAAAGAACACTCGTATGCAACATATTATGTGTGTATGCACGTGTGTGTGTGTGTGTGTGTGTACAATACACATATACACTAAGCTCCAAATCTGCCTATTAAAGGAGAACATTAACTGTAGTAATATTAATTTACATTTTAGGCATAACATTATACGTATGTGTCTTATACTTCAGACTGTGCAACCAAGCTAAATATCAACTTCTGTTAATATATTAAGATAGAATGTGACTGAAAAATATTTTAAACAGTAACTTCAGTTTCATTGCTTCTGAACTCTGAAGTGTTTCATTTGCAGCCTCAACACTATTCTTTTAGAACAGTCATTGAGAAACTCCATTAGAGTAGTTTTGAATCCTTTCATTTCAGCCCATTCCTTCCCAATTGCTCTTTTTGCTTTTCCAAAGGCTCTGTCTCTTTCTGGGAAAAAATAAAAAAATCCTCTTTCTAAAAATAGGTTTCATAATATTACTGATATTCCTGGTAAAACTAGCCAGGGAATAGGGAAATTGAACCATTTCATTGAATCTCCAAGAGTAATAATTCATTGGAAACATAAAAAATGTTACTGCTAATGCAGCTTCACAGAAAAGGTGAACTGAAGATGCAAAAAGAGAAGGGAGTTGCAAATTACTGAATCCATCACCACAAAAGCTGGCTTTACTCTGAAAGCATAAGGCAGAAGCAGTTCAAATTGGAGTAAGAAAAGTAAGATGTCTAAATATGAAAGACTGGTTAACAGTCGACTGAACATGAGAAAAGAACAGAACCCTTAAACCTGAGAAAAATGTTTCTACTGAGACAGAGAATGACCTGATTTAGATAGAACCATCTGATGCTTCTTTCATTTTTTCTCTTTGTTTCCACATATCATTTGCTTGGTTTGATCACAACAGAAGCAACAAGAAGAAAAGGTGTCCTATCCACCAGATAAATCGTATTTTCTCAGTCCCTGATAGATTCATGTGGCACACAATACAGAGAATTAAAGTCAGGTGCCCTTTAGAAATTTAATGAAACAATGGAAACGTGTTTTCCTTTGTAACAAGGAAGGCATTTCACTGAATAAACAATAAAATCAATTATATTAATGCAATACAAACACACTAATTAGCTAAGGTTATTACATTTTGTTTAATTTGACCTTCAAAAATTACAGTAATCAGCTAAATATCAGAAAAGAATAATTTAAACCATGAAAACCAATTAGTAAAATCATCTACTTGTTTTCTATCAATTATCTTATGATATATGAACTATAATTCAGGCAGAGGGAGAAACAAAAATATACAACTCATCAGTGAAGAAAGTAAATTCCACAGTACTCGAGATGTGGTGTCAACAGAGCAGAATACAGGAGGACGATCACCTCCCTGGTCCTGCTGGCTGCACTATTCCTGATACAAGCCAGGATGCCGTTGGCCTTCTTGGACACCTGGGCACACTGCTGGCTCATGTTCAGGTGAGAATCAGTCAGCACCTCCAGATCCTTTTCCTCTGCACAGTTTTCCAGTCACTCTGTCCCAAGTCTGTAGCACTGCATGGGGCTGTTGTGATCAAAGTGCAGAACCCGGCACTTTGCAAAGACTGAAGCCATGTTGAACTTCATCCTGTTTGACTCTGCCCATCGACCCATCCTGCCCAGGTCCCTCTGCAAGGCCTACCTACCCTCCAGCAGATTGACACTTCCCACCAACTTGGTGTTGTCTGCAAACTTACTGAGGGTGCACTCAATTCACTCCTCCAAGTCATCAATAAAGATATTAATGAGTATGGGCTTCAACACCAACCCCTGGGGAACATCACTGGTGATTGGTCGCCAGCTGGATTTCACGCCATTCACCACTGCTCTCTGGGCCAAGCCATCCAACCAGTTTTTAACCCAGCAAAGAGTGTACCTGTCCAAGCCATGGGCTGCCAGCTTCTCCAGGAGAATACTATGGGAGACATGTCAAAGACCTTGCTGAAGTCTAGGCAGACTACATCAACAGCCTTTCCCTCATCCACCAGGTGAATTACCTGGTCATAGAAAGAGATCAGGTTGGTCAGGCAGGACTTGCCTTTCATGAACCTGTGCTGACTGGGCCTGATCCCTCAGTTGTCTCACATGTTGTGTGATTGCATTCAAGAGGCTCTGTTCCATCACCTTTCCTGGCACCGAGGTCAGGCTGACAGGCCTGTAGTTCCCTGGGTCCACCTTGCGACCCTTCTTATATATGGGCGTCACATTAGCAAGTCTCCAGTCATCTGAGATCTCTCCAGATGCCCATGACCACTGACAGATGATGGAAAGCGGCCCAGCAATCACATCCACTGACTCCCTCAGCACCCTTGGGTGCATCCCATCAGGTCCCATAGATTTGTGGGTGTCTAGCTTGCCTAAATAACCTCTAACCCAATCCTCTTCAACCAGGAAAAAGTCTTCCTCTCTCCAGGTTTTCTCTCGTTTCTGGGCTTGGTAGTGCATACGGGCTAGTCTTAGCAGTGAAGACTGAAGCAAAGAAAGGATTCAGTAACTCCACCTTCTCTGTATCTGCCATCTCCAAGGCACCCACCCATTTGGCAGCTCACCTACATTTTATTTAGTCTTCCTTTTGCTGCCGATGTATTTGAAAAATCCCTTCTTGTTATCCTTGATGTCTCTTGCTAAATTTAATTCTAACCAGTCCTTGTCCTTCCTCATTGCATCCCTGCATTCTCTGACAACGTTCCCATATTCCACCCAAATTGTGTGTCCCTTCTTCCACATCATGTACGCATGTCATCTACCTGGACTTGTGCAAAGCATTTGACATTTTCCCCCATGATATCCTAGTCTCTAAATTGGAGAGACATGGATTTGATGGATGGATGGACCACTTGGTGGATAAGGAATTAGGTGGATGGTTGCACTCAAAGAGTTGCGGTCAATAGTTCAATGTCCAGGAGGAGAACAGTAACAAATGGTCTTCCTCAGGGGTCAGTATGGGAATCGGCAGTATTAACATCTTTGTTGGTGACATGGGCAGTGTGATTGAGTGCACCCTCAGTAAGTTTGCCAATGACACCAAGCTGTGTGGTGCGGTTGACATGCTGGAGGGAAGGAATGACATCCAGAGGTACCTGGACATGCTTGAGAGATGGGCCTGTGAGAACCCCATGAAGTTCAACAAGGCTAAGTGCAAGGTCCTGCACCTGGGCTGGGGCAATCCCAAGCACAAATACAGGCTGGGTGGAGAATGCATTGAGAGCAGCTCTGAGGAGAAGGAGTGTTGTCTGACAAGAATCTCAACACGAGCCGGCAACGTGAGCTTGCAGCCCAGAAAGCCAACGGTATCCTGGGCTGCATCAAAAGTAGTGTGGCCAGCATCTCCACGGAGGTGATTCTCCCCCTGTACTCTGCTCTTGTGAGATCCCACCTGGAGAGTACTGCATTCAGCTCTGGGGCCCCAGCACTAGAAGGACATGGACATATTAGAACGAGTCCAGAGGAGGGCCACATAGACAATCAAGGGGATGGAACAACTCTCCTATGAAAACAGGTTGAGAGAGCTGGGGTTCTTCAGCCTGGAGAAGAGAAGGCTTCGGGGAGACCTAATATCAGCTTTCCAGTACCTACAATGGGCATACAGAAAAGCTGGGGAGGGACTCTTTGTCAGGGGGTGTAGTGACAGGAGAAGGAGTAACAGCTTTAAACTAAAAAATGGTAGATTTAGATTAGACATGAGGGTGGTGAGGCACTGGAACAGGTTTCCCAGAGAAGTTGTGGATTCCCCATCCCTGGAAGTGTTCAAAGTCAGGTTGGATGGGGCTTTGAGGAACCTAGTTTAGTGGAGGGTGTTCCTGCTCACAGCAGAGAGGTTGGAATTAGATTTTTTTTAAGGTCCCTTCCAACCCAATCCATTCTGTGATTCTATAATTCTATGATTCTTTCTCTAAATCATAGTAATGCATCTTTTTGTGAAATATGCATAGCATAGTCATCAACAATGAAACAAAATGGTAAAATATGGCAAAAAATATGATTTGGTAAAATGTGAGAATTTTAAATTAAAAAAATGCTTTTATATTTTTAAAAAATGTGTCATGAATTTTAGGAAATATTTTGGTAAGTTTCATACAATTTCTACATCTTGGAGAAGACAGAAGTATACACATTTCAGAATAGTCTGTTTAATCATTCAGATATTCAGTGGGCTCATAGAAATTAAAGACAGAAAGATTTCCCATCTGCATTATTTTCATTCAGACAATCTTTGCGTTTTAGCTTAAAAAAACAATATTCTTGGATTCATATTTAGTGTGAGATATACACGTGGTTGGGCTGCCTGCATGGAATCATCTCAGAGACACTTCTGCCTTTTCTTTCTCCCACTCTGTCTCTCCCTCTCATTTTGTTTAGACTATTTAAACACTTTTTTTTCAATTACCAGTATTTTAAATTGTAAGAATTTATTAGAGGCTTAGGTTTCAGCTTGGGAAAAAAAAAAAAAAGAAAAAAAGTGGAAAGCATGTAAAAGCTTTGAGCTTGTTCATACCGTTTTAAGTCCACATTACTTTTTTGTCTTCAAACTTTAAAAATAACTATAACATTTACAATATAAAAGAAAAGATATATGGGAGTGGAATTGATCAAAAATGTCTCTAGTTTTCTGAAGGTGACATTTTCCACCTCAGGGGTATTCCCAGAAAATCAATGGAGGGCCCTTCTGGAGGTTTTTTGAATGCTAATTTTCCCAGGACTCGCACAGCACGTACAGCGCATGCAAACACTGCTTCTAGAAGAGTTATCCAGTTATCTCATTTTACTAATTTGCAATGGAGTGCCTGACTCCCCTTTATAAGAAATAAATATTTTCTATAAAATTGTTACTGAATTACATTATTTTTTTTTCACTCGTCTAATTAAACCCTGGATAAATTTTTCCTGTGAGTAAGTCACTGTTCATCAACAGGAAACTGGATCATGATAAGAGCTTTGTGTAAGAAACACAGAGTTGAGAAAAATGGTTTGAATCATAGATCGTACCCAGGTATCTGCTGTGTTTAAGTCTACCCACTGAGTTCACTGTATGATAGAAGTGTCATTAAGGCTGTAGTTTTCAAAAGTTGATACTTTCCACCTATGTGATGTACCCAGATTGGTCATGGACACCACAGAGATAGAGGTAGGGGAAAAGTTAATTTATACCTAAGCAAAATCCTAATGTGCATTGTCAGATTGGAGATGGCCTCGAACGCTGTGCTTTTTGGACATGGAAAGATTGATGTAACCATTTCAGTCTAGAAGGGGAAAAGAGAAAATTTGTTCCATGCTCCTTTGTATTACAAGCTACAGAATGCTCTCAGTCTCTAACAAATTAATATAAAACTCCAAAACCTTCAAAATTATGATTTGTGACGAAACAAGACCAGCAGACATTAAAATGCTTACCAGTGTCCTTGGTGCCTGTAACAGCAGGGTTCATGATAGACGACGATGTTATGAAGAGTTATTTAGTACTTTTTCTTCCAGAGTTATAAGCTTCCAGGTGAAGCCATCTGGTATTAAGTAGCCACATTTCATAAACTGCAAAGCTTTCTTGCATGGCAGCAAAGAGTGTCATGGACATACTTTGCATGTTAAACAGGGAGGCCCTCCACAGTTTGGCTATGTAAGAAAACCATTGCTGCCCAGATCAAACCCCTTGTCAGTTCTGAGAAAAAAGAGTAATTTAAGTGCTTTCTGTTCTTATCATGCATAGAGAAATTGTTAATTAGACTCATTACAAAATTGCATCTCCCCCAAATTTAAAACATATCTCATATAGCAATCTTATCCAACTGACACTAAAAATATATATTTTTCTCCTTTTGCACGCCTTTTTTTTTTTTTTTCCCCTGAAATTCAGAACAGATTAAAGCAGTGGAGTTTTATTGCTTTTCTTCCTTTCACTATTTCAGTCCATTATCTCCATAGAGCTTCTTAATGTGAACATCTAAGTTTTACTGTGAGCTCTTCAGTGATTAAAGTATGATTTTTCAATGAGGCACAGGCTATTTTTCTCAGGCTTTCCAAGATGAAGGGAAAGTTGTATCCAAAATAGAAAACTACCTGTCAGAAACAGTACAATGCACCTAAACAAAACCTCCTAAACTGTCATTAAAGTTTGTTTGTTTTCTTCTCCTCCCCACCCCCCAACCTTAGAAACTAATTTAAATGATCACAATGAATTAAAATGAATACTTTGTAACATAAGCCCATGTTATGAAAATATGCCTCAGGCTCATTCATGAATACATTTGAGAATATATTTTTTCCTCAGTCATGTTCATTTGACTTTTACACTATATTTGCAAGCATATAACTTAAAATCAAATTCTGTCACTCTTGCTTATAAGGATTCTTCATTAAGATTACTAACCTAATATGAAGTAATTTCATATTCTTCACCAAAAGCAGTTCTTACTATTACAACTAATAGTAGCAGAATATAGCTATCATTTTGCTACATATGGTATATATAAAAATAAATTTAAATATTGTTGGTTAAAACATTATTTTCATATACATTATACTAAAATATCTTTTTTTTTTTTTCTATACAAGGTAAGAAATGCAGTAAGGGGCTTGTAATTCTGAAGAAGGGAATAAGAAATCATATCTTATGTTTCTCTACTGGTAGATATCTAGAAATGAGTGGGTCATATTATAAAATATGTATTTTATCTGATTGTTTAGAAACATGTTTTCCTGTTTATGTGTTTCTGGTGTCCGAAATATAACGTAAACTCTTCTCTTTTGAATATAATTCTACAATTTCTTGTTAGCATTTTTTTTTTAGAAGTATAAGAGTTTTAGGGTTTATCACATAAATATATTGTGTTTATATAAATACAGGGACAAATTAACACAAATTGTTGGTATCATCAAATGAACTGCAGAGGCATTAATTGATAGAAATAACTGTTCTAGATTGTAGTGACTTGGATAAACAGATCATAATTATTCTGAGAATTGATTCTGTTTTGCTTTATGTGTAATAAAACGAATCAACAGTTCATTTAACTATTTTTTCTTTCTATGTAGAATATTTATCAAAAAGACCCATGGAAGTTTCTGCACATTTAAAAGCGTCTATGTATCATTGTATAGCTAGACACAAGGTAGAGAGATTTCAGATGGAATCAACATATACCCATGCTCCATAAATTACTAGAAAATTATACAGAAGTTCTGTAATAGATAAAAAAAAATACTTATCTTTCTGACCCGTTATGTCTTGAACTTGCAGTGATTGTGATGCTGCATGTTGATTGAACTGCTTATACATTTTCATTGTTATAGTTCATCTTTCTCCTAGGTGGTAATAGAACCATATTTATTTATTTATTTATTTATTTTCTCAGTTGTCAGTGAAGATGAAAGCTGTGTGCCTGCTAAGGAAAATATTTTTTGGGAGTCTATGTAGTCTGGTTCATCTCACATATTTCAAACTTGGTTCCTTTTTCCTTCCCTGATCAAGACAGACTCATAACTGCAGGCACACCATAAGATACTTATGAGGAATAACACTGGCTATGCAAAAGCTCTCTAAAGCTTTTCTCCTATGCATTGCTAAGCCTATCATGTATATATTCAGTCCCCTAGAGTTACATCTGTGCCATAATAATTGTGAGTTATGTAGCTCTTGAGAAAATTCAGGAAGATTAATGGAACTCTCTTACTGTGGAAGAATGCTCACACAAAGGGCTCTTTTAGTCACTAGTCCTGATGCTTCATGTTTGAAGTATGATTTTGCATTTTGTTGTCAGGTTTGCTACTAGACAGTCTGAGGTTTTAAGAGGCCTAGTTAGCTGGAGTGACTTGCATTCACATATGTGTTATCATTTGTGAACTGCATTGCAACTATCTTTGCATTGCTCAGTTTACTCTAGGATGTATTAGTGATTAATCTATATACCTTAATCATCCCTAGAAGAAGAATAATTGATTTTTTTCTCTTGCAAATGCTACTGTTTCAGATGGTTTACCATCTCAGTTCCTTTTACACAGATACCTGTTACGAGTCAATGGCCACTGAATAATGGGTACTCTACCTGTGAAAACAGATGGAATGAGACGTTGTATTTCCATATTTATTTCATATTGTAATGCTGGCAATAAGAGTGTTTAAAATAACTCAATTTGCTTAGGTTCAAATTTATTGATTTTTTTATATTAGTTTCATCATGAGTAATAAGTGGTCTTCACCTTGAAATCTTGTATGAGCCATATTTTTTTTATTATTTGATGCTTCCACGGGATATGGCATGTGGAAGTATATTGAAAGATTTCTTTTTCTTTATATATATATATATATATATTTAATATCTGTTTTTGAGTGATTTCACTTGTCTATAACCTCTTGATGATTGGGCTGAAGGATCAGACAAGAATCTGATTGTTTATTATTTGAGACAAATTTTTACTCTTTTTGTAAAAGATGTTTCCTCTGGCAAAAGGCTGTGCTGAGAGAACACAAATATTGTATCAAGAATAGCTGCTGCACTAGTTATTTTTGGTATAGTAGTTACCCTATCTCTGTCACCTATCACATCACTTCCAATAGGCTGAATGTGTACATAGCCGAGTCTTTAAAATCATACCTGTCCATTAAAAATGAGTCCTTCAAAACTGTACTATCTTCTCTGCAGAAACATCTAGAAACATGAGATACATGTTTTGACAGGATAAGTAGCTTAAAAAATAATAATAATAATAATATTTTACCTCTAGTGTATTTAAAATTTGTATTTATATATATATATTAATGCTCTACTATTTTATTGATTCTTTTTATTAAAAAAAATAAAAGCCATTTTCGCAATTATGTGCAATACAGACGATTTTGTGCAGGTATATGCAATGTTACTCTGAAATATTTTGAAATGGTGCAGTATTTAACTCAAATAATTAGCTGTAAGAATTCCATGGATGTAGATTTTATGTTAATCCTGGATATCAGTGACATGGTCTTATAAGGAAGTTTGCTGCTTCCTTTCACCATTATACCTCTGACAGTCATTAACTCATAGTGTTTGCATCTGTTTATTACCGATGTGTTTCAAAACTATTTTTTTTTCTAATATGTAACCCAAATTGCTAATGTTATCACCCATGTTTAATTTCAGCACTTTTTAGCCTTGTTAGACAAAGGTCATTCTTCCATATGAACATGATAATAGTAGTATCCCACTAAACTGTCTTTTGCTGCTTGATGCAATTCCAGTTGAAATTCTAAAAGGTAACACCAGCTAGCACAACATTAAGGACCTCTTTTGACATGTTACTTTAACCACGGTGGTGTTTCGTGGGCAAGCAGAGACTTAGCAAGTTTGATTTAAAAAATACCTACAAACTCAACCACTGATATGTATCTAAGCAAAATGGTAGGCAATTAACATCTTTCAGTTCTGTAGCCAATTAGTGTGAAAGATTAGTTTTGTTCATTTTTGTTTGTTTGTTTTTCCCCTCGTTTCATTGCCATTAAAATGTTAGGAAATGGGTCTGTTGTGGTTTAACCCGGGCGGCAGCTAAACACCACACAGCTGTTCGCTCACCATTCCCCCTCCCTCTCTGGGATGGGGGAGAGAAACGGGAAAGTGAAGCCTGTGAGTTGAGATAAAGACAGTTTATTAAGACAGGAATATAATAATAACGATAATAATAATAACAATAATAATAATAATAATAATAGTATTACTAATAATAATGTGTTCGAAACAAGTGACGCACAATGCAATTGCTCACCATCCGCTGACCAATGCCCAGCCTATCCCTGAGCAGCCGGGCCCCCACCCCGGCTAGCCGCCCCAATATATTTTTTAGCATGACGTCAGATGGTATGGAATACCCCTTTGGCCAGTTTGGGTCAGCTGTCCTGGGTCTGTCCCCTCCCAGCTCCTGATGCACCCCTAGCCTGCTTGCTGGCAGGACAGAGCGAGAAGCTGAAAAGTCCTTGGCTTGGTGTAAACACTGCTCTGCAACAATTAAAACATCAGCGTGTTATCAGCGCTCTTCTCATCCTAATCCAAAACATAGCACCCTACCAGCTACTATGAGGAAAATTAAATCTGTCCTAACTGAAACCAGGACAGGGTCATACTGTTTGTAACATTAACTTTGTTATAGGGAGTTATAGGGAATGCCATTACCACAAGTGATCTGTGATGACAGCTAGATGTACAGAATCATACTAAAGAATTAATGCATAAAGTGATATCATTCAAATGCTTTTTATGACATTGCAGTTAGTAATTTTTAATTTCATCTCTGTTGAGAATTCTTTAATTTCATAGGAGACTGGATTGTGATTATTTTGTGTATTTATGTGGACTTTATTATTTTGAGTAACAACTTCATATCCAAAGGAAAATCATATAGATCAAACAAGGTGATAAAAAACCCTAAGGAAGAAAGATGAAAACAACTCTACTACTAAGTGCATTCAAAATTTAGAATAGATGTCCCATCTCTCTGGTGCGTACCAAAATCACTGGAATATTAGGTTTGCTGATACCGTGCTCCTTTATTTCTTCCTCCTAGAGCTTCCCTACTTAGCAAGAGTTTAGTCAGTGGTCATATAGAAAGATGGTCTCATTTGAGATACTTGGAGTTTATCCAATTTAAATGCATAAAAGACAGCACGCTTATGACAGAATACCTTGTATCTAATTGTCTAACATGCATTAATAATGTTATGGACTAAAATTGCCTCAAACAGAGGGGAGAATTAAATTCCTGTATCTCATTTAGTTTTCTAATCACTGAGTTATCAGCAAGTGAGGAACACTTCTCCACTATTTTGAGAAACTTTTATTTTTTTCCTTTTCCCAGCCTAGTTGGAGCTTTACCTCTGAGTTGCTACTAGATAGCCTATAAAAAAAATATTTGTATTGCCTGATTGCCTGCACTGTACATATGTACATACTGCTCCTTCACAGTTCTCCATGCCCTAACAACACCCACGTAATTCAGGCAAAAGGTGCAGGTATCCCAGTGTGTGATTCCAGAAGTGCCCAGGGAAGAACATAAGAGCAGGGCAAGCATGTAATGATGCTTCTCTAGGACAACCTTCCAACTTCCAGTGATCTGTGACCTGTGACATTTCTGAGTCAGAAAAGGTATTTTCTGCCTTTAATAGTTTTTTTAGTTCAATTTAATACTGCAGAGTGCCAACACTGGAAGGCATAGCAATTGGTCATTTTCTATTCTTTCATGCTTCTGTTTCAATTTTCCTGTTTACCTGTCTTCACAGGGCGGTTTAGGTGAGGTCAAAATTTAATCTAAATTTATTTATTAAGCAGGTTTTATGTGGGAGGCGTTTTCTGTTCTAGGATTCCTCCTCTGCAACACACAGACACTACACACTGACACCAATGAAGGCTCCAGACCTTCTGGTCCAATTCATATTCACATCATAGACTGTGGGAATAGTACATAGGGAATAGTACACAGTCCAACTGGTAGACATGATAAAGTCTTAGCTGTTGGATGGGCCCATACATGAAATGGTTCTCTCTCGGTCTCAGTTTATATTCCTTTCATCTACTTTTAGCTAATTATAGCTTTATAATTAGATCATCAATGGAAGCCAACAGCCTTGCTAATCATGTTTTCTTGGGCAAATGTATTAGATTTTCTCCATACCTAAAGACAACTTAGTGCTTGATTTTTGATCAAGATTTTTGTCATCCTCTGGTCTCCCATCCCAAAAGTGCTATAAAAAGTGCTAGTAACAGTCACATAACAAAGTTTGACTATTGATTATTATTTTTCCACCTCATAATGGATTAAACCAGAGACAGACAGATGTAGTCAAGGTCTCATTTTGTTTTTTTGAGCAGTGCTTTTTTTTTGTTTTCTTTTGTTTTCTTTTGTTTTGTTTTGTTTCAGAATAGGGGAGCAGTCTATTTTCAAGCTAGAGAGAAGCTTGAACTCTTGTGGAACTCTTAGTCTCATGCAGAAGCTCTTCTACACCTCCAGTACTCTTTGCCCTTCCCCATGCATCTCATGATAGAGAAATTTCCCTAATGTCCTCTTTTCCTCATTAAAAAGCTTACTCTGAAGCTATTTGCACAGGAACAGTTCCGTAGCTATGATTTTGCTCTTTTTTGTTGTTGTTGTTTCTGGGACATACCACAGCAGATGTCCAACTTCACATAAAGAAGATTATTTCAACACATTATTCAGGGAACTAACACCTGTCATCTAGTGCCAGGTCACTGTCTGAGAAGCTGTCTCCAGCAGGGAAGACTGGATTAGGGAGGCTTTCCACTCTGTCTCTTGCCAGTTTTCATTCAAAATCCATGACTGCAGTAAATGCCTGAGAAAACATCAACTACATATGCCTACTAGATGCATTTTGAGATAAAGAGGTAACAGTTTTTCAACTGGGTCCTGAATTTCTCAAAGAATGTAAGCCAGTATGCATTACTAAACCTTGCTGCACCTTGTACAAACTGTGCAAATTCAATGATGATCTACCTCAGGGCCAATAACTTTATGGTCAGTTCTGCTATTCTTATGATCACCATCAAATTTTCTTTAAAACCAACATCACATTTCTCATCTGCCTGTCCATGGTTATCCAGACAGTATTGGGAAAGCCACAGTTAGAAGTTCAGCTATTTCACTGCCATGTTCTTCTAGAGCTGGTGAAAAATGTCATGGCAACTGAGTCACTCACAGAGGCGATTTGCGGTGGGTGGGCATATTCAGCAGCGGAGCAGGAGATGGCAGGATAGAGGGGGTGGTCATGAGCCAGCGCAGCCCAAGGGGAGTGCAGAGGGGGCCAGGGGCCAGAAGCTTGTGCAAGGTAGGCTGACAAGGTGTGAGTGGGGCCAGCAGTAATGGCAGCCACACCCTGCTCCTCCATAGGCAGCCTCTAGGGAGCACAAGTGACCAGAAGTGCAGTGAAGAGAGCTAGCAAAAAGGGCATAGTGCATGAGCCAGGGCATGACATGGCAGCTCACCCGGGAGGGCTGCTCCACTGGCCGAGCAGGAGGCACCAGGTACACCAAGTATGCCTTAACACTGCAGCCAGATCTGCACAAACCAAGGGTGAGCACCCTACCTGATCCTCAAGGCAGAATGGTGGGCACTTGTCTCAGGGCAAAGGCTGCAGCTCTGGCTGCATGGTAACTACCCCAGTGGTGGCTGATGCCTCCACCCAGACAGAACTTCTGAGGGGTGAGGCTGCAGTGCAGACTTCTCACCGCTGGAAGTGCCTACATCTTAAAAAGGGCATCACCCTCTATGTCAATGAACATTTGGAGTGCATGGAGCTCTGCTTGGGGATGGATGAGGAGCTGACAGAAAGCTGATGGGTCAGGCAGGGCAAGGACAGGGGATATTATAGTGGGAGTGCTGGTGTCCATCAGTGCTGGTCAGTCTTTAAGCATTGCCTCCTAAAAGCATAAGATCAGGCGATTCCAAAATATTGGAAGTCAGGCAAGCGGGACAGGCGGCCAGCCTGGCTGACCAGGGATCTTCTACTGGAGCTTAGGCAAAAAAAGAAAGTGTATGGCTGCTGGAAGGAGGGTCAGGCGATGAGGAAGTAATACAGGGATGCTGTTAGTTTTTGTAGGGAGAAAATTCATGTGGCCAAAGCCCAACTACAGTTGAAGCTGGCCATGTCTGTGGGAGACAATAAAAAAGGTTTTTTTAGATATGTGAACAGAAAAATGAGAACCAAAGAAAATATAGATCCGCTACTAGATGGGGAAGGTCTCCTCACAGACAAGGACACAGGCAAAGCAGAGATGTTTAACGCCTTCTTTGCCTCTGTCTTCAACGCTGATGATGGGCTTCAGGACCCAGGGTACCGTGAGCTGGAGGACCATGATGGTGGGAATGACAAACTCCCAACTGACCTTAGAATATATGCGGGATTTGCTGCTCCACCTGGATCCATACAAGTCCATGGGTCCGGATGGAATTCATCCCAGGGTGCTTAAAGAGCTGGCTGACGTCATCTCGGGACCTCTCTCAAATACTTTTTAATGGTCTTGGGAATCTGGTGAGGTCCCATTGGACTGGAAGGTGGCAAATGTTGTGCCAATTTTCAAGAAGGGTAAGAAAGAAGACCCTAGCAATTACAGGCCTGTCAGTCTCACATCAGTGCCTGGTAAAATTATGGAGAGGATGATCCTTGAAGTTATTGAAGCGCACCTGGGGGACAGTGCAGTCATTGGTCCCAGCCAACATGGGTTCATGAAGGGTAGGTCCTGCCTAACAAATTTGATTTCCTTTTATGATAAGATCACCCATCTAGTTGATCAGGGGAAACCAGCTGATGTGATCTTTTTGGACTTCAGCAAAGCTTTTGACACGGTTTCCCATAGGATCCTACGGGACAAAATGTCCAGCATACAACTAAACAAAAACATCATAGGATGGGTGAGCAATTGGCTGACGGGCAGGGCTCAAAGGGTTGTGGTAAATGGGGCCACATCTGGCTGGCGGTTGGTCACTAGTGGGGTCCCTCAAGGCTCCATTTTAGGGCCAGTCCTCTTCAATGTTTTTATAAATGATTTGGATGTAGGACTAGAAGGTGTTTTGAGCAAATTTGCCGACAACACCAAACTTGGAGGAGTTGTGGACTCTGATGAGGGTGGAAAGGCCTTGCAGAGAGATCTGGACAGATTGGAGAACTGGGTGATCACCAACCATATGAAGTTTAACAAAAGCAAGTGCCGGGTCCTGCACCTGGGACGGGGCAACCCTGGCTGTAAGTACAGACTGGGCGACGAGACGCTGGAGAGCAGCCCCGCAGAGAGGGATCTGGGGGTTGTGGTTGAGAGCAAGTTGAATGTGAGACAGCAGTGTACCCTGGAAGCCAGGAGGGCCAACTGTATCCTGGGATGCATCAAGCATGGCATTGCTAGTCAGTCAAGGGAAATAAGGCATTGCTAGTCAGTCAAGGGCCGCTCTACTCTGTGCTGATGCGGCCTCACCTCGAGTACTGTGTGCAGTTCTGGGCACCACAGTACAAAAAGGACATTAAACTGTTGGAGAGTGTCCAGAGGAGGGCAACGAAGATGGTGAAGGGCCTAGAGGGGAAGACGTATGAGGAGCGGCTGAGGTCACTGGGCCTGTTCAGCCTGGAGAAGAGGAGGCTGAGGGGGGACTTCATGGCTGTCTACAACTTCCTCGGGAGGGGGAGTGGAGAGGCAGGTGACCTATTCTCCATTATCACCAGTGATAGGATCCATGGGAATGGTGTTAAGCTGAGGCAGGGTAAGTTTAGGCTCGACATCAGGAAGAGGTTCTTCACCGAGAGGGTGGTCGCACACTGGAACAGGCTCCCCAGTGAAGTAATCACTGCACCAAGCCTGTCTGAATTTAAGGAGATTGGACTGTGCACTTAGTCACAGGGTCTATACTTTTGGGCAGACCTGTGTGGTGCCAGGAGTTGGACTTGATGATCCTTATGGGTCCCTTCCAACTCGGGATATTCTATGATTCTGATTCTATGATTCTATGAGTGTACTATAGGCCACCTGATCAAGAAGACCAAGCAAATGAGGCCCTCTGTAGACAGACAGAAGCAGCCTCACATTTGTAAGCCCTGATTCTCATGGAGGACTTCAACCACACTGATATCTGTGGAGGGACAACACAGCAGGGCATAGGCAATCCAGGAGATTCCTGGAATGCGCTGATGACAACTTCCTTCTCCAAGTGATAGAGGAGCCAACAAGGAGAGGTGCTATGCTGGATCTCATTCTCATCAACAAGGAGGGGCTGTTGGGGAATGGGAAACTCAAGGGCAGGCTTGGCTGAAGTGGTCATGAAATGGTGCAGTTTAGGATCCAGGGGGCAGTGAGGAGGGAGCACAGTAAGCTTGCTACCCTGTACTTCGGAAGAACAGATTTTGCCCTCTTCAGGGACCTCCTTGGTAGAGTACCATGGGACAAAGTCCTGGGGGAAGAGGAGCAACGCATCCTAACAAAGCAGAAGTTGGGCAAAAACGCCAGGAGGCCTGCATGGATGAACAAAGAACTCCTGACCAAAGTCAATGAGAAAAAGGGGGCCTACAGAGTGTGAAAGCAAGGACAGATAACATGGGAGGGATACAGAGACATTGTCCGAACAGCCAGAGATCAGGTTAGGAAAGTCAAAGCCCTTTTAGAGTTAAATTTGGCCAGAGAAATCAAGGACAATAAGAAAGGCATCTATAGGTATATCACTGATAAAAGGAAGACTAGGGAAATCTAGTCCTCCACGGAGGTGATTCTCCCCCTCTACTCTGCTTTTGTGAGACCCCACCTGGAGCCCTGTGTTCAGCTCTGAGGCCCCCAGAGCAAGAAGGACACAGAAGTATCAGAACAAGTCCAGAGGAGAGTCACATAGACAGTCAAGGGGCTGGAGAACCTCTCCAGCCAAAGACAGGCTGAGACAGTTGCAGTTGTTCAGCTTGGAGAAGAGAAGGCTCTGGGGAGACCTTATAGTGGCCTTTCAGTACCTAAAGGGGACCTACAGGAAAGCTGGGGAGGAACTCTTTGTCAGGGAGTGTAGTGACAGAAGAAGGAGTAACGGCTTAAAACTCAAAAAGGGTAGATTTAGATTAGATATTTGGAAGAAATTCTTTACTCCAATAAGGAGTAAAGGGGGAGGGTGGTATGAATGAGGGTGGTGAGGCACTGAAATAGGTTACCCAGAGAAGTTGTGTATGCTCCCTCCTTGGAAGTGTTTAAAGCTAGGTTGGATGGGCCTTTGAGCAACCTGGTCTAGTGGGAGGTGTAGGGGGTCGGGATTAGATCACAGAATCATAGAATCATTAAGGTTGGAAAAGACCTCCAAGATCATCTGGTCCAACCATCACCCACTGCCAATGTCACCCACTGAACCATATCCCTAAGCACCAGGAGCAGCCTTTCCTTAACCTCTCCAGGGATGTTGACTCCACCACCTCCCTGGGCAACCTGTTCCAATGCCTGACTACACTTTCTGAGAAGAAATATCTCCTAATTTCCAATCTAAACCTCCCCTGGCGCAACTTGAGGCCATTCCCTCTGGTCCTATCACTAGTTATCTGTGAGAAGAGGCTGACCCCCATCTCCCCACAACTTCCCTTCAGGTAGTTGTAGAGAGCAATGAGGTGTCCCCTGAACCTCCTCTTCTCCAGACTAAACAATGCCAGTGCCCTCAGCCGCTCCTCATAGGACTTCTGTTCCAGGCCCCTCACCAGCTTAGTAGCCCTTCTCTGGACATGCTCCAGATGTCCTTGTAGTGAGGGGCCCAAGGCTGAACACAGTACTCGAGGTGAGGTCTCTCACCAGAGCAGAATACAAGGGGACAATCGCCTCCCTGGTTCTGCTGGCCACACTATTCATGATGCAAGCCAGGTTGCCGTTGGCCTTCTTCACCACCTGGGCACACTGCTGGCTCTTGTCCAGGTGAGCATCAGTCAGCACCTCCAGATCCTTTTCCTCTGCACAGTTTTCCAGTCACTCTGTCCCAAGTCTGTAGCACTGCATGGGGCTGTTGTGATCAAAGTGCAGAACCCGGCACTTTGCAAAGACTGAAGCCATGTTGAACTTTATCCTGTTGGCCTCTGCCCATTGACCCATCCTGTCCAGGTCCCTCTGCAAGGCCTTCCTACCCTCCAGCAGATTGACACTTCCCCCCAACTTGGTATCATCTGAAAATCTACTGAAGGTGCGCTCAATTCCCTCATCCAAATCATTAATAAAAATATTAAAGAGGATGAGCCCCAACATCGACCCCTGGGGAACATCACTGGTGACTGGTCGCCAGCTGGATTTTACTCCATTCTGTGGTGCTAGCTGTCCAGCTGGTTTTTAACCCAGAAAAGAGTGTACCTGTCCAAGCCATGGGCTGCCAGTTAGATGCTCCCTTCCACCCCAAACCATTCTATGATTCTATGATTGTATGATTCTATGAAATTTTTGCTGTTCAGTTTTGTAAATCTTCCTACCAAGCATTCAATTTATAAACAGCTCTGAGGCACTGCTTGTAAAGGGTCAAGATTCATGCCTTCTTCAATTTTTTCAGCAGTAAGTATGGATGCAATATATTCATTTAGTTTTTCTTCTGTGACCTTATATTGTCATGAAGGCTTTTTTTTTTTTTTTTTTTTATATATATAAACATCTGAGCAGGTTTCCTGCCTCTGAAGCCTTTGGGAAAGAATTTATTAAAGAATTTATTAAAAAAAGAAAAAAAAAAAAAGAAAAGAATTTATTAAAGGCTTTTATGCCTTTTGAAAGTTGTCCTCCAACTCTTCTTTTGGCCTGCTTTTTATATTTAACCTGTTTGAGTTGCTCGTTTTCTTCATTTGTACAGAATTTCACTCTTTTTTTTGTTTTTTGAATGATGTCTTCTTGAATTAAGTATTTTCTATGATTCTGAAATTTAACTTTCTTTCAAATTTTTTGAAGTCCCTAGGCTATTATTATGTAGTTCACCACTCTGAAAGTATGCGTTCACTCCTGGATTTCTTGGCTTTTGTTGCTTCTACAAGGACATTCAATGCAAGTACATTATAATTTCTGTTCTAGAGGAGCTTATTGACAGCAACATTTTAACTAGTTGCTGACTCTCTTCAAGACTGAGTTGTCTCTTAGTTTGTATGTCTTCTAGCTAGCTACTTCATGAAGCAATCACTGCTGCTTTTCCCCTGATTTTTATTTGGAATTATCTAGGTACATAATAATGGCTTTTTCCAGGGGAAAAACAAAAACAAAAACAAAAAATCATCAAGAATATAAAAGGATTTCATGGGAAAAAAAGTTCATTTTCATTAATTCCAAATTAATGAAAATAAATAGTACTATGTTAACTGCTATGTTTCACTCAACTTATTCATTAAATACAACTCATTTAAAGTTCCTTCTGAAAGCAATGATAGACCTGATGAACGCAGCATTTGAAAAATGCTCCCTTCAAAAGCCTACAGATATGAAAATTATAAAGAATAAAAAAATATTTTTTACCTATATAAAGTTTTAAACCACCACACAATAGGTTAAAGTTGCAACAGTGTTTTTCTTCTAACTCAGACAGCCTTAATAGGGAGAAAGATAAGTGATTTCTTTAAAAAAAAACAAACGAGCACAGGGGTGCAGGTGCTCAGATCTTGGCAGTCATAGGCTAGAGGGCTCCTCTGTGAGGAAAGGCTGGGGCTGCCCCTAGCCAGACACAGCTGACTCCAACAGCCCCAATGCAGGGCGCAACTGGGCCCAGCAACCAACCTGTGGGTGCCTCTGGGAGAGCCTTTGGAAGAGAGGGGTAGGAACTGCAGCAGCTGTAAGACTAAGACTGCTGGTAAGGGAAAAAAAAAAAAAAAAAAAAAAAAGAGTGCGAGAAACAGCTCTTCAGACAGTAAGGTCAGACCAAGAGGAGGGAGAGAAGGTTTTCCAGGAATTGGGGCAGAGATTCCCCTGCAGCCCACAGACAAGACCATGGAGAAGGCCATGGTGACCATAGTTACCATAGTGGAGCAGGCTGTCCCCTGTGGAGGTCCAAGTCAGAGTAGATCTCTATGCTGTAGCCTCGGGAGGTCCCCACACTGGAGCAGGAGGATGTGCCCTGAAGGAATCTTCAGCCTGTGGCGAGACTGTGAAGGAGCAGACTCCAGGCAAGAACCGCAGCCTGAGGAGAATTCACTCTTGAGCAGGTGATCTGGGAGTTGCAGCCCATGGGGGACCCAATCTGGAGCAGTCTGTTCCAGAAAGATTGTACCCCATGGTAGGGATCCATGCTGGAACAGTCCTGGAAAGACTGCGTCCTGTGGGAGGGGAACGTTATGGACTTGACCACAATATCCATTCCCTGTTTCCCTGTGCTGCCTGAGGGCTGGGAGGAGGGTAGCAAGTAGAGGAGTTTGGAATGAAGGAGTGAAAATGAACCTGGAAATAGGGGGTGGGGGAATGTGATTTTATTTTTGTCTTTGTTTCTTATCATCCTGCACTGTTTTTAACTGACAATAAGTTAAATTAATGTTCCTCATGTTGAATCTGTTTTTCTCATGATGGTAACTGGTAAGTGATCTCCCTGTCTTTATCTTGACCCATGACCATTTCCATATTATTTTTCTCCATATGTCCTGTTGAGGGGGGGAAATAAGATAGCTGGGTGAAGGTCTGTCAGCCAGCCAATGTCAAGCCCACCACAAAGAGAAAAATTTAATGGTGTAATTTAAAATCTGAGAAAGAGTTTTAAATTAGGTATCAGCTAAACCTGATTATATGTGTGTCTATTAAAAATGTTCACATAACATCTAAGCAACACAAATATTCTTATTTTTTATAAGAAGGTTATTTAAACTTGAAGATATTTAAACTAGCTCCTCATGAGCATCAGCATATAAAATTACACTGCTGGCCATGAACTACAGGTTATATTTTTAGGTTTACTGTCTTTAACACATTTTCATCTCTAAGTGCATCATATCTAAGTACATCACAGACTCAAAGGGTTATGGGGTTACATCAGGCTGGTGGCCAGTCACTAGTGGGCCCCAGGGCTCCATTTTAAGGCCCATTCTCTTCAGTGTTTTCATAAATTATTTGGATGTAGGTGTTTTTATTTGGATAGAAGGTGTTTTTAGTAAGTTTTCAGGTGATACTAAATTGGGAGGAACCGTTGACTCTGTCAAGGGTGGAGAGGCCTTGCAGAGAGATCTTGTCAAGTTAGAAAGCTGGGACATCTCCAACAATATGAAGTCTAACAAGATCAAGTGGCAGATTCTGTGCCTGGGAAGGTGCAACCCTGGCTTTACATACAGACTGGGGGACAAGAGGCTGGAGAGCAGACCTGCAGGAAGGAATTTGGGTGGTTTGGTCAATAGCAAGTTGAATAAGAATCATACATGTGCCCCGGCAGCCAGGAGGGCCAACTGTGTCCTGGGTTGCATCAAGAACACCATTGCTAGCTGTTCAAGGGAAGTGATTGTCCTGCTCTGCTCTGAGCTGGTGCAGCCTCACCTTGAGTGTTGAGTGTCAAAATATTGTGTAATGTAAATTGATTACAGATTTCATAATTTCACAGTTCTTCATCTATTAAGATTTGTATCTGGGAGGAAACAAAGATCATTTACTTATTCATATTTTTTTGTTTGTTTGTTTGTTTTTCTTCCTGTATTTTATCATTCTCTACAGGTTTGTTCTTATAAAAGAATATTACATCGATGTCCTGATCTAAAACTACTGAACACTTTTTTAATCAGCCATGTTCTCATTTAGCAAAACACTTAACCACAGGGTTAAATCTCACCATCTTTGAATCAAGCTGGGAAAAGTCACCCTGCAAAAGATAAGTAAAAGTATGATTATGGACATTTTATCAGAAAATACAAGAATGCATACTTATTATTAGCACTTAATATTTGTTTAATGACACTTAAGAACAAGAGAAAGCTCAGTTGCTACACTGAATCATGCATCCTAATAGCTCAAACAGTGCTTATGGTCTTCTAAAGTTTTGTAAATTACATTTTAGCTTAATTGTGCCTGAAGTTAAGTAAATTACATAGGTAAGGACTTTTGCACCTAAATTAAAGTTGGATATATTAAAAGTTTGTTCTAGTATCTGCCATATAGACTGTACTTTCCGATCCAGTCAAGCATCACTACTCAGGATGTGGAATCCTTTCTACAGTGTTCCCATGTGGACCTGAATGCAAACTCAGTGTGAAGTATACATGGAATATAACCAAATGTATATATAACCAAAAGTGGAGATAGTAACTTAAGAGTCTGCATTTCTATTTTGCTATCTCAAAATAGATAGAAAAATAATGTATAGGACAAAATCAATTGGGAATTGAGGGGAACAACATTCAATGATTTATCCTCACAAGAATCGAAAGTGTCAGTAATCATTAGTCAATCTGGGAAAAAAAAGAGGTTCCATTTTGGACTCCATTTTACTATCAACTAGCTGTTAAGAAGCTAAGTGAGTAACTCTTAATTGTTTTAATGGTATTTTTTTTTTAATATTAAGTGTTGCTCAAACCTGTTTTTTAAGAAATGCAATACTAGAATCACTTTCAGTACTGTATAATTAATTAAAAAAATAATAAACCAACAACATTTTTTTTTTCAATTTAAATTGTAACACCTCTTTTATGGCTGTTTTCAAATACACCGTCAATAATTCTCATTAAACAAAAAAAAAGTCAATGTTTTTGTTTCTGCAAAACTCTAATTCTTGCATGATGGTATTCACACAAATGAGGTATGCAACTCATCTGGTATGCTCTTGTTCCAAGTTAGAGATGTCTGAATTCATACATTACGAAGAATTTTAGGATTTTTAAATTGCACACTGGCTTAAAAATGAAACCACAAGGTTTATGCTGAATTATGCTATTCACAATAATAATTAATTACTTGCTGATTAATGGGTTGAGTTATTGTTCCTCCATAATGTCCCTAAAATTGTTTTCAAATCAAGGCACAAGTCAAGTATCCAATTTCTGTAACAAAACATACTGTTTTTTAATAAATAAGGGAACATTTATTCTTAAACTATCCACTGGATGAACCATATAATACAGGTCAAAATAGCAGTCAGAAAAGAAGTCCACTTATAAATTGTCAAGAGGTATGATATTCCAGAATAAAGGTTTCTATAAACCTTTTAACTTTTAACACCATTGCCTATACTTTTTCTCCATATCTATCCAACTTTTACCTCACTTAGAGCACAAAGTGAAAGAATTTCACTGCATGTTTGTGAGCTGTGCTTTGGTCTTATTTATTTCAGAAAGTTCAACCCTGCTCTGAAGACAGAGTTAATTATTTCATTATTTTATTTTATTTTATTTTATTTTATTTTATTTTATTTTATTTTATTTTATTTTATTTTATTTCTGTTATGTTCACTGAGGTATCTTGCCTACGAACTAATTGGAAGATATCCTCAAAGACACCTCATCAGACACCATAACTATTTCACAAAGGAAGAGCTGATGCACAGAATAATGCCAAATTATCTGCATTTTTTTGTTTGTTTATTTCTTGATTTACATAACTTGCTTCTGCTGACCATGTTTCTGACTAATTGTAATCACACAGTTTTCCAGAGGTTACCAAACAAACAAACAAACAAACAACAACAACAACAAAAACAGCATTTGGCTTCAGCTGGATTTCTGAGTTCTCTGAATTCTCAGGTTTCTTACAATAAAACTTTGGGGATATCCAAGAAAAATCTGTGTGCCAAGAAAATAGCGAACATTCAACTGGCTTAATTTTTTAATAGTTTTGAATATTTTGCTTCATATTGCAATGAATAAATAAAGAAATAAAAAGTTATTCTTTATATTTTTTCAAATTCATTATTCCTCAGATTTATTTATTTATTTATTTTTGCAAAGATCAGAAACATCCTAAAATCACATTCCCTTGTATCACTTAACCTGGCTTAATTTCTAGGAAATGTCTGTCCTACACATTGAACAAAAATGGTAGAGTGAGGAGCAAATAGGCAATTAAACACAGGAGTCAGATAATTACTCTTTCATGAATAGTATTGGTTCTGTTATTTTGAAGTACTTAACTTTTTAACGTTAGCAGTGTTCTATTAGCATACTTGCTATGATATATTTAAACAGAATACTCCTAAGATATTATATACATACACATACACATATGCATGAATATATACATGCAAATATAAAACTACTTCTAGAACTTTGCCTTGCTTGTAACTTTGCCTCATCATGTCAATAATAACATTACTATAAAGTAATTTCACAAAATGTAGTTTATACCTCTAAAATACAAGAGAGTTTAGCTTAAATTTGAATATCATTGAGTTTGGGATTGTCAAAAATAGGATAAAGTAAAGTACAATATTTTCTCAGGTGAAAATTGATCTTCTAAATGTTATTAGATGTAGTATGAAAGATGTTATTTTTCTCCTCATACTGTTATATCAGAACAGAATTGTGCTAATATCTTGATTAGTTGATTTGGTTTATTTATTTATTTTTCAGAAGCAGTACAGACTTTATAAGACATTACATCTGTTCATCTCTGAATAAAAGAACATGTTAATTCCCTTCATGAGAGAAACAGAGAAAAGCAAAATCTATCATTAGAAGTCAATATGTGCAAGAAGCTGGTTATCTGCTGTTACAGTAACATCTATCAAAATTATGTAATTCTCAGAACTGCTGAGAATCTACTCAGCTGTACACAACTGAGAATTCTTACTCTACTGGGAGAATAGGCAGGCATGCTTAGTATCTCTGAAAATAAGGTCATTTAAAATTGATCTGGATGTATTATAATAATGTTTAGTAGAAGAACTCTCTAAAGTGAATACTACAATAAAAAACTTGAAGGGTGAAGGAAAACATTTGTCATCTGGGGCTGAGTTTTAGAAAAGTGTTGAAAATTGACTGAATTGAAAGGATGCAATTTTATTCATGGTCTCTGTTTGTGTAACTATGTTGTCGTTATTCATTCAAATAAACATACTTGCCAAAATGTATTTTGTAACAACAGGCATATCCCATGTTAAGTGTTTCACATTATAGGATAGCACAACATGGAGACATGTAAGGCCAGATAAATCCAGATACCATTTAAAAATAAAAAATCATGCTCTTTAGTTATGAATTATTATACAGATTTTTTTTTTTCTTTGCAACAACTGAGACTAGTTATTGCAAATTTTAGCCTCTCGAATAACATCAAGCTTAGGTAACAGATTCCATGCCATTTCTAGCAATTAAAATCAGTATTTCCAGTTCAAATTTGTTGAACAGAAAAGTCACAGGAACTCTCTTAGATGAGAACTACTTCAATACTCAAAAATGGTGGATTTGACTGTCTTTTGGAACAGCTGGTTCTGGTCTGAAGGCTGAACTGTTAGTATCCATACCTTAATCGTAGTTCTGTGGATCTGAGATTTTTTTTCCTTTTTTTTTTTTTTTTTTTCCTGGAAGGTGTTATGTTTTAAACATGAAATGAACTGCTTGTTTACCCACTAAGTTTGGTCATGGCACATTTTTCATAATTATATCTCTTTGAGTTTGTGATCGGGTAAAGATAAGATTCCTGATAGGTTTCAATGTTACTGTCCATTACAATGCACTTCACTAAACCATGCCTTGCTTCATCATTTTTATTATATAGGACTTACAGTGATTTAACTGCTCCTGCTTCTGTCTTGTTTCTGGTGTTTTGTGATCTTTTATGTGATCCTTCTTATTCACTTATATCAGATGATTACACATTTTTCAGCCTTGGTATATGCAAGATGAAATTGGGCTGAATCAATTCATGTTAACATTCAGTTCTCTTTGAGGCAGTGTTTCTAAAATGCTCATCCAATATTTTTGTTTGCTTGATTATTTATTATTTAAAGCAAAGCGTATTGATGTGTACACTGTAACTGGAAAACAGATATCCTAATGACTTCAGAATGATGAGGTTTATATCTGTGCAGCTTGTCAAGTGGCAAATGACAAATGGCTTTGCTTTTCGAGTCTTTTTCCTGTTCAGACTTCTTTCCCATACTTTTCTTTGTATGGCATTCCTTGGCTTCAGCTAACTCTAAAATGCATTCTTGTTCTGCTTTTTAAGGTGTAAGAAAATAAGCTAACAGGTTTGTTAACAGTAAATTGCTGTTTACTGTTTCTTTCTGACCATGTTTGTCAAAACATCAATGAGTGTGAAACAGTCATGTTTTGTAGATCTGTGGACTTAAAATACACAATGCTTTGGTCCTTTCTCTGTTACATCAGGGTATGCACACTCATTTTGTTTTAACAGTCATACTCCTTTCTTAGCTCAATAACCTTTCCTTTCCTTTAAGGAAAATATTATATGTGTTTAAACTGAGACGTCACGTGTAACTTTCTAAATGAGATTAAGGTCAATATTAAATTAATAGCATTCTAATCTAGTGTCTTGTGTTCCTTACACGAAGAAATATTGGGAAGAGAACAAATAGAAACAATCTCTCAAAACAGTTTTTTTTTTTCTTGTCTTTTGTGTATTTAGGCTACCTGTAGAAGGAGAGAGTAGTTTATTTCTTACACTTATTCTCCTTTTGTACATATTAATGTAGATACTACTTAGTGCAAACTTTTAATGGATTTTAATATAGCAATTGTCTGTAAAGAAAAGGACAAAATTCATATTATGTGGTTTACATATTAATCTTCAAGCCCTATCTCCTGGAAGGAGTGTGATGATATTCCAGTGCCCTTTTGCTGAGACATCCAGCATTTCTTCTAGAAGTGTGCTAGTCCAGCTCCCTGGTCAATGCAGATACAATTTCAAAGTCAGATCCAATTTCAAGGATAGATCTGGTTTCTCAGGTTTCTCAGTCAAGTTTTGAGCATGTCCATGGCTGGAGCTTCCAAAATGTCTCTGAGTGTTTGATCACTCCTGTAGTGATTCTTTTCCTCCCCTAATGTCTAGTTAGAACCTCTCTCCTTAAAACTTGTGTCCATCTCCTCATATTGTCCATATCCTGATTGTGTACCTCTGGGAGAAGTCTGACTCTAGCTTCTCTATGACCTTCACTTAGTATTTGAAGACCATGCTAAGAGACCTAAGACTAACTAAATAAACAAAGGCTAGTTTTGCGTGTCCAGGCTGACACTGTTTAAAGGGAAATCAGTTTCTATTGACATGATTAACTTTAAACAAAACAAAACAAAACAATAAAATCCAATAATTTGTAAAACAGTAGTTTGAATCTCAGGGAAAGATGGTTTAAATAAGGAAAAGGTCAAAATTCTATAAAATTAAAAATATCTGTAAGAAGCTTATGTACTTCTAATACAAAAATGAAGTATCAAAACTGAAGAAAAAAAGATGAAAAGTTTTTGTATTAAGAAGACTATAATGCTTTTGACTTCAGTTCTCACACAGACAAATAACTTCACATCCATCTCTGAAAAAATATTTTACATAACTAAATCTGAGAGAATAGCCGGTAAGCCAACATGTCCTATCTAGTTAAAGTCTGATAATTGATGATTCTGCAATATTTCACAAGTGTGATTTAGGATTTAAAGTTAATTGTGTATCATCCTTGCCATATTTGCAGACAAAATTTGCTGACTTCTTCCCCAGCTAAGAAACCTGCATGTTTCAAAATTTCATCCTATAAACAAAATTCATATTTTCTTATAGGAGTAATAAGATATGCATTTGGTGTGTATGGCATTGTAAGTTATAATACTTATTAAGCTTCTGTCAAATTGAAATGCAACCTTGCGTTGGTGAGTTTTGCATCTGTTGAGTAAAATGTAAAGGTCATTAAATTAAGGAAAAGGAAATCAAAGAATAAACAAGACACTTAATAAAATGTAGTATATAATAAGAGCTTTTTGTACCTCCTAGTCAACTATAGTACAATTTCTTTTAATTGTTACATTGACTTGCCCATAAATAGGTTTGCTGCAATGCACTGGTAAAAAATTGGGACAGCTGAAACCCACATCAATTCATTAACATATTCCTCTTGGGCCTTTGACCTTACTCCTGCTATTATAATATTATAAAACCTAAAGGACTGCAGGCTATTTTTAGAAAGACTTCAGGTTATTCATTTTACAGAGTGTTTTTTTTTTTTCCCTGCAGTTAAACAGTCCAGAGAGAGGCACAAATTCAAAATGGAAGCAGAATCATCATTATTTCTAGGCAGAGCAGCAATCAGAATCTCAGGCAATATAGATTTCCCAAATCAGTCTCCATTTCCTCACCTGACTGATCCTTCATTACCATTATTTTTCTGCACTAAGGCCTGGATCTCAGATTCCCCAGCAAAGATTCAAAGAGAAACTGATCTTTTATTCTGAAATTAGATACCAAACTGTCCCCAAGTTTTGAGAATAAACGAAATACATGAACATGGATATATTATTCAAGCTATATTAATAAGAAGGAAAGTACTCCCTAAAATCTATTTTTTTTTCTGTCTCTTTTGATAGTGCTTTCTGTGCTGCTCTGCAGATCTGAAAATCTAGTAAACTTCAAAGAGTGACTGCCAAAATAATAGAGGCAAATGAAAACAGATACCAAATCACTTTCCCTTTTACAAAATAAAGTGCGTGCATCTTATTTGCAGACAAACTCTAGAGTGTTATCTTTTATTTGATGGGGAGTATCTTGGCTAAAAATCTATGCCTTATCTTATGCATGGCCTGCCATGGGTAGCATTGACCTTAGATATATCTCAAAAGATAAATGATCATTTCCCTAGTGAAGGTTTCCAAGGAGCAAGCATTACCAATTTGAAAGTATAGCTGTACAAGTACAAAGCACTTCTGGAAGAGAAAGATTCTGCCAGCTTATCTATATTTTCTGACACCTCATCCCTTGGGAAAACCTATTATCATGGGGAACTTCATGGGGAACCGATAAATGAATAAATACATAAATGAATAAGGTTTGATAGCCTCTCTCATTCTCTCTCTCCTTCTTTCTCTTAAACCTACAGTATTCTTAGGCACTTTTTTGTGACCACCAAGTTTAAAATACTCAAAACCTATAAATATTATTGAGTAAGTGAAGTAAATTTGCTGATATTTTCTTTTTGTGTGTTATGGAAAGAAGAAGTAAGTGGTTCTATTTCTTCTTCTTGCTATTCTAGAAAAAGAGATCAATGGAATTTTTAGATACCACAGAATACTACTGTAATGGTATGATGCCTATCAAGCACGCCTTCACAGGACCTTAAACACAGTCACCCTAGTATTTGCCAAATTCACAAGTCAGTGTACAAGCTTAGTGGTATTTATCTAGAGTCAGCGCTGTTTTTGTCACACCATAGCTTATCTGCAGTTCCATACGTCCATTCTTGTCCTCCATCTGTTTACCTCTAAATGCATGCACTTGTGTAGAAGTCAAATGACAAGTGGGTAACTACATTCAGACATTTCCAATTTGAAAGGAAAAATATCTATGGTATATGCACCTTCCATACCTCAATGCAGTCACTGCTCCCTAAATGTCCCATTCTTAGATGCCAGCATTTATATAGTTTGTGTATATAGTTTGTATATATAGTTTGTTTTGTTTTCTTTTATCAACTGAATGTATACAATAAGTATGCAAGGACTTAAGAAACATCTGAGAGAGTGAGCAAAGGCTATTCTAAATGGAATCAGAAACTCAATTTACATTTCCTTTCACTAAATGCTTCTTAATACACAATAAACTATTAATAAGCATAATACTGGATCAGGTATCAAGAAAAATTTCCAGTCTTTTAATGCAGTTTCTTGACTTGCCATATAGCTCATCTTGCCTATTACCAGGATAAATAAATAAATAAATAAATGCTTCAGTTGCTTTTCTGATGTTGTCTCATTTTCAATACTTATTAAATATTTTCCCACTTTTGAAAATTTATTTTTTATCCATTTTGAAAATAGTATGTAATCACAAATGAAACATGGTTGATAAACAAATTTAAGAGCCTGATTTAATGAGTTTTTTAAAAATCAATTACGAGTCAAATGTGAATTAATTAACCTTTAATCTACCTAAAGGAAAATTGAGAAACATGGAAATCATCTAGCTGCTGTTCACATTTCATAACATACCATAAGATTGTGAAACATTATAATAATTTAATTATAACCCCATTAAAATGTTTAGATAATTATATTTTTCATGAAACAGATCTTCATAAATTCTTAAAAGTTACATGTGATCCAATTTTGTTACCATTGATGTTAGGCCTAAGGAAAATACAATAACCTGGATTCTATTTGCTAGCTACCATGCTCCATGATTAAAGTTCAGTGGTGTTGCAACTGAATGGGAATGCTTATCATCTGTAATAACACTGTGCCTCAAGTTGCATATTCTTTAACCAGTACAAATGAAACACAGACATGTTTTGGAAGTTTTGCCATCTGAAACAGATAGAATAGAGAGCGAAAAAGCTTTGCCTACATTTTAGATAGAAGAGGATATGGTCATAAGGTCAGGGTTTCCATTAGAATACTATTAGTGTTAGCTAACTGTCTTCCAAATCAGCTTACATTTGCATCCTTCCAAAGCAGAGCATTACTGGAGAATCCGAGAATAGAAGTTAAGCAGAACAGTCTAAGATAATATGCAAAAAGCTGTGGCAAGACCAGAAATAACTGAAATCTCTGTGTGAACAGGTTGAACAGTAATTTGCTAAGACAAGCAACAAGAAAGCCACCTAAACTGTAATCTAGATGGAGTATTATTGGAACATTTATTATTATTATTTTTATTATCATTACTGAAGAGGAGTAATGGACTAATGGAGAGGAACTTTTGACCACTAGAATGATGAGACATTTAACAACTGGTTGATGTTTTTCCAGTTATGTTGTGTGTGGAGATGATTTCAATACAACATATGCATAAGAATTTTATAATATAGTAAGGGCTATACAGTAACAAGCCCTCCTGTGTGAATTAAATAATCCATCTTTCTTTCCATCTTTTCTCACATTTTCATATGGAAGAACATGTAAAATGATTATACACTATACATGCATTTAAGAAATTATTAATCTATTCAATGTTTTTCAGACTCTAATCCATCTGTTTTCCTGCCTGTCAAGTGCTGACATCATCAATAACTTTTTCTTAACTTTAAAAGATAAACAAAAATAAACTGAGCTTCCCATAACTTTTTCTGCCTTTTCTACAAGAAAGGAATTTTATTAGTCATGTGCTATTAGTAAATGAAAACACAAACAAACAAACAAACAAAAATCAACCAAAAAAAAAAAGCCCAAAACCTGCCATGCCTTTGTTTATTATTTCATTCATGTTGGTGTTAAAGTGCTACCATAGTCTGTTTTAAGGAATAAACTTTGCTTCTGTAAGCATCCTCTTTTATTACCACGAACAAAGATTTTCTTTAGCAACAATCATATTAGAAATACCCTCCGCTTTGATAAAAATATATAAACCTTTCATATGGGGGAAGAAAGTAAGATTTTTTTTTGTTATTATTTTTTTTAATGTGGTTCATCTTGATCTTCCCCTCCTTTTCTTCCCCCCCCCTTCTTTAATGATGCATTTGCCATGCATTGATGAAATTGCTGACTTGAGTGATAACAGCCTGAACAATGATTGCTGTCAAAGAAAGTGCACCTTTTATCTCCAAACTTCTGAAATATTAAAACAGAGATAGTCAATATATATATATATATTTAAGTGGCCTTCCAATTACCTTTCCTTTTAGTTCTATTTTCTTTGCAGAAAATAAGCCAAAATGTGTCTTTTTTTTGTTGTTTTTGATTTTTTTTTTTTTGTTTGACAATATGCTCCTAGGTCTTTTGCATAATGGGCACCCACAGCTTTACTGAAAATCTGGATTGAGAAGAGGATGAAAAGAAGTTCATCTTTGATATAAAGTTACTGTATTATTTTACAGTATATCAAACAAAACAAATGAGAAGCTTTAGGACTTACAGAGGTAAACAAAAATAAGTCTATACAAATACATACAAACAGACATAAACATATGTAAATATATGTGCAGATTCTTTTTCTTTTTTTAATTTTTGAAAGGCTACAGGCAGACAAATTTCAACACAGTTAACAGTCAGATAAAGATACAAAAAAGCTTTATATAAGATTACTCGAGCAGTTTTACATAAAAATTGATATGAAATTCTGGATTTTTTTTCATTCTTGATATTTAATTTCTATAAATTATTAAAGTTTCCAGGTTTTGATCTTGAGACAAATTTAATTATACCATGTGTATTCTAGTCTATCATTGACCTATATAAAAAATCTAGCCCATTTCTTTGAAATCAGTTTCGGTATAATTTTAATTGTTTTATTTCCATGTTAAATGATATTTAATGTGACTGATAAAACTTCTGTATTTTTTTTTACTTAGGCAAACTACATTTTTGTGTTGTAATGTCATTAGAAATTTGTTACATATTTCAAAACACCTTGATTTTTGTGAGAAAAAGAATTATAGTCTTATGGAATGTGAATATTTTTTCCTTTTAAAATTTATATGTTTCAAATAAAAAAGTAATCTAAATTTCATTTTGAAAAAAAAAAACACCAAAATTTCAGTTTAAGAAACTACTGAAAGATTTATGCAAAGACCTCTAAGATCTCCTGTTTTTCTGTAGAAAATTGTTTTTTTCCAAACATCTTAAATTTATTTTTGCCTATAATACTTGCATTAACTCAGAAACATTTTTTTGTCATTGGTCTCAGAGGGATAGCTGGTACAAACAAAACGAACTATTAAATTAGGTCATTATATTTTTTAATGTATGTTATAATTAATAAGCCTAGTTATGTACCTTTTTGCCTGTTGCCAGATCTAATCTGTAATTTATTCACACCTTCTAATTCTGTCAGCTTTATTTTTTTAAATTATTATTATTATTACTATTATTAGGTGAAGTGTTAAGAAGAGTTATTGGGCTCTCTGATAAACCCGTGTTGCATTTTTAAGGAGTTACCGATATTTATAAGATGCCTTAGTCCTTTCCCATATATTTTTATAAGTAATACAAAGGATTTCTGCAAAACATGAAGAAGATTTATTATGGGAAACATAACATTATTATGCAATTTATGGCTCATCCTATTTTCATTACAAGTTTAGAAAGGGATAGATTTTTTGTAAATTTGCTTAGCTAAGTCTGTGTTTTTTCTTTATTTTGTTAGTGAGAATAAATACACAGAAAAAAATATGTATATATTGCCTTTCACTAAAATTCTTGTCCATTAAGCAAGGAAGAACAAGATATGACAAAGTTACCATTAAACTTATTTTTCTATATTTTTTATTTTATTATGAATTCTGTTTAATATTTATTTATAGTCTACAATATATCTGTTTGTACATGATATGTGAATGATGCATACATTTTGGATTAGTTATTCATTTGCCTTAAATCATCTCAAATCAACTGGAAAGTAGTTGAAAGTTTGTTCAGCCTACTCCATGGTGGCAGCGATGTCACCATTGAAGTTGTTTATTCTAATCTGACATATCTCCTGAGCTTTTAATTAATTTTTTAAATACGTATAAAGTTTGGAATGATAAAAAATGGTATTGGGAATAATTATCTGTGAGTGACACTGAAATTAGAGAAAAAATAGAGTGTGCAAGGAGTCATTTTAGTTTAAATATAAAAGTTACAATAAAGCAATCATAGTTACTACTTTATTCATAGTCTTGTGATTGTATAGTATATTCATTTAATGACACATTATGATTGCCAGTAGAGTCACCACTTTGTTTTCAGTACTTCTCCACCACCAGTTATCATGGTGGTCTCTTTTTAAGATTCTGTGAATTTAGTATTCTCTGCCCTAAGAATACCGAGGGAATGATTTAGAGTGATTTAAAATTTGAACATGTAAAAAACTGTAAGGTCAACAAAGATGTTTGTTTACAGAAATGTGATTCTGTGCTGAACCAACTGGTGGTGATTAATATTACTAGTCTAAGTTATTTTCCTTCATTTTTGACCCAATTAATAGCCATGTGTCTGATCTGCAACAGATGTTGCAAAGAAAACACAGTGATATCTGTTGAATTCAATAGATTCTGATCATATGTCACAATTTGACAAGAGAGTAAATAACACTAAATTCAGATTTTGTATGTTATGAATATCAGAGAGTTAAAGGAAGCACTTCAGTAACTTTATATTAAAAGTACAAAAACTACTAATATTATACACACAGAGAAACTGTGGATTTGCACATTTCTTTGTTTTCAGAACCTACTCTCTCATGTGAGGCTATGAAATTCTGAATACATGTAGCTTCTTCTGAAACCAAAGTGTAAAGAAAAATAAACGTTATGATTAATTTTTGGAAGTTTTTGTGTAAAAAAAATAATATATACATACACTATATATCATTGCTGTAGTCAAAATAATGCACCTTTTCTGTTCAGTCTGAAACATTGTACTCTATTTCTAGAGACAACTGTTGGAACAATCTACACGATGTACTGAAATAGTATTGAGACTATTTATTAGATTCATAGTTAAGATCCAAAGGTTTACTTTGTTTTAAATAAAAATGTATAGATTTTCACCAGGAGAAGAAAATGCATCAAAGATTTATGATAATTAACCGGATCTCCTTCTATGGCCAAGTGACGCGCTTGGTGGATGAGGGGAAGGCTGTGGATGTGATCTACCTTGACTTCAGTAAGGCTTTTGACACCGTTTCCCACAACATTCTCCTCAAGAAACTGGCTGCTCGTGGCTTGGACTGGTATACGCTTTGTTGGGTTAAAAACTGGCTGGATGGCCGGGCCCAAAGAGTTGTTGTGAATGGAGCCAAATCCAGTTGGAGGCCAGTTACTACTGGAGTTCCCCAGGGCTCAGTGCTGGGGCCAGTCCTCTTTAATATCTTTATCGATGACCTGGATGAGGGGATCGAGTGCACCCTCAGTAAGTTTGCAGATGACACCAAGTTAGGTGCATGTGTCGATCTGCTCAAGGGAAGGAAGGCTCTGCAGGAGGATCTGGATAGGCTGGGCCGATGGGCTGAGGCCAACTGTATGAAGTTCAACAAGGCCAAGTGCCGGGTCCTGCACCTGGGGCGTAACAACCCCAAGCAGAGCTACAGGCTGGGAGAAGAGTGGTTGGAAAGCTTCCTGGCAGAGAAGGACCTGGGAATACTGGTTGATAGGCAGCTGAATATGAGCCAGCAGTGTGCTCAGGTGGCCAAGAAGGCCAACAGCATCCTGGCCTGTATAAGAAGCAGTGTGGCCAGCAGGTCTAGGGAGGTGATTGTCCCCCTGTACTCGGCCCTGATGAGGCCGCACCTCGAGTACTGTGTTCAGTTTTGGGCCCCTCGCTACAAGAAGGACATGGAGGTGCTCGAGAGAGTCCAGAGAAGGGCAACGAGGCTGGTGAGGGGTCTGGAGAACAAGTCTTACGAGGAGCGGCTGAGGGAGCTGGGGTTGCTTAGCCTGGAGAAGAGGAGGCTCAGGGGAGACCTCATCGCTCTCTATAGGTACCTTAAAGGAGGCTGTAGCAAGGTAGGGGTTGGTCTATTCTCCCACGTGCCTGGTGACAGGACGAGGGGGAATGGGCTAAAGTTGCGCCAGGGGAGGTTTAGGTTGGATGTTAGGAAGAACTTCTTTACTGAAAGGGTTGTTAGGCATTGGAATGGACTGCCCAGGGAAGTGGTTGAGTTGCCATCCCTGGAGGTCTTTAAAAGACGTTTAGATGTAGCCCTTAGTGATATGGTTTAGTGGAGGACTTGTTAGTGTTAGGACAGAGGTTGGACTAGATGATCTTGGAGGTCTCTTCCAACCTAGACGATTCTGTGATTCTACCTTGACTTCAGCAAGGCTTTCAACACCATCTCCCATAACATCCTCCTGGGCAAGCTCTGGAAGTGTGGGATCCATGAGTGGACAGTGGGGTGGATCGAGAATTGGCTGGGTGGCAGAGCTTAGACGGTTGTGCTCAATGGTGCCAAGTCTAGTTGGAGGCCTGTGGCTAGTGGTGTCCCCCAGGGGTCAGTACTGGGTCCAGTGCTATTCAACTTACACATCAGCAACCTAGATGGACCGCACCCTCAGAAAGTCTGTGGATGATACAAAGCTTGGCAGAGTGGCTAACACACCAGAGGCCTGTGCAGCCATTCAGAGGGACCTGGACAGGCTGGAGAGTTGGGCGGAGAGGAACCTTATGGGGTTCAACAAGGGCAAGTGTAAGGTCCTGCACCTGGGGTGGATTAAACCCAGGCACCAGTACAGGTTGGAGGCTGACCTGCTGGAGAGCAGCTCTGAGGAGAGGGACCTGACAACTAGTTGACCATGAGCCAGCAGTGTGCCTTCGTGGCCAAGAAGGCTAATCGGATCCTAGCCAGCATCAGGAGGAGTGTGGACAGCACACAGTCAAGAGAGGTGATCCTGCCCCTCTACTCAGCTCTGGTGAGGACACACCTGGAAAATTGTATGCACTTCTGGGCTCCTCAGTACAAGAGGGACATAGAACTTCCAGAGAGGGTCCAGTGTAGAGCCACAAAGATGATTAAGGGATTGGAACATCTGTCCTATGAGAAAAGACTAAGCAAGCTGGGCCTGTTTAGCCCAGAGAAGAGAAGATTGAGAAGGGATCTTAACCTCTATAAATACCTGAGGTATAAATACCTAAGGTAAAGTGGATAGGGCCAAGCTCTTCTCAGTGGTGGTCAGTGGTAGGACAAGGGATAATGGGTATAAATTGAACCACAGGAGGTTTCATTGCCTGTAAGAAAGAACTTCTTTACAGTTTGGGTGACAGAGAGCTGGAACAGGCTGCCCAGGGAGGTTGTGGAGTCTCCTTCTTCGGAGATATTCAAAACCTGCCTGGATGCGATCCTGTGTAACATTCTGTAGGTTGACCCTGCTTCAGAAGTGGGGGTTGAGCTACATGATCTCTGGAGGTCCCTTCCAACCTCAATCATTCTGTGATTCTGTGATCTGTTATGTTCGAGTAGAGATTAACAGTCTTTAGAATACAATGGTACCTATTCATGGACGCAGAGGGGAAGCGATAAAATAACAATGTTTTTGTCTGCATGAGTCTGTTTCCTCATTGCTGTCATTGCCGTTCTGAATTCTCCTACTTCTGCTGCACCTCTTCCATCTCCATTGGAAAAGAAAAATTAAAATATGTCTGGGAAGACTACCTCCTTGAAATTTAAAGATTGCAGTTTGTCAGCAAAGAGGTCCTGACTATGGTTATGCCAATTAGATATAAATCCCAGAAAATCTCATAGGCACCAAACCGCATGTTAGAGTAATTTGACTTGTCGGAGTCCAGTTACATAAAACTACCTGCTCTTTTCTAGATCAAGTGTCTAAAGAAGAGGACAAAATGTGCATTTCTATGTCAAATATGTTAAACTGAAAACAATATTCATCCCCAAGATAGTTTTTCCCAATGGGAGTTTTTGACTGTAGAATTTTCTCTCTTCTGACCCATTTTTAATTACTGTAAAGTTTCATTCTGCAATCAATACTCATGGGATTTTTGGGACTAAGCCTTGTTAATGCCAACGGAATTAATGTAGGGTTAAGTCACTAGGCACTGTTAGCTGACCAGAGTCAATAACCACTGGCCAAAAGCTAGGGTGTTATATGTAATTTGAGGATTAAAACAATACATTCAGCATTTATTTTTTTTTGTCTTCAAATATTTTTTCTTCTTCATTCATCAGTAGCTATAGGTACAATTACTAAAATAGCATCTCCATTAAGAGGATATTCGTGACATGGATAACACTCACTTTCTGAGTAATTAGTACAGTCAAAAGAAGATTTTTTTTCCCTTTGACAGCATGGGACATGTTGGGGTCAGCAACATTATTGTCTATGACAATAAATAGGTTTATTAAATAGATCAAAAAGAAATTTCACAATCTGCTCAACCCTTAATTACCTTCAAATTTAAATCCCTGTTTTATTGGAAGTCTCAGGTGTTCTTCTCAAAATCTCTATTAAAATGCAAATAGGTCATTATATAATTGAAGCTATTTAAAGTATATTTTTTTCATCAGTTCATCCTGTCATAAAATTGTGAAGACATGGATTATTTGAAAAGACAAGGGCTAGAGGGAATCTGAGTGAGGTTTGTGATAACTGTTAAGAACACATGAAGACTATCCAATCTTTCCATTTTCCCTTTTTCCATGCAACAGGAAAACTCCATAAAACTAAAGACTAATACCTCCATTTTATGAGGAAATAGAGTTGTGCATAATGTATAGCTCATCACAGGATTTCATTACCCCAAGAGGTCATTAAGACAAACAATGCAACTATTTTGTACTTTTAATGACATTAAATAGGCAAAAAAAGGGTCAGAGAGTATGGGAAGAAAATTCACATCACCTTCTTGCATTAGTGGACAGATAATGTGGATGCTTTAACCAATTCAATGTTGGACAGGCACTTGAGTCAGTCACTTTGTGCGAGAATCAGGAGAGTGAGGAGAAGGTCTGAAGTCATTTTAGACAGATAGCTCTTGGAAAATCGTCAGAGCACCTGACAATTGTAAGAGGCAGATAATATTGACAAAGGTTTGATTCTAAAATATATATGCAGTTGGTCAAAGTGAATTGCAATATCCTGAGGATGTACCTTATGATAATAAGGGTGGATTTCTAAGTTGGTAGCTCTAAAGGAACTTAAGGAATTCCTAAGAACATTTCCAAAAATAATTGCAATGGCGTATCTCAAGATATTCCCAAAGATTTTTCATAGATGTATTTCTTGAGGATGTATTTCTTGAGGATTATTCATCATTTGTGAACACCATATTGAATTGGTTACTAAATTTTCCAGAAATATTCCTTGCTGGAAGTACTACAGGGTGTTTTTTTTTTGTTTGTTTTTGTTTTGTTTTGTTTAAGGTGGTTTTGTAATATAGCTCCATCTCAATGAATGGGAGGGTATTTTACTGCAAATATGGAACATAACACCACAGACAGCCATGTCTCTAATGTTAAATAACAACTAAAAATACATTGGTGAGTTTGAGTACAGTTGAAAGTAGATATTCCTCAAGGAAGGAACTTTAAAAAGAAAGAGGTTACAAACAAAATTATAAAAAATGAAGATAATTAAATTTAATGAAGACAAGAAGAACTCAAAAAACATAATTTTCTTCCCTTGGAAATTCTGATATCTAATATTCTGACATATTTATTTTTCTAGTTAAGAAAAAAAAATCAAAATGATAAGATAAAACATCATTTGACCTGTAAAACACATTCAGTTAAAATTTCCACTTGGAACAACTGTTTTATTCTGTTTCAGCAACAATTATGTGTTAGGATATAGCTATTCATGTACATAGATAAAAACCCATAGACGTATATTATCTATATATATATATATTATATTTATGTATATATATATTATTTTTTATATATATAATATGCATATTTATATATATTTATATATAAAAGGCTATGAGGAATTATAAGGACTTAAATGAGTCACTTTCTATTAAAAAAAAAACTAATAAAATGAAACAAAAATTCATGATAAATTACTTGGGGCTTTTCGCTTTGGCAAATATCAGTCCAAATGACATAGTTCTTCAAATTATGCTGATGATTATTTTCCATTGTGCCACTGCCTTTCCTTTTTCTTCTGCCTCTCTGCACAAAAATAGGGAAAAAAAAAAAAAGAGGCATTATTTAGTATTGATACTAGTCCTTTCACTATAAAGCATCAGTAACTTGTTTCTTTCTAGCTTTATGTCACATAAGAGAGTATCATCCCAGTTTTTCAGGTGGAGAAACAAAAGCAAAGACATTAAGTGACTTGTACACTACCAGGAAATTTGACACCATGATGAAAGCAAAGGCAAATGCAAGGTTTTAAGATTCCTGTTTTCAGAGTGTTTCAAAGTGTTATCTTTCCATTATATCAGTTTCTCTAAGGTAATTATGTGGAGTCTTTTTTTCACAAAAAAAAAAAAGACAAAAAAAAAACAAAAAAAAAGAACCGTTGACACTGTTCTAACTATTTTTACCTCTTCTTCAGGCACAAATAGCTGCATAAATTTCTATTTTTTTGGTATTATAGGGAAGTTTTTGCCTGCTGAAACATGTAGATTGATATTAGAAATGTATACATATATGTAGCAAATAAAAGGTGCATCTATAATATTGAACTTGGGAGTACTCACCTCCCAAAAACCTGATTCAGTCTAGACCTAGCTGTATGCCAGTTTCTCTCTTCAGTATGCTCTTATCTGCATACATATCCAGTGCAAACCCACACAGAGGTAGTTTTCTCTGTCAAGTGCAGTCTGAACAATCAACTAACCCAAACCCTGCAATGTCCACAAATAAAGGGAATCACAGTCATGATGAATCAGTCATATGAATCAACAATATATTTAACCAGCTTATCAGTTTGGCATTTGCTATCACGAACATACCTATCACCCATTTATTAGAGAGACAATGAATAAAAGAAGACAGGAAGGCAGGAAGGCAGGAAGACAGGAAGGCAGGAAGGCAGGAAGGCAGGAAAGCAGGAAGGCAGGAAGGAGGGCAGGCAGGAAGGCAGGCAGGAAGGAAGGCAGGAAGGAAGGCAGGAAAGCAGGAAGGCAGGAAGGCAGGAAGGCAAGAAGGAAAGCAGGAAGGCAGGAAAAAGAAAGAAAGAAAGAAAGAAAAGAAAGAAAGAAAGAAAGAAAGAAAGAAAGAAAGAAAGAAAGAAAGAAAGAAAGAAAGAAAGAAAGAAAGAAAGAAAGAAAGAAAGAAAGAAAGAAAGAAGAAAGAAAGAAAGAAAGAAAGAAAGAAAGAAAGAAAGAAAGAAAGAAAGAAAGAAAAAGAAAGAAAGAAAGAAAGAAAGAAAGAAAGAAAGAAAGAAAGAAAGAGAGAAAAAAGAAAGAGAGAAAGAAAGAAAGAAAGAAAGAAAGAAAGAAAGAAAGAAAGAAAGAAAGAAAGAAAGAAAGAAAGAAAGAAAGAAAGAAAGAAAGAAAAAGAAAGCAGAGATAAATTTGTATGGGAGAGATGTGAAGTGTGATAACAATTAATCACGCCACTTTTGCAAGTAGAAAATTTTTAAAATATGTAAAGAAGAGGAAAATTTTTTTTTTCTGGTCAAAAAAAAAAAAAAAGAAAAAAAAATAAAAACAGAAAAAGCTTCCTGAAGGCTTTCCTGAAAGAGAAACTAAGTCACTAAGTCACTGTTCATGAAATTACTTATTATTTATGGATCAAAAGGATAGATTTAGTGGCTACTTAATTATATTTTAAATTTATGTGTATAAATATATATAGATACGCATAGTTGTATTCTCACTGTTTCATTACATATTTTCTAAAGCTAAGTATATCTTAATATATATATATATCTTATATATCTTTATATATCTTATGTCTTTCTAAAGCTGATATATCTTAATATAAATACATATTGCCATACACAAAACATTTAAGGGGTTATGCTGGTGGGGATAATTACTGTTAGTCACTCATTCCTTATCAGACAACAGACATATAATGCTTTCTTCTGCTGTCCTAGTCAGAGACAAAATTCCGGTCTAGCTATACCACTGGTTTGATTCATTAGGACATTTGTTATTTTTTTTAACCACTGTAATTGTTTAATTACTTAGTTTTTACTTCACTTTTATTTGTATACTCCATAAAAATATACTCCAAAAAAAAGATAAAATTTACTATGCAGGTCCCAATTCATGACTAATACTACTTTGGAGACTTCCTAAAATTAAAAACGAACAAACAAACAAACAAACAAGCTAATTCTTTATGAAAGATTAAAAGTGTTCTGTCAGAATGTGGCAGGGAACTGGATTCCCCTTCTAGAGCTCAGAAAGTATGCTTTGATGGTTTTTTATTGAGAATGTACCAAAATAAAGTAAAATGTCATTCACAGTGAGACAATCAACAGTGAATCTTATTCTTCTAATAAACTGACAGACATGAGAGTATGTTATGTATGTATTCTCTCTGTTACCATCTCTCATTCCACAGCACTCCCATTTTCTACTGGTGAATTGTTTTCCTGCTTAGTAAATCAAGCTGACATGTTAGAATGACGTGTGGAACTTTCTATGAATAAAATTACTATTATACTTCATTTTTATCAGCAGTGCTATGGAAGTTAAAGAATTATTAGTGGGAGAAGGAATGGAGCAGGAAAAATGGGAAGGATTATGGTCCCTGCCTTCAACTACAGACCACTTCTGAAAGGCTTTCCTCTTTCAAGTATCTCATTCTTTTGATATCAGAAGAGTTATTGGTATCTATCTATAAGAATACATGTAAGAGCAAATGTTTTCAAGTACCCGATTTTTCCTTTCCTTTTTTTTTTTTTTTTTTTTTTTTTTTTTTGGCTGAGGGTATGGAGAGGAGAGAGGGGAAGATAAATGTGAAGGAATTTCTTTCTACGGAAAGCGATGGATTTAAGTGATATGGAGAGAAGTAAATGAGGGATAAGAGGAATAAAAAGGACTGCTGACATCGAAATACTTAGGTGGTTGACATGCTTGTGTGGTCATGGCCTGTGTCTGATCAGCACAGTTTATCCTGTCTTCTCATGATCCTCCATTTTTTTACTACTTTTGTGAGTGAAGGGCTGTGCATGTTGAGTGCTTTTTGTGTCCACCTGTTATCCGTGTGGCTGGCCACGTAAGTGTATGTGATATATACATGTGCTCTACATGCATTTTGCCTACTGGCAATATATTTTCTGCTTTGCTACTAATTGGGCCCAGGGCATGGAGCTGCAACAGACTCACCTCTCTTAGGCTGTCAGTTCTAACATGATTAATTTTTCTCTAAAAGTTTCCATCAGGAAGAACTGAATTATATCTTTATGCAATTGCTAAGTTTGATTTTTAAGATATGACTGAGTTTTGGAACCATAGACTGATATGTTATGTTCAGATATTTCTCTTGTTGATACAGATGAAGCAGACAACCAATGATAAATCCCTGAGGAAAAAAAAAAAAAAAAGCACATTTTTGAAACCTACGCATATGTAGGTAAACATACTCTTAAACCTAAAAAGGTCCACTAAGGTAAATAAAGCTTCAGTAAATTGTTGCATGCCAGGTTCACAAGCCAAACGAAATGATTTCATTTGGAGATAAATCCAGTTGCCGTATTCTAACAGAGCAGGACAGAATAGAACATTTCTTTGTAATGTGAACAATAATTTTGTCTACAAAGTTGTTGTTAAACTCAAACAAAATTCTCCTAATCATCATCTGCTTTACAAATTTCTTCCAGTTGACCTCCATGCTCCTCTGCCACCATGCCTTTTTTCAGTCACCCTTCTCCCTGCCGTTATTCATGTACATATGTGTAAACCTACCCAATGCTTGGAGCTGAAACAATCTCACCATGCAAACGTTTCTGTCAACTTGATTGGACATTCTTAATGTGAAAAGGAAATAACTTTCTTGTCATGTTTGAGTTTCTATAGGAAGCAAAAAAAGGACTCTTTCTTCCAGTATATCTTTGTTATTTCCAAAGTGTCTTATTTTTTATTTGTTATTTTCAAAGTGACTTTAAATGAAAACAAGAACTTGCTTTGTCAGATTGATCTGGTTTTGATTTCAGACTATTTGCTTCCTAGAAAATGTGTGATGAAAGAATGTCTGTCACTTTCACAAACCTCCTTCTCTCTTCTAACATCCTTCCTATGAACCTTCCTTCCCAGTAATTTGTACCCTGTGATCTGTCCCTCTAAGCAGGTATCATAACATTTTTCAGTGTCCTGAATATTTCTAATTCCGGGGGAAATATTCTACTGTGATCTGTACAGTATCTCTTGTGTAGGACCTGTAATGTTCCGAGTTTTAATTATTATAGCTTTTTTAAAGGCATTTTTAATTGAGCACATTTGAGATTAATGTAGTAGTAAGTGAATAAAACATTATGGAGCTAAATTGTGTAGGAGGACATACTAGGTAATCTGCTGCTCCATTCTGGTCTGCTAACATCCAATTTGTGTAAAAATATAAATAATATGAAAGCTAGCTTAAATAAATTTTAAAAAAGCAAATTGTTATGACAAAGTACAAGAAGAAAATCCTGTTAGAACCAATCTTTCTAAAGATGTTGTAGTTCTTTTATTAAGAAAATGTAAAAAAATAAAAATAAAATGAGTCTTCATAACTGTTTTTCATAACTCCTGGCAATGTTAATTGAAAAATATAAGGAAACATGATATAATTTTATATGACTTTTTTTTTGTTGTTGTTTAGGAAAAGAGAGACTGTGCTATAAAAATATAGAAATCTTATTGCTTATTTTTGATCTCATTCTCTTTGTTCTCTATAAAAACTAGGTTGCATTTCACAATGTAATAAATGATTTTATCTGATCAGGACGCTGTCTTTCCTGGTAACACACGATGACTTCAGGCTACGGAAGAGAAACAAGCCTTTCAAATTCCTAGTAGCAACCTTTCACCTTTGCTCCTTGCTCCCATGAAAGAGATGAGAGTAGAAGCTGAGTAACACTTTTAAGTTCCAAATAACCCTAGCTACAAATCTGGTTTTAAAGTCTCCAAGATTGTCACTCCTTGACACCAAGGGAAAAAAAAAAAAAGAAAAAAAAAAACTTGTATTTTGAGCACCACAAGAGCCTTATTGTTGCTGATTGCTAGAAAGGCAAATCAAGAAAGAAAGGAGGGAAAGAGGGAAAGGAGGAAGAAGAAAAAAAATCTTCAGAGTCTTTTAAGGAGCTCTGGGCTCTAAAAATGAATAATACATTGTGTTTGAAATTCCTTTGTGCATTACAACAAAGAGATAAAAGTTTATCACAAAATAAAGGTCTGCCAACTTCAGCAAATATGTCCAAGGAATTGAGACTTACAAAGTGTTGTAAATAAATAAATAACCTGTTAAATAAGTTTGCCATCTGTGTTTGAAGGTTATTAGAATGTTCTTTGTTGAAAGAAGAGCTTTTTCAATTAATGACTATGTTGATTTAGATCAGTAATTCCTTTAGTAATTATACTCTGTGTAAAGAAGGAATTATATGCCTTGTAAGCATGTTCCATTCTATCAAAGCAGATTTGTGCAAAAACTGAATTAAAAAGATAGTTTATCAGTAGTGGTTCACATAACAGATATGTCAGTCATTGTATCCTGGGAGTCAAAAGGAAAATGCAGGCTTGATTTTTACCTAATTATTAGCTGAATTCCCTACTTTAAACATATTTTTACCTGTCAAGTTGTGGATCCTTATATTTATTAGGTGTGGAGGAAGAGAACGCACAAAAATGTGGATTAACAGTGATTATTCTTTATTACTGAATTGGCCATAATTTCTATTATACTTCATGTTTTTATTGAAACATTTTCAGCTAGCAGTGTGTTCTCATCATAAGTTCTTTTGCCCATTTAGTACTTGAATCTGAAATAGTGTTTGGAACATGATCAGCTGGATATTACAATATAATTTTTTTGCTGCTTTCTGAGTGAAAGATCATATTCTAAGCAAATGTTTTCAGAGAACTTGAAGGAACTCATATATATTTATCTTACAAAAGACTGGCATCTGCTTCACTCACATGATTTTAATGGGGTTCAAATGAAACATCAGACCATTAATTCAGAAGAGAAATAAATTAGTCTAAAATATTTACAAAAGAAGATAAACGGGGCTTCTAAATGAAATCCAGTTGTACCTCATCTTTTGGGACTTATTTCTTAGCTTATTCCACAAGACGGATTTATGTGAAAGCTTATTTTAAATCTGTTCTCATTGAATTCAGCCATCATTAGTTGTGCCAGAAAATAAGAAAACACGGAGTGTTTTCAGACGTAGATAAATACAAAGGGTCTACGGCCAAAATGGAAATTAAACTTCATTTGTTACCAAAATAATAGGAATGTTATCTTTAGCTTTAATATTCTCTTTTATTTCTCTGTCACCATAATACTTGTTTCCTTTCCTATTATTATATTTTTCTTTCATTTAGTAAATTTGGCACTTGTTAACTAGAATCACTGTGGACTTCTTTTTTTCTCCATTGTTCTAGTATATCTACATGATCCTGACAGTGGGATACTGAGGTGTGAACAGAGAAAGCTCTTCCTTTCAGACTTACTGCATGGTTTCAGTTACTTTGCTTCTGACTCTATTTGTTTCCCCTCGCGTCTTTTTCCCTGCATGCTCTGAGGGATCCTACAAGGCCAAATTTCTGCATCACCATGTTGATTGTCTGTCGTAGAAAAGGAAAACAAGATCCTTAAGGTAACACTTTATCATACTCACATATACTCTAATATAATGGGTCCCAGTTCTTTCCTAGGGTCACTACATACTACTGACATTTAATTTATGTAATAGCAGCATCAGTTCTTTCTCTTATTTTGTTTTAGAATAATTTATGTTACTGTTTTCTATTTCCATCATTTTTGTCTCTTTTTCATTATTATTTATTTAATGTGGATTTTTTTTTCCTGAGCAATAGCATTTCTTTTTTGATATGCAGTTCTGATTTGAACACATAAGAGATAGAAATATTATTAGAGAAATTCTGTATTGAACATAAAAAAGGAAAAGATTTTCAAAAAGTAGCTAGTATCTTCAGTTTAAAATCGTATGTCTCTCATGTTAGTGGAATCACTGTTAGAGATCTATTAAAACTGGATAATTTTGAGGGTGATATTTCAAAAAGGGAGAAAGTGTTTTCTAAAGTCTTTTTGCAGATGTTTTTTCATTTTTTACTGTTATTTTTATTACTTTGTCAGGGGCACGAGAGTGTCTATATTCAAGACATTCTGATGAAACTAATATTTGGCTATTATTTCCTATCTAATTTCCAACATCTAGGCTTAGAATTCTTGCTAGCTGAACTAGAAAGATTGTCATGAACATGCAGAAGAGAGTCTCACTGCATTTTCTTTGCAATATTAATATGTAACTCTTTCATTTGGATATGAGAGTAAGTCTAGAAGCAAGTGATATGAGGATATTCTATAAGGGACTGATGGGCTGGAGAATCTTTTGAAAATTAAGATTTGTCTCGGTCTCATGCTCTTGTATTGTACCTTTACAATTTCAACGATTTCTTACACATGAACAACTTTTTGAGCTTATTTATCTTATTTTTATCTTTATGGTTGAACATTTTTATATATTCTGTGTTAATTTTGTGTTAACTTTTTCAGAAATTAAATATTCTATTCTCATCTTCTTTTGCCTTTCTAGTGCATTTTAAATGTGTCCTTGTTTCCTGGTGACAACCAGAAGTAATGAGGAAAAACTAAGGTCTGGAATTACTATTGTGATTTCATATGTTCATAATAGCGTTTTACTATTATGAACAATCTATACTGGCAAAATATATATTGACTCATTAGTGCAAAATATATGACTCATATTTATGTTATACATATTTTGTATATAAGTTCTTAACCAATATTAAATATTTCTCTTCCTAACATTCAGGAAAAAAAAAAAAGTTTAATGCACTCTCTACTGTACCTCAAATTCCCATATTAAAGGGAATTACGGTTACGTATTTACACTAGCCTCACATAAAAAAAAAAAAGATTTTGTGAAACCCTTTTGCCTTTCATTGTATACCTGGCTCTTCTGAAATACAGTGATTAGAGTATTACAGTGAGTAAGTATAGTGATACCGTCCTTGGTCTCTGGGATATCCAAATCGACACTTGTTCAGACTAACTCTGTGTGGTGGGGGAGATGGTGAATGGAAAGGGAGAGATGAATACAGGTTTTGACATGATAAGTCAAGGTTTTGACATTGACAAGTCCAGATAAATCCCAAACACCACTGTGTGCTCCGGAACTGGAAACCATTCCTGGTTATGAGCAAACAAAAGCCAAAGAGACTTACGGATCCAGTTAATAGAAGAGCTTAATTACTGGAAGAAGTAAATGAGAACAAAAAAAGCAGCATGCTTCCCTGAAAAACTAGTTTTCAGACCTTCTTCTTCTTTTAAATATAAATAATTTATTTTGGCAGACAAGAACAAGCAAATAGGTTCAATATTAAGAAAAGAAAGATTATGGTAATATCCAAGAGCCATCCTCTTCGGTTTTTTTATCATCATACTTAAAGACAAGCTTCATACAACGAGAGCAGGTATGCAAGACTTTTTACTTTAATTTATTTATTTATTTATTTATTTATTTAATTATACTTATTTACTTTAATTGCTCCTGTGCTGTATCTGTGTTATTACACACTGCTTGCTACATGATAGCACTAAGATGACTTCCGGTGGAGAGGAAAGGCATTTTTGTTTTTGGTTTTGGTTTGTTTTCAACAGAAAAATTCTACCAAGAGTTCCTGACATTTTAGAAAGCAACCCGACTTTTCAGTTCACCTCTCACATCTCTTAAAAACAAAATAAAATCCAGTTTTGTTTTCAAGATTTACAGATGTCTCTCCTCCTCCTTTAAAAAGGTTTCAGTTTTTTCAGCTTTTTAGATATTTCTAACTGCTACATTTTGACATGTGTTTTAAAGAACTGAAGATAGTCTCTTCTCAGACTTTCAAGAAGTTCAGAAAAGCAGATTCCAGAAGAGATAGCTAGAATTGCACAAGAAAATAAATGTCTCTATCATTTTAAGGTCCCCTAGGCACAGTCCAGCATTTTTCAATCACGGTTTATCTTTGCTTGCACAATACCCATCCTGGGAATTGTATTAAATGCACAGATAATGCAAACTGTATGACGTATATATTTAACGTTTATCTCTTTTCACTTACCTAATTATGATTATGGGTGCATTAAAAAAAAAAAAAAAGTATAGAAAATAGAGGAGTCCTAGTCACTAAAAATAGGAAAAGAATCTCTTGAAATAGAAGCACAACTATTACAGAAAATGCAAAAAGCATAGTTTCCTCTCAATAAATGCACTCAAATACCAAAATATTTTTTAATTTTTATTTACTTTTTAATAATTTAGTCTAATAATAAGGGATCATTTGAGTAAAATGGTACAAGGTCTTAGTTGATAACAATGTCAACAATATCACTTACCTGTGTGGTTGCATTAATTTAAGTTTCATTAGAATCTTTCTTGGTGAGTTGGGGTTAGGTCTTTAATGAAGACGAGGAGCCTGATCACGGGACAAGCATTTCTTATCTTTTCTATCCTTTCTCTTCAGAATCTTTTAATCAATATTAGATGATTGGTCACAATTCCTTCAATAGTGGATTAGTTTTTACCTAATGTTTATCTGGCCATAAAATTTTTGTCTGGCTGGCTATATCTGCTCAAAGAAAATAAAGAATTAATTGACTAAGTATACCTTGAACAGCAGTAGAATAATTTCCTAAATTTAAGCTTAGAACAAAATGGTTGCAGGCCTGTTTCCACCAGGGGAATTGCTTTTTTTTTTTTTTCTTTGTTTCTTTTTTTTTTTCCCCCATGAGAACATGAGAAAATTCCATGATCATTTTATGAGAAACAAAATAGCAAGGTTTCTCCTCTCTGTCATGGTAGTGAATACTTACTGTCTATTCAGATTCTGTACAAAGTCAGTCAAGAGTCATTCATTTCATGAAGACGAATTGCACACTCAATTCAAATTGCTTCCATGAGGTTTGGACCTCTTTCCTACTTTCCCAATGTTTTGTTTCTTCCATGTGTTGTATCATGCTGAAATTCAGCAGTGAACAACCAGAGTCAAGGCCTTCTCTTTTATGCTGTGCACAGGTAACCTACAGTATGAGCACAAATCGTATTTGTCCATACATCTACTGCTACCAATTATAAAATTGCAATTTCTTTCTATAGATTATATTAAAAATAAGCCAAACATTCAAAACAAATGAAACTCAGTATAACTGAGTTTTTCAGTAAACATAAACAGTATAAATCAAACCCAACTTCTAGTACCAGCAGAGTTGCGGTGCCATAAGAGTAGTGCAAAGGAGATCAAACTTGAGCTTCCTACATCTATGACAATGTACATTCAGCATTTTTGCCTTCATAGTCTCAGATATATTTATAACCATTTATATTAATAATAATAATGACCTGTAGGTCAGCTACTGAGTGCATGAACAGCCTAAGGCAAAGCTTGTGGGCCACAGCTCCTCTAGCCAGTGACATCCTGCCTGCTAGGAAATGCTTTTTCATCTGATATCATTCCTCAGCTAAAGCTCTCCTACTAAAAGCTTTTTTTTTTTTTTCTTAAAGTCTGATAAATATACTTTTTTTTTTCTATAGATTTACTTTCATTGCCACATCACAAGAGAGGCAAAAATTGTTTTCAAAAGACACTGGCTACAACTTATGCTTATAAATCAAGCTATTTCACCCCTGGAATGGAGTCATCCAGGATCCCTTGATTAACAGTATATATATATATATATTGCAATAAACCCAGTGGCATTTTTGGAAGGAAGGAAGATGAGTGGCTGATGAGGTGTGGGTGAGGCCAGCAGTAATGGTGGTCACCTCCCACTCGCCCATTAGCAGCCCCTAGGGAGCATGAGTGACCAGAGAAGGCCAACTTAGTGGCACAGCAGCTGGCTACCCCTTGAGATTTGACCTATCCACGGGACAAGCGAGAAGTGCCAAGTACGGCTTAACCCCACATCCAGATCTGCACAGGCCATGGGCATGCACCGTACCTGATCCTCAAGGCAGAATGGTGGGTACTCGTCTCAGGGTAAAGGCTGCGGCCCTGGCTGCGTGGTCTGCACCAGCTACTAAGTGGTGGCAGATGCTTCCACCCAGACAGAGTTTCTGAGGGGTGAGGCTGCAGTGTAGACATCTGACCACTGGAAGTGCTTAGGTCTTTCCCCTGGGACAGGGTCAGGTGGCAGACCTGCCTGCAAAAGGTGTGCTGAGGTGGAAGACCTCCTGCAGCAGGTGGCCAAGCTGCAGGAGGCAGTGGGATGGCTGCGTAGCATCAGGGAGGCTGAGGAGGAGTGTGGTGTTTTTACCTTGCTGGGCATCTGAGCTCCACCACAACCTTGTACTCCCCCTCCTCAAAGGGAAAGGGGGAAAAAATATGATCAAAAGGGCTCAAGGGTTGAGATAAGGACAGGGAGAACACTCAACAATTATCATCACAGGCAAAACAGACTCATCATAGGGATATTAATATAATTATTACCTATTACTAACAAGCTAGAGCAGTGAGAAACAAAAAAAGCAAACTAAAAACACCTTCCCCGCATCCACTCTCTTCTACCTAGCAGCAGCCCAGGGAAACAGGGAATGGTGTCTGCACTCAGTCCCTTCATCTCCACCACTCCTTCCTGGTCACTCTCTGCCCCTGCTCCACGTGGGATCCCTCCCACGGGATGCCGTCCTTCCCAAACTGATCCTGCGGGGGCTCCCCACAGGCAGCAGCTCTTCAAGAACTGCTCCAACATGGGTCCGTACCATGGGATCCATCCCCCAGGAGCAAACTGCTCCAGCACGGGTCCCCCACGGGTGGCAGCTCCCCCCAGGCCCCCTGCTCCTGCGTGGGCTCCTCTCCACGGGCTGCAGCTCCGGCCCGGGGCCTGCTCCTGCGGGGGCTCTCCATGGGCCGCAGCCTCCTCCAGGCCACATCCACCTGCTCCACCGGGGGCTCCTCCACGGGCTGCAGCGTGGAGATCTGCTCCATGTGGGACCCATGGGCTGCAGGGGGACAGCCTGCTCCACCAGGGGCCTCTCCACAGGCCGCAGGGGAACTGCTGCTGCCTGCCTGGTGCACCTCCTGCCCTCCTTCTGCACTGACCTTTATGTCTGCAGGGCTGGTTCTCACTCCTCGTTCTCTCAGCTTCTGTTGTGCAGCAGGTTTTTTCTTTTCCCCTTTCTTAAATCTGCTCTCACAGAGACAGAAACATCACTTACTTTCTCGGCTCTGGGCAGCAGCAGGTCCCTTCGGAACTGTCTGAAACTGGCCCTTAAATAGCATGGGGCACCTTTGTGATTCTTCTTGCAAAGGCCACCCTGGCAGCCTCCTCCTACCAAAACATTGCCAGGTAAACCCAATACAATGAGTTAGCTGGATATTAGCACTGTCTGTAGAGTACCCACAACCCATGGCCAAACAGCCAAAATCTACCTCACCAACACTCACAGATGGGAGGGGGGACAATAACACTGGAGGAGGGAATCTGGCAACAACACGGACAAGCAAGAGCAAGTGTTCCCCCAAAGCCTGAAGTGCCCTTACAGAGTTCCTTAACCCTCTGCGGACTGAAAAGGAATGACCCGTTGCAGGGGGGTGTAACTGGATAAGGCACCCTGGTGTCCTCCCTGCGTAACAACCAGTCCAACTCAGAAAAGGCAATGGGTGTCAGTAGTAGGAGACTCTCTTCTGAGAGGTACGGAGGCGCCCGTCTGCCGACCCGATCTGCTCTTGAGAGTAGTCTGCTGTTTACCTTAGGCTCGTGTCAGGGTTGTCACCAAGAGACTGCCAAACCTCATACAGCCTAAGGACTATTATCTGCTGCTGCAATTCCCTGTGGGCACCAGCGATGCAGCCAGGAGAAGTCTGAGGAATGTCAAGTGGGATTTTAGAGCCTTGGAAGAAACAAGAAATATTTATTGACTGATATCCCCCATCTCATCTTACTGAATCTCTTCTAGTCAGCTGTTACTTTCTGAAGAATTACGAAAGTGGGCTTGTTTGTGAAGATGTGTGTTTGCAAGCTGTGTGAAGTCTGCTGTAGCTGTCTTTTGGGTAACGTCCTCCAAAATTCATTTATTTCAATTCTTCCCCACCAGCTTTAGTTGAATTTCATTTATTTTTCTAATAAATAGCAAATGGAATAGTTTTGTTAACCCCAAACAATGTTTATTTAATACTTTGTCTGTACTGTGAATTGCATCTTGCTGAAAAACTGGATAAATTTCCCCCTGTTGAGCTCCATGCTGTGATGGTTAGATTGCCACAAGCACCTACTCAAGCTATTTTAAAGCAAACTCAGACACCTGTATTCTATGCTGAACCCTGGAATGCAGAC
>NC_137695.1:104136168-104446518 GCF_964034855.1 Anser brachyrhynchus
AGAAAAAAAGAAAGGAGGAAGAAAAGAAAAAAAGAAGAAAAGGGAAGGGAAGGGAAGGGAAGGGAAGGGAAGGGAAGGGAAGGAAGGGAAGGGAAGGAAGGAAGGGAAGGGAAGGGAAGGGAAGGGAAGGGAAGGGAAGGGAAGGGAGGGAAGGGAAGGGAAGGGAAGGGAAGGGAAGGAGGAAGGGAAGGGAAGGGAAGGGAAGGGAAGGAAGGGAAGGGAAGGGAAGGGAAGGGAAGGGAAGGGAAGGGAAGGGAAGGGAAGGGAAGGGAAGGGAAGGGAAGGGAAGGGAAGGAAGGGAAGGGAAGGGAAGGGAAGGGAAGGGAAGGGAAGGGAAGGGAAGGAAGGAAGGGAAGGGAAGGGAAGGGAAGGGAAGGGAGGAAGGGAAGGGAAGGGAAGGGAAGGGAAGGGAAGGGAAGGGAAGGGAAGGGAAGGGAAGGGAAGGGAAGGGAAGGGAAGGGAAGGAAGGGAAGGGAAGGGAAGGGAAGGGAAGGGAAGGGAAGGGAAGGGAAGGGAAGGGAAGGGAAGGGAAGGGAAGGGAAGGGAAGGGAAGGGAAGGGAAGGGAAGGAAGGGAAGGAAGGGAAGGGAAGGGAAGGGAAGGAAGGGAAGGGAAGGGAAGGGAAGGGAAGGGAAGGGAAGGGAAGGGAAGGGAAGGGAAGAAAGGAAAGGAAAGGAAAGGAAAGGAAAGGAAAGGAAAGGAAAGGAAAGGAAAGGAAAGGAAAGGAAAGGAAAGGAAAGGAAAGGAAAGGAAAGGAAAGGAAAGGAAAGGAAAGGAAAGGAAAGGAAAGGAAAAAGAAAAGAAAAAAAGGAAAAAGAAAAGAAAAAAAAGGAAAAGAAAAGAAAAAAAGGAAAAAGAAAAGAAAAAAAAGGAAAAAAAAGAAAAGAAAGAAAAGAAAAGAAAAGAAAAGAAAAGAAAAGAAAAGAAAAGAAAAGAAAAGAAAAGAAAAGAAAAGAAAAGAAAAGAAAAGAAAAGAAAAGAAAAGAAAAGAAAAGAAAAGAAAAGAAAAGAAAAGAAAAGAAAAGAAAAGAAAAGAAGAAAAGAAAAGAAAAGAAAAGAAAAGAAAAGAAAAGAAAAGAAAAGAAAAGAAAAGAACTTGTGTTCTTTGTTTAGCAAAATATCCCATAATCATTTAATGTTTATGTTGATCCAGTGCAAACTGTATCTTCGTCCACTCTTAACACAGTGGAGACATTTCTTACACTAATGACACAAGCATGTATAAAGTTAGGGAATATAGTGGGAACTCAGGTATTGTATGCTCATTTTCAGTTCCAGTTTCTGTTTTTTTGTTTTTTTTTTTTTTTTTTACAATTCTTCAAAAAGATGAGAAGGGACATTTGGATTAGATTAGGAAATCTATAGGAGGAATAATTGCAACACTCCCTTAAACCTCAGAAAATTGTCCTGGTAAAGCCTGAACCTAGTTCACTGCAAATGGCAAATGAAGGGATAGTGGGAGGACACTGTGGGCCTTAACTACGAAAAACACCAATTGTCTTATGACTTGGGAAAGAATGTGCAACATGGACTAATATAGCAAATGGTGCCAAACTAAGACAGATTCCCCCCAAAAAATAAGCATTAAATTGAGCCAACACTGATGTGGATTACCTGACCCTGACAAATTGAGACCAAAACTGTGGAATCTACCAGGCCACAGACATCCCCTGACCTGGTGCCTAGAAAGATGCACAAAACAAAACATAACACAACACAACAAAGCAAAACAAAACAAAACACAGCAAAACATCAACAAAAAACACCTGAAGTACTAGATTTGTGTATGCAAACTGTTCTTAAGGAAGTGCTACTGATCTTAAGTGCTTCAGTATGCAGTATCACCTCTTAATGGGTTGATGGTTGTCCAGGGACTGCAGCCCTTACACTGTGCACAAGGAACACCCACTGGAGACGGGCTCCTGACCCAGTGTGTGCAGCCCACAGAGGGTATGCCACAGGAGGTCCATTCAGGCTCAATGGGAAAGTGAAGAAATGGTGCAGCTTCTTCTGATATTACCTTGGGAGAGTGAGGGGGGTTGGAGTTTTAAGGGTATGAAGAAGGAGTGTGAGCTCTTTTAAGGATACCTAGTCAAAGACCTTTTCCAATGCAATAAGAGGATAATAAGAAAGGAATTCAGTTATGGGAACCAAGACTGGTCAGTTCCATTAATTCATGAGAGCATGTGAGAATGTGGGAATGATTATTCCATCAAGGTTACCTTCTGGAGGACTTCTAAGGTGGGAGACAATCCCAAGAAACAAACATCCCAGTCTTACTAATTACTGGGCTATCCAACTACAGGCATAATTTCCAGGAAGGATGAACCTTGCAGCTGATAAGATTGTGAATCAGGGGGCCCTGGACTGGGAGGGTGTAGAAACTGCAGAGCTCTGCAAACCCATGCAGATGTGCAAAGAGAAGAGGGAGCAGGAAGAACAAAGGCAGATAGGTAGAAAAGTGTATAAAAGGGCTGGTTGCATGTAAAAGGGGGCCAATCAGTGTGCTTGTCTGGCTGAACCCTGTGCCTGATCACCCCAGTCTGCCCTATATTGTTATATTTTGTCATTAAACCTTTTCTTAACTCCCTCTGCGTATTTGCACTCTATCCCATATGTATGTGTGCTGAAGGACCACATGACAGCTACTGGTGGACCTGCGTGTGTACAAGTGAAACCGGCACCAGCTACTGGAGTCAGGCCTGGGATCCATGCAGCAGTGCTGGGCAGACAGAAGGGCTGTGCCAGGTACTCAAGGAATCCAGAAATGTGCGTGTACTTGTGAACCTGAAGAGTGTTGTGTGTGATCCTGCACTAGTGAACTCCTATCTCTACCATGGAGAGAGAAGGAAGGGGGGGGGGGCTATCTCTCTTTTGTGTGAGTCCTATAGAAGTGCTGTGAAAGGCAGCCTGTGGCCGGGGCAGCCTGTGTCACCAGTCATGTTGGTGTCCTTTCTGTGTTTGTGTCTCTTGGATTTAAGCTCAGTCTTGCTACTGGTTGAACATGCAAAGAGGATGGTGACAGCCACGTCCCTCATCCTGGGCAGAGACCCTGGGTCCAAGGCCACCAGGCTGGGTCCCAGCAGCGCAGCAGAGTGGTCCTGGACTGGAGCAGCTGGAGGAGGTGGCTGCACTCTTCGCTCTTCACCTCACTTAACATTTACTTAACAACAGCAAAATCTGTAGCTCACTTAGATAATGCATATAAAGTATATTGGTTTGCTGTACATGTGCAAGCTGAGCATAGAAAAGTACAACCATGGAAAATGGTTAATTATGGAATTAATTTTTTAATTAAGTTTTTAACTCATTATTTGGCAGTAGCACTTGGAACGATGGATTTTGCTATAAATAGATTTTTGATTTTTATATTTGAAATGACCCCTCTCCAAAATTTCTTTATGTATAACAGAATACATCATATTCCTCTTCAAATTATTCAAGGGCATTTGACTGTGGGTGACTGAGTTATTATTTTCCTAGTTAATTTTAGATCCCTTACGAACTTATCCAAAGATTGGAATATTACTTTATTTTTGTAAAAGTTGTGCCTTCACTAGAAGAGTGTTTATTTTTTTTTATATATATAGACACACAATAACAGAGTTAAATTTTGGGATAAAATTGGGGCTGCTCTCTTAAAATTGATTAATACGTGATATTAACATGGTTATTGTGATCTTTAATGCAAAATTTTTGTGGGCTAAGTCATCACTGCTGAAGGCAAAAACAGAAAGAATGATGTGATTCACTCTAAGAAGTACTCACAGTGTTGTTATAAACCATGGCACTGACTCTGTTTTCAGATGAACCTACCAATTACTTTCAGACAGACAGGCTGGCTGCAAAACTGTAAAATAAAAGAGCAAAGACTGAATAAAAAGTGTGTCCCAACGTTAGGTTAGGCAGACAGTAGAAAGCTAGGAGTGAGTCAAAGACCCTGGAGAAAAGAGAGAACAGGGAGAGCAGTGCCAAGGAAAGCTGAGCAGTAAGCTGACATCAAAAGGACTAATCCACCCCTCCTGCATCCAGCTTCTCAATACCAATTCCTTCTCTTGTGTCAGCATCAATGGCCATCTTACCCCCACAGTACACTGATACAGACAACTAAACGAGCAGAAAACAATTCTTCACTATTACGTTGCCAGTTCTCAGCTGAACTGTCTCACTTGAAACTATGAGTGCAAGTTTTGAATTATCCGCAGGGAGGGAAGGAGGGAGGGAGACTGTTTCTTTCAGTGACCTATCACATTAGACAGAGACTTAGCCAAAAAGGACACACCTCTGGATGCAGCAGATATTTGGAAAAAAAAAAATGATAAAATTATTTTTCCTCCAACACTAATCTCTGCTAAAATAACAGATGTAAAGAAGGCAATCTTTAGTGCTGTCAGAGACTCCTGATGACAAGAACTGTGATTGCTCACTTTTCAGGGTCAGATGAATCAGAGTGTCCTATCTCAAGGCCTACTTTAAGGCCGAGGAAAGAACAGTGTAATACAATCTTATGCAAAGTAAAATAATGGTGTTTGAGACTCGAGAGAGGGAAATTAAGGGGGACAGAAAAAAATGTGGCTGAGTAACCCAGCTGAGAGCATTTACCTTTAAAAGACTTCACTGAAGTGCATGTGCTGACTTTAGAGAACTCATAGATAGTGTTAAAAAAATTCTGCATAGAGAACATTTCTATTGAATATCTTATATCTTATTGTTGAACATCTGTTTCTATGAGAAAAATAAATAAATAAATAAATAAAACTTATTCGTGCCTGCCTCCTAAAGGAGATACTAGAGCAGTAGAAATCTCTACAAGAAAGTACAAGAGACTTCTAAAGTGAGTGTGCACAAAAAGTGCTAGCAGGAAATATGATGGATGTCATTCCAAAGCATATATAAAACTGAGATATATCAATGCAGTTTTGGAACAGAGGAGGAAAAAAGTAAAGTTTATAGGAAAGCCTGTGCCTGGTGGCTGCGTCAAGAAAATAGCTTTGAGGTGATATATGAATTTGCTTGTGTGTGACAAAGCCCCTTTCTGGATCCTAGCCCTAGCCCAAAGTCTGTCTGGTCTGTTCCCTCAGTCATAGGAGACAGGACTTAAAGGTCAGTGAGCGTCAAGTCTCTGTACGTGTATGGAGTCAACTAACATATGACCATGATGCAACACTGAACTCTCATTCTTGGAAACAGGTCCTCTAACAGAGTTGTTCATTCTCCGGGAAAGAGCATTTTAAGACTGGAGTCTGGGACAAAACCCCAAAACAACAACAAAAACAACAGCAACAACAAAAACTCCAAGAAGGACAATTCTGTTAGATACAGAATTAGTGATTAGACTTTGTCAAGCAATGAAAAGTCTCTCAGGCCATCCTAGGGCCTGTGAGCAGCCAGAATCAGTCTGTTTATCACTGAGATTCTGAATATCATGTGAGAAAGAGCTGGAGGCAGTAGCTAAATCTGAACTCAAAGTCAGAAAACAGTACACACAGCTACTTACAGCGTGACAATCAATTCTAGCAAGAAAACACAAAACAAAACAAAACAAAAAAACACAACAAACCACAACCCACCCTCCATAAGTATGCACATGAGTACATTGCTTTCCAAAGTTTTGAAGGCAGCAACAGTATGCACAGTGTAAACAAAGACAGTGATAACAGAACTCCCTGTGCAGAATAATTTCCTCCTTTGGGGAGAATTGGATGAGAGCTGCAACAGAAAAGGAAAGAGAACATCAAGATGAAAACAAGCTGGGCATTGTTTTGTCTAAATTGGACACCCTCCTGCAGTCACTGCCAGAAACATTGTTAGTAACCCTAAAATAAAAGCTGCTAATAGAGAAAGCAAATAGATAATTCCAGGGAATGTAGTGCTGGATTGTCTCTTGTACAGAAAGTAACTGAACGTGTATATGAGTAAATAATCAGATAGATGGGGGGGAAGTAATCATTCCAGAGAAATAAGCTATTTAAAATAAAAACAACAACAACAACAACAACATCAACAACAACAAACCCTTATGATGTTTTCAAGATGATGCACCTTGTCGAGAGGGAAAGGATAAAAATAACTGAAGTAGATTTAAAAATATATATATCCTTCAGGTAGAGTAGAGATGAGGGGCTAATTTTCCAACCCTCTCTGATTTCTGAAAGAACAGGAGATTTACTGAGTGGCAAACTGTTAGAGAAAGATCATGATGAATACAGCTTCCAAAGCAGTTGTCTGTATTACAATTTAAAAATGTCCTTTACATATGGGATATGCTTAACAAATTGGAGTAATGGGACAAATTATTTTTGAAAATGCTAAGAATGCTAAGATACTATGATAGCAAATAAATATGCAGCAGAGATTTTATTTAATATATTTGTTGGAAAATTTGTGATGTTTTACATCTTTACGGATTCTCTGACATCTAATAGGGGATAAGTAAATGTCTAGTCTTTCCCCTGGTGCATTGCAATAGCAGAACATGTGTTATAACAGTTTATCTGTTTTCAACAAACACAATATTCATGAAACTTCTACTCCTTTCTTGCGTTTGACTGAAGATAGTTTTGTTGGACAAAGTATAAATGTACATCTGCTGACAGAAGCAACATGGGCACAACTTCATGTTCTTAAGAAAACAGGCTAAAAAGAATGTGTTTCAGAAATGTTTTTCAGGGTACTATCAAACTCAAAACAATGCACTCAAAACAATGCAAGGCCACAGTATATTCTTTCTGAACTTAAAAAAAAATAATAATAATAAAAGTAAATACAGGAATATTGAAACAATGAACAAAGAGGCATTTGTCTAAGTTAAGAGTGATACCGGCAGGCCCATCTCTTTATTTGTGGTCATTCATAGAATCATAGAATCATAAAGGTTGGAAAAGACCTCCAAGATGATCTGGTCACCCATCACCCTACTGTCAATGTCACCCACTGAACCATGCCCCTAAGCACCACATCCAAACTTTCCTTAAACATCCCCAGGGACGGTGACTCCACCACTTCCCTGGGCAACCCGTTCCAATGCCTGACTACTGTTTCTGAGAAGAAATGTCTCCTAATTTCCAACCTGAACCTCCCCTGACGCAACTTGAGGCCATTCCCTCTAGTCCTATCGCTAGTTAACTGTGAGAAGAGGCCAACCCCCAGCTCCCCACAACTTCCTTTCAGGTAGTTGTAGAGAGCAATAAGTTCTCCAGACTAAACAACCCCAGTTCCCTCAGCCTTGTTGCAATTTTAATATATGTATCTTATTCCTTTTACTATGAAAAATGTACTTTTTTAATACACATACTTTATCTGACATCTGAATTTATACCTAGGAGAATCTTTGTGGCAACAGACAAATCCTTAATAACATAGTGCAGCACAGCAAAGCAGAACTAAATGCTGTACATTTCATATGAGTTCAATAATGCTGCATGATCTCAGAAGAAACATGATAACCTACAGAATAATGTTTCTCCAGGAGGAGCACAGATGATGGGTAGAGAATATAAGCCACATAATGGATACAGTTTTAGTTCCATCCAGTAAATCCAAGTCTGGCAATGATCACCAAAGTTATGGTCCAAGATAAGACCCTGAGGAAAGTGATTAAAGCTGTTATCACAGTGTGGCCAGTACAGCAACTGTTACCAATTCAGAATGTATATTTTGATGCTGGAGGGAATTTATTTTAAAGAACTAGATTATTTATACCAAACGTTACAAAAAGCATTTTAAGATGATTACATGAAGGCCACTAGAAACTGCAAAATCAAAATTAAAAAATGAGATCTCCTTTACAATAGTCTCAAATAAACAATGATAATGAGGAAGCTATAAAACCTTTCTTCAAGGAAGACAAATTAAGATAAAGAACTCCATGTTTGTTAACAGCAAAGGAAAGCTGTTTCTGTGAAGTAAATTAATTACAGAGTTGTTTATTTTGACCAGGCATATGCAATCTGTTCTATGCTATATTTCTTGTTATGAAGTAACTTCCCTAGATATTATGAAAACTTAAAAGTGTGAAATCACGTTTTGAATCTGGTTTTGTTTAACTAGGAGATTTCATATCACGGTCACTTCCTTGAAGGCACATGATGATGAACATTGAGTGTAGTGGGTCTTTTCTGTGTCTAGCAAAGAACATTGTAGTGTCCTTTGCTTATCACAGCACATCAGTGTTGAGGACAGTTAAGTGTTAATAATGGATTTGTAGAAAGATAGAAATGGGAAAATTTGATATTGTATTCATTGAATTAAACAGAATGAATTGGTCAGGTCTTTATTACGGAAAGTAACAAACTGCCAAGGTTACCAGTTTGATACTAAATAAGCTAAACTTTTTTGTTTAACACAGTTAACATACTTACCTGGCTAACCTTTTTCCAGCATCTAAGTTAGTACTTCTGTTCTTCTCAGAGTTTGAATGTGGTCTCAATAAATCTGGAAGAAAATCAAGGTCTGGAGGAGAAAAAAATGGTCCTTCTGGAGCATTATAATACTGACATGGAAAGTAATGAAAAAGTTTTTATTGGGTATTTACTTTCAGTATACTTAAATTGGTGGTTTTATCTTTTTATCAGAATCTAAGTATATAGATTTCCAAGCCATGCTTGACTACTGTAAGCTATAACAACCTATTTGTCTGTCCTTATGACAGACATCCTCCCTTCGCTCCCATCCTCCCAGATAGTCGCACCTGTCTGGGGAGGGACTCTGTCAGGATGTGTAGTGACAGGACAAGGAGTAACGGCTTTAAATTGAAAGAGGGTAGGTTTAGATTAGATATAAGGAAGAAATTCTTTACTATGATGGTGATGAGGCACTTGAACAGGTTGCCCAGAGAAGTTGTGGAAGCCCCATCCCAGAACTGTTTGAGGCCAGGTTTTGATTAACCTGATCCAGTGGAAGGGCCCCCTGCCCACAGCAGGGGTGTTGGAACTAGATGATCTTTTAGGTCCCTTCCAACCCAAACCATTCTGTGATTCTATGATTCTATGACTCTTATATGATGTCCAACATTATGATGTCCAACATTATGGTAGAGAAGAGCCTCCAGATTTTTTCTTTAAAAATATATTGCTGAATTGACATGAGTATTTACATGGATGAATGTAGTTTCAAAGCTCAGATAGTAATCTACATATTTAAATATGATTTTTCTTTGTGAAAAGACTTAATTTTAGTAAACAAACATTCAGTTTACCTGAGTAATTGAAAATGTTGCTGGCCTTCTACCTTGCTTTCAGTCCCACAGGAATTCAACATCTCTGGCTGGCACAGTGTAGCAACATTTTCAAATAATTTGCTATCCTGGGTTAATCTGTTTTTATTTCTTTTAGGAAAAAAAAAAATAATAAAACTGGGTTTCTAGCCCTATATGTTAATTTAGATTTCATGACATTTTTCATCACCTAAGGGCACTAATCCCTGTATTTTACACAAATTGCAACTCAGTTGCATCATGCCTTCTTGAATTCTGGCAGCTTTCATTGAATATGTTGTACAACTGGAATACAGGGGAGAGGAGGGGGAGGTCTGCAGCCTGTTGAACTTTGCTAGAGTGCTGCCACAAATGTTTAAAGAACAATAAGGGGGATTAACTTCAGTGGGGAATGGGAGTTTGAACAAATTCCTATTATGTCCCTTATGTATATCACTTGCTGTTGTAAGGTGTGTTTCATTCAAATTGAAAAGCACTTTGAGATCTTCAGATAAAAGGTGTAACAAAATGAAAAGTGATGGTGTTATTAGTTTATGTATTCCAAATCCCTCAAGGACAGCTGCAAAATCCACAACCTAGAATCTCTGATCAGAGATAAATTCTCTATCTTTGAATTACTGGATTAAAGAAACAAAAGAGAAACAGTCTTTTCTGTGCATTTGAGTCCTGTTTACACCCTCATGCATTATGTATAATAGCATGTATATGTTCTTGACACTCTAAGTTATTCATAATTAATGAATACTATAATAAAACCCATCACATCTTTGGTATTAGGATAATAAAGTGGTTTATGTATTTGAATAAGATAAGACACCATGTTATGTTCCCATTTTAGGTACTTGAAACTGAAAGAAGCATAAACAAAAAAGTTTACGCTGCTTGAAAAAGAGCATAGCATGGAATTACATACATGAATTAGACTTTATGCAATACTCTCTGTTATTGAAGCATTAAGACTTAACCCATCTACTAATGCAGATGATGTCCCAGGTGTTTAATCTTTACTGCGGAAATATACTGTGTTTGCTACTTCCATTATTTTATTGTTATAGTGCCCCTTAGGCCTGTACTTAGCTCGTTGCTCTACAACATGGGGGTTGTGATTTTAATACTTCAGTTACTCTCTATAGTATTCTCTCTAGAGTACATTTATACATACTGTCTTGTAAATATTACACATAACAAAAAGTTGTATAAAAATGTAAGGTGCAAGGTTTTTAGAGATACATTTGTGATCTAACAGCGGTAAATTAGTTACAAAATGCAGCCAAGAACCCAAGTATGAAAAATGGCATTCAAATACACATTCTTTTTTTTTTTTTTAATTTATTAAAGAATATTCTCTAAATTAGAGCATTAGCTGCACTTACAATCAGATTTAAATTGTGCTTGCCATCTCACTTTAATATTTTTCTTTTAGTAATTTAAATGTCATTTCTCAGAAACAAATAACCAGAACAAAAGGAAAGCATTGCATAGTTGGATGATGTTTAAAGGCATGCAGATAAACAAAGTCCATTGTAATTATGCCAGGGGCATAATTTTGACTGTTCTGCTCTGCCTTCTATAATTAGTCTTGGAAGCAGATAGTGTTATATTCAGCCATGAAAAAAATAGAAGAGCTGAGTTTACTGGAAATTAATAAAGTCTTCATGAACATTCCTAAAAAGCTTCTGAACCCTTAAGTCGAGATTATAGGTCAGAGCACATTGCCAGTACTTGCTTAGAGGGCAAGAAGTTGAGTACTCTATGTCTATTAACTACAAAGAGACTGAATAGACTGCTGTTGAATGTTAATGGGAGATTTTAACAAATTACACCACAGAAAAAAATGTGTGGTATTTTTATTACAACATCAAAATATATTTTTAACAATCTTATAGCTGAGATATTTTAAGGAAAAAAAAAATCCACAGGTCTCATTACTGAAATTCATTACAGCAATATGTACATGCTTAAGTTGCATTGCTCATTTGTAATACTTTTTCATGTAATTTTTTTCTGTAATAAAATTTAAACCATATTACCAAACTATATAAAACCCCTACATTTGAAAAGACTACTTTTTCCACCCAGCTACCTTCTCAAGGGAAGTGTCATCTAGTGAGAAAATGTTTTCATTTTTCCTTTTATGAGTGGTAGACTGAATACAGAAAGTGGTAATGCTATTGTGTAACCTTCTCAGCATATACATTACTGCAAATCTGATCACTACCTCATAAAGAGCAATATCAAAGGAAAATTGATACCTAACAGAGAGAAAGGAATTGAACCACATGCTTGCTTCTACATAAGCTGGAAAAGTGGATCTTACAGGTGCACCTTAAGGTCTGCTTCTGGTTCTGTTTCAGTCCTAATTATTATGTTTCCCACAGTCCATTTCTCCCTGTTTATGCAACTTATTTCCATACAACTGCTTAAAATTTTCAAAAGATCTTCCAATCACGTTAATCTTCTGATTCTTTCTGTTTCATATTATGCACAATAAGCATGGAAATATTAAGCAAGATACATCTTTCAAATCTGACATCACACAGACCTCATGGACAAAATCAAAGACTTGATGTCCAATTCTTTTACTTACCCTACTCTGTTATCTAAATTAACTTTATGATCCTGTGCTGATCACCCAGCTCAAATGATAATTCATTTGATTTGTCAAGTCTGAAAGTTTCTGTTGCAAACCTACTAAATCATTGTTGCTCTGAACAAAGCAAGCAAAAAAAAATTAAAAAAAAAAAATCTGTATCAAATGGAAAAAATACTGAGGAATAGCCATGAGATGGGTAGCCGAAATAAGAATGCTTCTTTACCCTAACAAAACACCGATGTTAACTGGTGTTATTGTTTTTTACTTAAGATGTTTTCTATTTCTTTGGGACAATTAATTTTATCAGGAAGCAAAAATAATAATTTTAAGGGCAATACTGTATAATACCAAATGGAACCAATCAGTCTTTAAAAAAAAAAAATGTTTTTAGGTTCTCAAAGAAGATAGTTTTGAAAAGACAAAATAGATATGATGGAGGGAGGATAAAAGAGATTTATTTCTGCTCTGAGAGAGACCTATCTATGAGAACATTCTTGTGATGTGACTGAAGAGATCTTATTAAGTATACAATTAGAGAGTATGAGTATCATTCATTGCTATTTCCAAGGAGTCTGTTTAAATGAATATTTGATTATGGTTTTGTCAATTTGTTCAATTCATTCTGTACATATATTGACTTTCACTGACTGCAGAGACCAAGAAATATTGTTTTTCCTTTATTTGTGTTTCACCACTCTTTTAATTATTGGAAACTAGACATGACTAGAGACAGGTATTGGATGGGAGTTCTCTCATGCTTCCTGTTGATTTAGGCTATGTCTGCACAGGTAAAAGTATTCAGGCGTGGGCTTTCTCCTTGGTTCATAGGGTAGCAAAATGATTTCCATATACATTGCTAAGGACTATTCTTCCTTTTAAAGGAGAGAGCCTCATCCATGAGGCATATAATTTTACTCATTATGTATCTCATGGGATGAATAATTTACTCGTGTGCATCTCTTCAAAACAATGTTTTCTTGACTTTATTTATGCCGATACTTCAGGCTTCTGTTCACTTATAGAAAATGATGACTTCCTTTAAATCCATCACTCCTGAGGCTGCCACTGATCCTCCTACCAATGTATTTGCTTTTTTTTTTTTTGAGCCAGACAAACTATCTCAGCCATTTCATGGAACAGCATCATTCCCAAGATGAGAGGAAGGGAACTCAGTAAATGCATCACTCCCAGGAAATAAGACAGTGTTTCGATGAAACCACTGTGAACTAGACAATGGGTTGATGCTGAAAATACAGAGTGGCAGTTCAGATCTATAGTTTTTCCTAGAAAGATTGTGCCATCTCCATCCTAAAGGTTTTCAATATCAAATTATATAAAGCCTTGAGTAACGTGATCTGACCTCAGAACTGACCCTGTTTTGAGCTGGGATATGGATTAGAAAGCTCCTAAGGTCCATTCCAGCCTGAATTATTTTATTATCCTATAGACATGGTAGGTTGCAGTACTTGTTCTTTTGGACAGTGTGTTTAGCATGGATGTAAATTCCTTCAATGCTCACTGGAGGGAATATCTATATTAAAAATAAAAATAAAAAAAAATCTGGGGGGAAGTTTTAACTTCCAGCTGTAGAGAGGTACCTTCCAGGCTCTCAATAACTGGTGGATATGGCCACCCAGCACCATTTTAGTAGTCCATAGCTATGAAAAAGAAGTCCGAATTCTCTTCATCCTTGCTGTGTCTGGTATGTCCGTCTCCAGCCATTTAAGTGAGGAAACACTTTAAGGTCAGAAAAACCATAGGGTAATGTAATGCATATTTGTGAAACCACAATTCAGGTCAGCCAGTTACTAGAGCTACCTGGTACTTGAAGCAAAGCTGTCCTTTGTTTGTTTTCCTATTTGCACCCACTGCCTGGAGTTAAACTGAAATTCGACTTTAAAATTTACAGTCACCTGCTCTTTTTCAGGTTTTCATCTGTTAGCCCACACAGGTTTTTTTTTTTTTCTATCTATATAGTACCTACTTTCATTTAGAAATTTCTCCAAAGCTGAAGTATCTGAGAGAGATTTAGGTAGTTAAGTGACACTTAAGTTAATAACTGATTAATAACTGACACTTAAGCCATAACTGATTAGCAGTACTGGGCAGTGTGAAATTTTGTACCACACAACATATGTCAGTCTCTTAATACTCTTTACTGTTGTAGCACTAAGGTTTTACAAAATACAAAGGAAGGTACTGGGCAACTTGAATATATTGATACATGATGTTCAGGTTAGTACAAAAGAGAGAAAGAATTTGGTTACTCAACAACAGTAGCATTAGGTCCTTGATGTAATGGTATGAGTGTTGCGTTAAAGGGTAAGGAAGTTTGGCAGGACCTAAACCCCCTTGCGTTCTAGCTTGTCCTCAGACATCAGAGGGCTGTGCTTAGATTCTAAGTGATGCCCAGTTTGGCACTATAAATCTGGTCTCATTCAATATACTAAATTATATTAAATTATCACAATCACAGATGCACAAATAGTGCAATTGGCACTATAAGTCCAGTTGCATTAATCACGATCACGGATTCACAAATAGCGCAATACACTTTCAGTATCGTAAATGACTGGTGTAGTTTACTGAAGCAACAGGAATACAAGTTCTTTTGAATTGCCAATGATAAATATACCGTCTGCAAAGCACATGCAAATACCAAGAATATGACAAACACAAACAACTACACATGTGCTAACTAATGAAACAACACTATAGAGAACATTAGGTTTCTTGGGGAGGCACTCAGTATAAATGAGTTCGAATCTCAGCCAATAGGCATTCCTATGGAGGTTCAACCCGTCAACTGATCGCAGAAGTCAGCAATGTCCTTCCAACTTGTCTGAGATGGTGTCTTCTGCTGACATTTTCCTCTCTTGCACCATTTTTATACTGTTTACTTACTTGACTGACTCATACATGTCTTTGTTGTGACTGGTATAGATTTTTCTCACTTTTGTTTAAAGGTATAGGCTCAGAGCAATTCAGAGTTCATGCTCAGTGAGGGGTGGTCACACCTTGGAGGCGGGTAGCCTTTAGGGTGGAGTTGTGCTTTGGCATTATAATGAAATTATACGAGCAGAGTTCACCCAGAGGACATGATTTGTTTATCCGTTAGAGTCAGGGCTGGCCATGCAGTCTGTCAGTTCCGCAATACCATCCAGTTCCACATCCCTGCAGTGATAGCATAGCTGCGGTGTCTTCACTCCACTCCACCCTCTCTGCTGTAACCCTTAGAGTCAGCACACCAAGCTCACCTGGTATCACCAATAACTAAGGTTGCAGGCTGTGTTGCCAATGGGACTATCATGAAACAGATTCCTTGCATATCTGCCGCATCTCACCCTGAAAGTTTCCTCAACACTGAACCTCTTCTTAAGATATGTACAAAAGTTTAGCCTCAATAAGTCACCGCCAGCAATTATTCCACAATGAGGCAATTTATTCACTCATTATTTATGCCTTGACAAGGACTAGGTCCCTGATTTGCTATATTTTAAGAGATTTTTGAAAGAAAATCAGAAAAAAATAAATAAGCAAACAAAACCAACAGCCAATTCTTATAGCTCAGAAGTTCAATTTATGACTTACTTCACATACTTTGTGAAGGTTAGATGCACATGAAACCAGTGACTCTGGCATCACATTTACAACAGGACCACAGGCACTACTATGTAAGTTAATTCACCTTACCTGCATCACATAGTGCTGAAATGTCCAGATGAACATGAAGCATAAATTTCTGGTTGTGGAGAGGTACCATCTCCAAATTCTTTAGATTTGATATAACTGGAATGGTTGAAATAACTATCACTTTTCCTAGCCATGAAAGAAATCATCAACTGACTCTAGTTAATAAGAAAAAAAAATGCCCTCATTTACTTGCTACGGTGTCATCTACCATAGAATAAAAGTTGTATAATATGCATTCAGTGCCATAGTCTTTTATGCAGTAATATTTGCTCATTTCTTACCACCAGCCTGTGTACTTTGTGCTGATACACTGAAGTCAGTATGGATGAATGACTGCAAGTACCAGAGTAAACAGATCTCATTTTGAAAGATTCAGACTTCTGTTGTTTGTAAATTCTTTTTGTTCTGCTTGGATACAGGTGAACTTTAAAATGTGAAATCAATTTTAGAACAAGAACAACAAAAAAAATTGCTGAAGTGAAAAAGAAACATTCCCCATTCCCCAACTCCTATATGATAGCTTTAAAATGATGATAACAAGATGTTAGAATAAGCAGCGTAAATTAAACTGTAGTAAGGAAGAATATCTGCTCTTGCTGCTTAAACAGTTACAACTCTAGTTTACCACAGTGTTATCAATATTTACCTTTGTGAATATACTTTATTTCTAAGAACTTTTATTAAAAGTGAGGTGAAGATCAAATTCTCAGCGGGACATATATCAATATAGCAGCTCCACTGACTCCAGTAGAAGTCACCACTTTATGTCACCTTAACCACATTGACATTCCGAAAGATATCAGTTCTTTAAGACTGAAATTATGAAATAATGGTTATCAGATACATTATTTTATGAATGTCCTACTTTGCAGTGTTATCATTATTCTTCTTCAGTAGTGACTGAGTGGTATATGAAAGTCACACTACTGTACATAGCCTGAATGCTGTGGCTACCAAAGAAAAGCGGACAAAATGCTGCAGTCTATACCTTGATGGTATCTCTTCGTAACTCAGAGATCATATTATACTTCCTTCTGTAAGAATAATTCTGCATTTAACACATGCTTTAAAAATAGTGCATCTTTATATCATTTGATACATACATATATACATATCATAATTTCTTGGATACTATAGTACATAGGGGAAAAGTTAGCTATAGCTCTTTTCCCAGAGGACCAATTTTATGTGGCTATTACTTCATTAATTTCTGTCCATCACTTTGAAGTAACTGGAGGAATATAGCACACCTACTTCCCAGATGACTAGATTTCTACATCCCTGGAGAAATGCAAACGTCAATGCCTTAGCTGACTGGTTTTTTTTTTTTTTCAAGTGCCTTTTCTGTTTGAAGGCACCTCTAAGACTGGTAGTATATTTCTGTAAGTGTGTGATCATGGTTGTGTTTTGTTCATTTGTTTGCTGCTTTTGCTGTTGTTAATTTTCTCTTGTGGCTACACATTTATATTATGGCTACTATTATAATAAGTTACAGTAGAACTGTATGTCCAGCTATGAAGTTCCAACAATATAATTCCCATTTATAAATATAATGAAATTTAAGCTGTAGATACTGAATATTTGTCTGAGTCCCTCACTCTGAGATAAATTTAAGCTTATTCACTGAACCAGAGCAGTACTACAATACGGTACTGTGGTGGTTTTACTCAGGTTGGCAGCCGAGCTCCACCACAACCGCTCTCTCACTCCCCCTCCTCAAAGGGAAAGGGGGAGAAAATATGACGCAAAGGGCTCAAGGGTTGAGACAAGGATGGAGAGATCACTCAGCAATTATCATGGTGGGCAAAACAGACTCAGAGTAGGAAGATAATAAAATTTATTGCCTATTACTAACAAACTAGAGAAGCGAGAAACAAAGGAAAGAAACCAAAAACACCTTCTTTCCGTCCACCCTCTTCTACCTTGCAGCAGCATAGGAGAGCGAGGAATAGGGGCTGTGGTCACTCCCTAACACTTTGTCTCCTTCACAGTCACTCTCTGCCCCTGCTCCATGTGGGGGTCCCTGCCACGGGATGCCGTTCTTCCCAAACTGATCCTGCGGGGGCTCCCCACAGGCAGCAGCTCTTCAACAACTGCTCCAACATGGGTCTGTACCATGGGGTCTATCCGTCAGGAGCAAACTGCTCCAGCATGGGTCGCCCACAGGCAGCAGCTCCCCCCAGACCCTGTGCTCCTGCGTGGGCTCCTCTCCACGGGCTGCAGCTCCGGCCCGGGGCCTGCTCCTGCGGGGGCTCTCCATGGGCCGCAGCCTCCTCCAGGCCACATCCACCTGCTCCATCGGGGGCTCCTCCATGGGCTGCAGCGTGGAGACCTGCTCCATGTGGGATCCATGGGCTGCAGGAGGACAGCCTGCTTCACCATGGTCCTCACCACAGGCCGCAGGGGAACTTGTGCTCTGGTGTCTGGAGCACCTCTCCCCCTCCTTCTTCAATAACCTTGGTGTCTGCAGAGTTGTTTCTCACTCCTCTCTCTCTCCCAGATGCTGCTCCCCAGCAGGTTTGTTTTTTTTTTTTTTTTTTTTTCCTTTCTTAAATCTGCTCTCAGAGAGGTGCAAATAACATTGCTTATTGTCTCTGCTCTGGCCAGCGGTGAGGCTCTTATCTAACATGGGGCAGCTGCTGGACTCTTTTCACAGAGGCCACCCTTGCAGCCCCCCACTACCAAAACCTTGCCATGTAAACCCACTACAGGAACATACAATAAGTTAATTCAACAAATATAGAGTATGTCTTGGCTTTGAATACCACATTCAGTGAATAAGCAAAATACCTACTGAATATAACCAAATGCTGTATTTGGGTTATTTGACAGCCATTCAATTCCATAATTTACTATATATATATATGAGTTTTAGAACTTGGTGCAAGTATAATTTTGTGTATTTCTGTATACTCATTCTTTCTCCTTTTGGTGAGATTAGAAATAGATGGAACTAGATATCAAAAATATGCAAACAGTCAGGTAGCTTCAAATCAAAAAACAACAACAACAACAAAAAGCATCATAGCTGCCAAAAGTAGCGTCTATAGTTCACCATAGCTGCCAAATTATGTTTAGATTTGTATGTACAGTCAAAAAACATGAAAACATGCCCTTAAAGATATTGACTGGCATAAATAAGTACTCAGAAGTGTAGACACTGAAAACGCGTAATGTCTGAACTTTTAGTATGATCCAAATCAGAAGGATATGTAACAATTGTACATCCTACACAGAAGAAGCCAACAATGCAATATAAGTTGGCACAGTTGTAATTTCCATTTAGCGCTTAACAGATTTTAGACTTTTCAGCATATTCATGCATTATTCATATCTGAAAAAACAAAAAAGGTGAAGTACAAGATGTAAAGCAGAAAAGTACACGTCTTTCTGGCAATGTAAGATACGTTACATAAATACCCAGAAAGTGGTAAAAGTTATGAAAATATAATAACATAATGCTGACAGCTGAGTCTAGCCTGTATATGTAATTTAATTTTAATCTACATATATGTATCAACATGTATATATGTTTGTATAAACAGGTAAATAAAGTATATGTATATATGCATATACGACATCATCAGAAGACCATTAAGATTCAATTCAATAATTAATCCAAGGAGTATTTCTTCAATAAATAGTACATTTAACTCAGTAACTTGATTAACTGGAGTTCATGTAGTACCTTTATTTTTTTTTTTTTTCCAGTAAGGCTCAATATACAGGTGCATAGCTACAGGAGCTAAGCAGGGGATTAATAAAACTTTTGAGAAACCCCAGATATTTGATCACTTTTGTTCTGTTTAAATAGGTAAATCTGTTTGTGCAGCTATGTTTTCTGAAAGGTCTATTTGTATTTTTATGTACAAAACTGAAAATTAGTAGTAAGAAACCACTGTCAACCTCTTCAGTCAGAGCCACTGTAGGTGACAATCTAATTTATTTCCTCACATCAAACAAGTATATCACTGAATAAATTGCATTAGCTTGTAGAGTCACCTGATAACAGAAACAAATGAGGCTCTTGGAATTTGTGCGACAAGACAATGAATTCTTTAATACAAGATATGTAGAAAAGCAGTAGAAAAGATTCAAGTGGTGAAAGGAGGAAACCAACAATTTTTTAAATTTGCATGGAATTACTTAAAATATAAAAATGAAAAAAAATCTCTATGCAAGCATGACATAAACAGAGTTTTGAGGTGTAGAAAGAAAAGAGATATAGGACAGAAAGATATCTGCAATATACAGAAAGTGAAATCTATCGTTGCTCTAATAAGAGTAAACACATTTACTCAAAATAACTCTAATTTAAATTTGAAATTAGTAAAGCTTCTCTTAAAGATATTCCTATTTTTTGCCTCCCAGAATAGAAAAATTGTTCATAAACAGTTCCCCTTGGACAAAGGATCAGTTCCAAAATGCCACTGAGGTCAATTTCTCATGACCTATCTGCTTCATAAACACTGACTGAATAAATTAAACTGCCTAAGGGCAACATTAACTTTTGCACCTGACTTTTCAGGGAATGTTCTTTTATTTTCTGTTTTCTTTTTTTTCTGTCTGTTTGTTTGCCTTGAAGTGCCAGTCCTTAACCATCTGTGGTTGGACTTCATCTTTTTTACTTCTGACTGTGCTCTTTGTGCTGATGTGCTTACATAGCAAGCATTCAAGCAATGTTGGTAGGTTAAAATCATCCTGAGGATTCCATGCAGGAAAAAAATCATATTTTAGTAAAGGTAGTTTCTAATAATAATAAATAAATAATAAAAAGCTAGGTATAACTGAAACATAGGTAACATATATATAAATTTATATAAATGTGTTTGTGTATATGCAACATGAATTTCTATACACATAGTAGATGCATATATGTACAATTATTCTCATTTAGATTTTCCTGCCTCACAGCTGAGTACTTGATATTGCAACATATTTAACTTTCATTTCTGGAAAATATAGGTTTTTTATTTTTCTGCTGATTTTTGCAACCAGTGTTTGATTTAATTCTCAGAAGTTGCCTGCAACCTTACCTAATCTACACCCAATTGATTACAGATAGATATTTTGAAACATAATCAAATTTATTGCTAATTTTAAAATCACGCTTTATGTTGAAATCAAAAGCTTGAAAAGATATAGGAAAATATATACAAACAATTATTTCATTTAAATTGGAAAAAAATATTCAAAGTTTTTTGACACAATTATTACCTTCTTATCTAAAGCCAAGCAGATGCAATTTCCTGGTTGCTAGTGGCTTCTTTCTCTGCTCTTCCTCCATGAAATGTTCAAGATGTAAAACTGTAACAGCTCTCTTTTATATGCATATCTAGATGCAGCTTGTATCTGTGGATCTCCTAGGTTTGCTTCATCACAACTATTTTCTATGTTGTTTTTGGTTTTTGTTTTTACTTCCCAGGCTGTAACAAAACCATCTAATGAATTAGAGGTAGGCAGATGTAGTCAAAATCTCACTTGTCTGTACAGTGCTTCTGGATAGGTGTCACCTTGTGGCATCAATTCACTACAGGATGTCAAAAAGTGTTGCTAACATGGCAGAGACAAGAGATTTCAACCAGGTGTGGATAACAGGAAATAGATTGCCAGATTTGGTCATGATTAATATGTTGGTTCTAGCCAAAATGCATAACTTTACCCTAAAAACATCTGATTTAAAGAATCTCCTAGTTCTCTTCCCAGCTAGAACTTGCAGCATAACCACTAGTGCCTTTAAGTACTCTGCTGGCTTGGTGGTTATTTGATGCTCAAAAGTTTGAAAGAATTAAAAGAGGAAGGAATTATTAAATTCAGTAAATTATAATGGTTCGCAGTGGTTTTATCCCAAGCATAGATTTACTTCTTGAATGCAAATAGCCTATACTGGTCTGAAAAAAAAAAAAAAAGCAGTGATTTAACACAGAAGATCAGTTATACCATACATATTTAATTCATAGCAGGAAAACCCTGCTCCTGACAACTTTCATGATCACAAGTTCCTCCCTTCACTCTTAATAACAGAGACTCACAGATCTATCACTATACTTTCCATTCTGCTCTCAAATATAAAGTAAAAATTATTTATTTTTACACAACACATCCAATTTTTAATGGGGGAAGGAAAATTAAAACAAAATCTCAGACACCTTTACTAAAACAAACAAACAAACAAACAAACAAAAAACCAACAAATTACTGTGTTGTAAGAGTTAATATAGGTATTTAGCTGGGTTATCATAACTTTTTTCCCTTAATGGTAAATATCCACTGTTTGCTCTGTGCTTGATTGGATATTGGACAGATACCACTACTTCTGAAATGGTGGATGACAGTTATTGCACATTTTATTTTTTGTTTCTGTCACAATAATTCTGCCTCTGGACATACCTGGAGATAAACCAAACTCATGAAATAAGAAAATCTGTTAAATAGGCACCTGCACTCCTACATACAAGACTTCAGCCAAATTAGATGCTACTCCCAGCCATTAATTAAACAGTAGTATTCCAATATTTGGGACAAAAATTCTGTGCCAGAGCATCTGTTCACTTGTCTTGAAATGCATAATTTGTAATTTCTAATATAGATTCCAGTATAATAGTAAGAGTTTGAAAAATTGATTGTACCCAGAAAACACAATTGTACATAAAGGAAACAGGCCATATTGGACTAGCTTGTCCATGCTGGAATAGCTAGTAAATGATTTGAAAATATTCCATGGTGCACGAATTTGATTGATGCCTGGTTTAAAACAAAACAAAAAAAAAAAATATGGGATGGGAGGTGGGTCTTGAGTGGGAGGAAGGAAAGGAATTGTAAAATCTAAATGTTATTTTAATGTCTGCTTTTCAACCAGCAATTTTATATCTTTGAAACTCTGACAAAGAAGTTGGTGTCGATCTAAAAATGAAATTGCAGTAAGCTTTCCGAGTTCATTCTCGGCTCAGGGTATAAAGTGGAGGAGCATAAAAGGCCAGCAGAATATTTTGTTATACTGGCTCTCCCTCTTGAGTAACAAAAAATAGTATAGTAGAATGCCATAGTAACTTGATTTCTTCTGTTTATTCAGCATACATGCAGTAAACTCCCAGTTAAACTCTGAACTACCTTTTCAAGCTACCCTTCCTGTGTGATCTTCCATCAGAGCATGAAAAATTCAGAGTCTATTTCAACTGAATTCTCAGAACATGTATCGCTTCTTTTTCTTCTCTGTGAAATGTCCTTCTGTTCAGTTCAACTTTGGGGTTGGTCTGCTACTCAGAAGAAGTTGCAGTGTTCTGTATAAAATTTGTTCTTAAACATGGGTTGATTTTAGCTTTTATCATAGAATCACAGAAATGTAGAATCATAGAATCATAGAATAGCATGGGTTGAAAAGAACCTTAAAAATCGTCTAGTTTCAACCCTGCCCTGCTCTGGACAGGGTTGCCAACCACTAGAGCAGGCTGCCCAGAGCTGCATCCAGCCTGTCCTTGAATGCCTCCAGGGATGGGGCATCCACAACCTCTCTGGGCAACCTGTTCCATTGCCTCACCACCATCTGAGTGAAAAACTTTCTCCTAATTTCTAACCTAAATCTTCCCTGTCTTAGTTTAAAACCATTCCCCTTCCCTTTTGTCCTATCACTATAATCACGTGAAAACAGGCATTCCCCCTCCTGTTTATATGCTCCCTTCAAGTACTGGAAGGCTGCAATGAGGTCTCCCTGGAGCCTTCTCTTCTCCAAGCTAAACAAACCCAGTTCCCTTAGCTTTTCTTCATAGGAGAGGTGCTCCAGCCCTCTGATCATCTTAGTGGCTCTCCTCTGGACCTGTTCCAAGAGCTCCACATCCTTCTTGTGCTGGGGGCCCCAGGCCTGCACACAGTATTCCAGGTGGGGTCTCACAAGAGCAGAGTAGAGAGGGGACAATCACTCCCCTCTCCCTGCTGGCCACCCCTTTTTTAATGCAGCCCAGGACATTGTTGACCTTCTGGGCTGCAAGAGCACACTGCTGGCTCATGTCCAGCTTCTCGTCCATCAGAACCCCCAAGTTCTTCTCTGCAGGGCTGCTCTCGAGTTCTTCTTCTCCCAGTCTATATAAATACCTGGGATTGCCCCAGCCCAAGTGCAACACCTTGCACTTGGCCTTGTTGAACCTCATTAGGTTCTCATGGGCCCAATTCTCCAGCCTGTCCAGGTCCCTTTGGATGGCATCCCTTCCCTCTATTAGCAGAATTCCATATTTTATATGGAATATTTTATTTGTATTTAATTATGTGAGGCAGTACAGAATCTCCACAAGACAATTTAGTCTTTCAAGATGAAGGAGTTCTTTTGCCCATTCATTATTAGTTAAATTAACTGTTTGGTTTTCTAACTGAATGAGTCTTTGCAATTACTAAGACCCCATAGTTGATAAGCCTTCTTGGCTTCCAGTGAACTCAGTACTTTGAGCCTGAAATCCTGTCTAAACCAGTGTGGAGCAAATCACATGTAAGTTAATGAAATTCTGCATTGGCTTCAATGGATTTTGTATGACTGCACAGAGAGAAGTCAATACAATTATATCATGCCTACTATCCTATGGGTAATTTAGAAACATATATATTATCTTATATGTATTCTGGATGAAAACAACCAAAGTACCAGCTTCTTATTATATGGAAAGGGGAGTGTCAAAGTGGAATTTCAGACAGGTATCACAATAGAGAAATGAAAACAGAAAAGGAAAGAAGAAATTAAAATTAATGAGGTAACAATTTTCATTTGTTCCAATGCATTTTTAAGTCTTATTTCAGATGGAAGTATAAGCTAAAAAGCCCATGCAACAATGGGACATGGAAGCTTAGTCTTGACTTTGGCAAGCCTAGCCTAAAGACTAGCATGCACACACACACACACACACACACACAATGTACTACTTGTTTAAGCAAAATTTTTCTGTGTAAGATTTTTTTTTCCTTAGTGCAGTTCTAGTCCATCATTTCCAGTCATAATGAGCTATTTTACTTTGTATCTTGTTGTTGAATCTTTTTTATGAGTGTCTTTGCTCTTCCATGTGGATAAGTACTTTATGATTTTCATTCTTCATTGGCTTAAAGGTCATTATCAGTTCTAGTTATTTCCCCCATAGCTCTTTTTTGTTGTCATGCAACTTTCCAGCCCTTCACTGACCTTTGAAAAACTTATAAAAGTTACGGTAATTTTTATCTGTATTCATAGGCTTTGAAGCATAACAGTCTTCCATCATACACTCGTAACTTACCCTTTAGGAACTGTGAATCAAACATATTCATGTTTAAAACAAGTTTAATGCAGGAATGCAATTATTAAAGAAATGTGAACTAATTTAAACCTAGTTTGAGGCATTAACCTTCCCATTCATTCAACCACTTTGACTGGGTAAGTGCTGACTTCATTTTTTGTTGCCTGTCAGTAGAAAAGTATCCCATCAATATGCAATAACTTTGAGAAAAGAATTGATGTAATGTGCTGTTGGGCAGAAACAATAGAGGTTGCTGTCTCTGAATTCAAATTAGTAAGCAGTTTCTGTGTTGTGCTGCCCATTAACATAAATGAGAACATTTTGTAATGCCAAGTATGTAACAATATCAGCTTCATTATTCTCAATGTGTGATGGTTTATGCATATTTTTTTCTTAATATTGCTGTATTTTTGAATTTCTAATCAGAGATTCTACGCATGTTAGGATGCTTTCATTGATATTCCATTATGTTGGCAGGTCAGCATTTAGCTACTGTGATGTAGGAGCAAAGGTGTAATCCAGAGTGATGTGTAACTGCAGTTTGTTTATGTATCAGAAGGAAAGACAAAGCCAAAAACTAATAAGTTAATAGCTTAAGAGTACCTGAGACATTATGAAAAAAAAATAATAAGAAGAAAAAAATTTCTTAATTCACCTCCTAAATCAGGGTTCACAGGACTTTGATGCATCACAAAGCAAATTCTACCTTTGCTTACTTGCTGAAAATGTGAAGTAAATACATTGGCTAAAAAGGGGGAGCTTAACTGAAAATTTGTCAGGGAAGGCATAATGATTTAAGGTTCTCTTTCATCGCCTCTCTCTCTCTCTAACGTTGAATGTTCATTTGGGAAATCCAGCTGATCTACAGAAGATTATTTCAAGTAACAACAAAAATGCTATATGTCACTTTCTGCTGTGCTGACAAAAATAAATTCCAGCCAGAAAGGCAAAATGAAGGAAAGGCCAGCCACATGATCAAAGGGTTAGTGCAGTTAAATTAATTTTACTCACTTCTATTACAGTGCAATATAGCACAAGTCCACTTTTAACATCCAACAAACAGGGCAAACTTCCCCTGCCAGCACAACTCTGGGGAAAGAAAAAAAAAAATGTTACTATATAAATAGCATCTATTTCTGTGGGTATGTGGGATTACAGAGAAAAAAGTGGTAGGGAAAAAAAAAACATTTTGTGTTGAATATTTTCTTTGGTCTAGAAGGATTTCTGAAATTTCCAGCTTGGCAAATATTACATGATTCCCTTTAATATAATCCTCTTTTATTCTCACCTCTTCAAGTAGAGCTTTTGAGCAGCTATCACAAGGGGACAAGAAACTGGCAAATATAAGATGAATCAGGTCTAAGTCATGCTTTTGTAATGGTGCTCACAATCTTTTTGACCTTCATATATTGGCAGTTAGTCTATTTTCACCACCTCTCAGCAAGAGCTTCTGTTGTCAAAAATTGTCAATGATATGTTAGTCATAATAGGTTTTGGAGAAGTAGGAAAACTTATTCCAGTAGATTACCACAGGGAAAGAAAGGATACTCCTAACTCATTTTTAAAATAATATCATGCCAAATTGGCTCTTGAGTATCATTATGGCTTATAAAATCACAGCTAAGAAGTTAGCCATTAGGCTAAACAGAAATTAAAATCTTCATAAAGACATCGTATGTAAACAGCTCTAATAAATCTCCTTTTGCTATTAACATTGTAATAATACTAAACCTGTCAATTTAGCTATTCAGAATTGAGAAAAATATGGTTTTTAGTCATTGGAATGTTAAAATATATTTTGTCCTCTCATTTTCTAATTTGTCAACAATTTTGGTAATTTTTCAGTAACTTATGGAGAAATAAATTGTTTTCTAGTATTAGCACTACTAGCCACATGAAATAAAAAATTAAAAACAAAACAAAACAACAAAAAAGCAACACTGATATTTTTCCACCAATTTTACTAACAGTATTTCTGATTTGAACTTTTTCAAGTGAAATGGGGTTCTTTTTTTTTTTTTTTTTTTATACACTGGGAAGAGGGAGATAAGGAAGGGAAGCACTGATAGAGGCACTGATCTCTTCTCTTTAGTGACCAGCAATAGGACCGGAGAGAACTTCATGAAGATGCATCAGGAGAGGTTCTGGCTGGATGTTAGGAAAAGGTTCTTCACCAAGAGGATGGTCAGGCACTGGAACAGGCTCTGTAAGGAAGCAGTCATGGCACCAAGTGCTCTAGGGTTCAAGAAGTGTTTGTTCAATGCTCTCAGACACATGGTCTTATTTTGGGGGGTTCTGCGTGGAGGCAGAAGTTGGACTTCATGATCCTTGTGGGTCCCTTCCAACTCAGGATATCCTATGATTCTATGATTATATAAATTTAAAATATAAAAAGATTATTATTTCTAATTTGTATGGAATCATCAAGGAATGAGGAGAAGTACAGTCTCTCCTTTTGTGTTTTGTCATGGACATGTATGAGAGTGAGAGTACAAGAAAAGTTGCAGCTTTAATCGCTTAACGCTGAGTATCAGGCCAAGAAAAAGAGTGGATGTAAAAGTACTGTCAGACTCTAACTTGCAATTCATTCTCTACCTCATTTTCATCACATATCTGTATGTGTACTGGGAAGGAGATAAATTTCTTCATAGCAGGCCACATGGTGCTGTGCTTTGGATTTATTGGTTTGTTGTGGATTTGTTTCTCCCTCTGCTCTGCAGTGAATAGGCTGGGGTGGGCAAGAGACTGGGGGGTAACACAGTTGGGACAGTTGACCCCAGTGGACCAAAGGGGTACTCTGTGCCATACGATGTTGTGCTCAAAAATAACAGTGGGAGAGACTTTTTCCGAAGCAGACATAGCTTAGAGATTGCTTGGTCATTGATCTGTTGAAAGGAGACGGTGTGTAATTGCAACTTTTTTTCTTCATTTTTTTTCTTCTTTTCTTTATCTGAAAGAATAGTCATCCAAGCCATTATTTTACTCACAGCTGCCTACGGAAAAGACAGACTCACAAATGACAAAGCTCCCATAAGTTCAATCAGATCATGGTAGATAAGTCATATCTGAAACAAACCTCAAAGCTACTGCAAGCAAAGTGTTTCTTACTCTGAGGGAAGAAAGTTGCAGTGAAGAGAAGAAGGTGAGAAAAGGAGATTTCCTAAACAATAGATTTATCACCATATTGAAGATATTCATTGGAACTGATGTAAATACCACAGGGTCTGCAGGAAACATTACACTGGAGTGCCAGATCCTTCTAAAATGCTTCTAAGATGGTTTGGTACACATACTTTTTGGCACTTTAATCACTTGTTAAATGTTTTTCACTGCATATGAAGTTCAGGACTTCCAAAAAATTAAACATGTCCATTCCACAAAAGGTTAAGAGAAGGGACATTAGAATATGCCAGGCTGAGAAGACAGTTGGCTTTTATAAAATAAAGATTTGCTCTTTGAATTCAGCTTTGGAGTTCTGGTGAAATACCACATTACAAAGCAAAATTAGCTGAAGGATTAACTTTGTGGCGTTATCATTGTGAAGTGACAGAAAGGGAAAGATCAAGGTAAGAAACACTCTCTGCTTGGATTTCCGTTAACAGGATAAAGAGAAGCACATTTCTTCAGAAATTCTACATGTCTTTTTGCATGCAACAAGGAGAGACAAAACTGTAAAAGGGGACTCAAAAAGCACAATTTCATTCTTGAAGTTATACTCCACATTTACATCCTTCAGTGAGACAATGCCCTGCCTCTTCCATTAGAGCTTTCAGAACAGCTATAAGTGAATGCACATCTTGAATGTGTATATATGGTCAAAACTAATATTTCCTCAGTCTCAGAAAGCTTCTGCTGCATTACTAATTGCATGATATTTTATTATGTATTAATGAGCATTAAAATACTTGACATACTTTAGGAAAGTTCTATTTTCAAGAAAAATTTATAAAGATAAATTCTTAATTTAAGTATTATTTACAGTATGAAGTACAGAGATTTGTAGTCATATATATTGCTACAGGACCAGGAAAATTATGTTTTCATTGTAATTTACATAAGTACAGAGACACTGCCTCAAGAAAACCTTAAAAAGAACACATAAAGTATTCATATTTTTACTTAACATTAAAAATGAATGCATCCTCATTACATTGGCTCATTAATATTTTCAATTTATTCATACTGTATTCTCTCTCTTATTTTTAGCTTACATTTTATTATTTAAGAATTTCATACCAAACCTGAATTTTCCTTTTTAACAATCTAAAATTTAATACACTTGATGAGTAGATGGACTTCATAATATTTTTAAACAGTGTGCCTCTCCCATGATTTCCAGGCAGAGGTATACATTAAAATATATCAACTTTTAACTTACTGAAATTGGATGTGTAAATTGGATTAATTCTACATATCCTTCAACAAAGTATAGCTTATTTTACTGTTTGCCAAACAGAAGTAGGCATAGCATGGATATACAGCTAGTTTAAATCAGGTAGTATATGGTGTGGCTCATTCCCTGGAGATGTGACATTTTATGCTGATTAGGTAAAACAATTGAAAAGCAATGTGTCTCTGTAGGCAGCTCTGGCATGTAGCTGATCTGGAATGTACAAAGTATACAAACAGAAAAGCTATGAGATTTGGGCCTGACTTGATGCTTTCTTTAAAAAGTGAAAACATGCCATATTCCACATCAGGTTAGCATAAATGAGATCTTTCCTAGGGAAATACAGTGGAGATTTCCTTCATTTTCTTCCTTAGAATTTAATTTTAGAAGCCTACTGTCATGGTGTTGCAGATGAAATTTTTACACAGGTCTGATATATCAGCAATTTAAGATTTATTATTTCCTTTATGGTAAATCACAAATTAATTGCATTTTTTTTTCTTTTGGCAGCACTTAATCATCATTTAATCATTAGCTTATTTAATGATTCAATACTGTTTGCTACAAACAAGACAGTGACTTAGTTAAAGATTCATAGATGGCAAGGTTCATACACAAGACTTGGTAAGGTAAGGTATTAGCAATTTCTGTGCAGCGGGATGTTAGAGATTTATGTACAAAAATGTTATTGGGGATCTCTAAACTCAGTTGCATGCTCAAAAACTTTTCCTTTTTTGGGGGAATTACCCTCCTATGCATCAACACATACAGCAGACGATCACTGAATCTCAAGAAGTCTTGCCCTGAGAGGCATCCCACCTCAGGGGGAGATCTTAGGTCACAGCTCACTGTGGTCCCAAAGAGCTCAAAGGAGCTCTTCACTAAATATTGCTCAAGGAGCAATATTTATAGCATCACAAGATGATTAGCTTTAGTCCGTATTTTTCCATCACAGCCACATTTCAGGTTGGGTAATTCTGATGTTTACCAACTGTACAATTCCAGTACCTTGCAGGTTGTACAGTTCTGGTACCTTCTGGGTAGAACTACAGTTTGGGTAGCAGAAGTTCCAGGTACAGTTAGGGAGTGCCTAATCATCCCAACTCACTGCACTTGTAACGATAACAAGAATATAATGTTAGTTTATCCTAAGGTTGCAGATTGGCTTAGTGAGGGAGGGGCTGCACCACCACACAGAGCTCTTGTAAACTGCAAGCTAAATATTAAGGCAAAGTTATACTCAGTTCATTCACAGTATCACAGTATCACAGATTTCTAGGTTGGAAGAGACCTCAAGATCATCGAGTCCAACCTTCGACCTAACACTAAGTACTCCACTAAACCATATCACTAAGCTCTACATCTAAACGTCTTTTAAAGACCTCCAGGGATGGTGACTCCACCACCTCCCTGGGCAGCCTGTTCCAATGCTTAATAACCCTTTCGGTAAAGAAGTTCTTCCTAACATCCAACCTAAACCTCCCCTGGCGCAACTTTAGCCCATTCCCCCTCGTCCTGTCACCAGGCACGTAGGAGAACAGACCAACCCCCACCTCTCTACGGCCTCCTTTAAGGTAACTGTAGAGAGCGATAAGGTCACCCCTGAGCCTCCTCTTCTCCAGGCTGAACAAGCCCAGCTCCCTCAGCCGCTCCTCGTAAGACTTGTTCTCCAGACCCCTCACCAGCTTGGTCGCCCTTCTCTGGACTCGCTCGAGCACGTCCATGTCCTTTCTGTAGCGAGGGGCCCAAAACTGAACACAGTACTCAAGGTGCGGCCTCACCAGAGCCGAGTACAGGGGCACAATCACTTCCCTAGACCTGCTGGCCACACTGCTGCTTATACAGGCCAGGATGCTGTTGGCCTTCTTGGCCACCTGGGCACACTGCTGGCTCATATTCAGCTGCCTATCAACCAATACTCCCAGGTCCTTCTCTGCCAGGCAGCCTTCCAGCCACTCATCTCCCAGCCTGTAGCTCTGCTTGGGGTTGTTGCGCCCCAGGTGCAGGACCCGGCACTTGGCCTTGTTGAACTTCATACAGTTGACCTCAGCCCATCGCTCCAGCCTATCCAGATCCTCCTGCAGAGCCTTCCTGCCCTCGAGCAGATCGACACATGCACTTAGCTTGGTGTCATCTGCAAACTTACTGAGGGTGCACTGGACACCCTCATCCAGATCATCGATAAAGATATTAAAGAGGGCCGGCCCCAGTACCGAGCCCTGGGGGACACCACTAGTGACCGGCCTCCAACTCGATTTGACTCCATTCGCCACAACTCTCTGGGCCCGGCTATCCAGCCAGTTTCTAACCCAGCGAAGCGTACGCCAGTCCAAGCCCCGAGCAGCCAGTTTCTTGAGGAGAATGTTGTGGGGAACTGTGTCAAAAGCCTTACTGAGGTCAAGGTAAACCACATCCACAGCCTTCCCCTCATCCACCAAGCGCGTCACTTGGTCATAGAAGGAGATCAGGTTCGTCAAGCAGGACCTGCCTTTCACAAACCCATGCTGACTGGGCCTGATCGCCTGGTTGCCCTGCAAGTGCCGCGTGATGACCCTCAAGATAATCTGCTCCATGAGCTTTCCTGGCACTGAGGTCAAACTGACAGGCCTATAGTTCCCCGGGTCTTCCCTGCAGCCCTTCTTATAGATGGGCGTCACATTGGCTAGCCGCCAGTCAACTGGGACCTCCCCCGATAGCCAGGACTGCCGATAAATGATGGAAAGCGGCTCGGCCAGCTCCTCCGCCAGTTCTTTCAGTACCCTCGGGTGCATCCCATCCGGCCCCATTGACTTGCGCACATCCAAGCTCCGTAGCAGGTCGCCAACCATTTCCTCATGGATAGCGAAGGCCACATCCTGCTCCCCATCCCCTTCCACCAGCTCAAGGCACTGGGTATCCAGAGAACAACCGGTATTGCCGCTAAAGACTGAGGCAAAGGCGGCATTAAGCACCTCAGCCTTTTCCTCATCCTTAGTAACTAGGTTTCCCCTCGCATCCAGTAAAGGATGGAGATTCTCCTTAGTCCTCCGTTTCGCGCTGATATATTTGTAAAAGGATTTTTTGTTGTCTTTAACAGCAGTAGCCAGGTTGAGCTCCAGATGAGCTTTGGCCTTTCTAATTTTCTCCCTGCACAGCCTCGCTACATCCTTGTAGTCCTCCTCAGTGGCCCGCCCTTTTTTCCAAAGATTATAAACCCTCTTTTTTCTGCTAAGCACAAGCCGCAATTCTCTGTTGAGCCAGGCCGGTCTTCTTCCACGCTGGCTCGTCTTTGGGCATGTGGGGACGGACCGCTCCTGTGCCATCACGATTTCCTTCTTGAGGAACGCCCAGCCTTCCTGGACTCCTCTGCCCTTCAGAACCGCCTCCCAAGGGACTCGGCCAACCAGCGTCCTGAGCAGCTCAAAGTCAGCCCTCCGGAAGTCTAATACAGCAGTTTTACTGGTCCCCTTCCTGGCCTCGCCAAGAATAGAGAACTCTACCATTTCGTGGTCACTCTGCCCAAGACAGTTTCCGACCACCACATCTCCCACCAGTCCTTCTCTGTTTGTGAAGAGAAGGTCTAGCGGGGCACCACCCCTGGTAGGTTCACTGACCAGCTGCGTCAGGAAGCTATCTCCCACGCTCTCCAAATTCTCTTTATTATTCGTAGAATAATAAATTATTCCTGAATTTAGGTAAGTTTAATTTCATTTCCATTTAAAATGTTCAATTTAAAATGTTTAAAGGAAAAAATAAAAAATATATATTTGGTCAGTATTTAGTGAAAATTATATCAAACATCTCTATATTTCCCTTTAATGACATTCTAGCTTGTGGTGTGCTTTAGAATGGACAATTACTTCATTCAATGCAGATGATATGATATGCAGAATCTTGTTCATATAATTGAATGAACATGTCCTAAATAGTGCTTAAAGCTGTCATCTTCTATTAAATATCCACCCATTATTTTTTATTTTTTATTTTTTATTTTTAAATGCAAATAAATCTGTATAGGTATTCTCTGCTTTATCTGATTTTAGGATATATTTGGATGTCATTCAGGAGAATTCAGCACTTTGCAAATTCAGAATCATACAGATTTACACAAACTATATTTTATGTTTTAAATCTACAGCCATCTCAGGTATTTCAGACCAAGATACACTCTCCAAATGGAGTTTCAACTAAGTATACCTTTTTAATATATACGATATAGAAAGCTATATAAAGAAATCCTGATATAAGCTATATCATGTAACTTGAAGAATTAGGTAATATCTAATGCATATTTAGTGATCCTTTATCTGCCCAACACTAAAATGTTTTAACCATTATATAACTAGAGTCACAGCCACAGAGAAGTTTTTTTGGACCTGAGAGATGAATTTTCTGGGCTTAGGATGCTTACTGAGGGGTGCGTAGAATACCTTACTCTCTGGGATTGATAGAGTCTCACAACTACTCCTTTTGTCTATTATTCATTACACCTCATTCACAAGATGTACGAGGACATGTTCTTACAACTGTATATCAGTGTTCTTTGTGTGTTAACACATATTTAGAATATACTTCAAAGAAACACTGATATTAAAGTACTTCTATTAGTTGATATCTTTTAAAATGCATTGCTATTTCTGCTTTGGTCTCCAGGATTAATTACATTTTCACTACACAGTAGGTCCCTTCAATCAGTAAAAGCACACCTCCCTTCACTAGCTATATGATAGCTCTTATTAATTGTTATTTCATGCCAGCATTTCTTCCCTCTTTAGTTTCCCTTTTTGCCTGCAGCACTGATTTTCATAGGTATGGTCTCCCGGATTTTCTGGTTTTGTTTGATTTATTCTCACTGATTAATTTCCAGCTGTTTCCATATTTCATATGTCATTGGTATTTTTGATAGCTGTCTTAAGAGCTTACCTGTTTTTTTTTTTTTTTTTTCCATTTTACTGCATGTGCCTCTCTCCTAGATATTATTATGCCTCCTTGCTCTTTCCTTTGGAGCAGCTTTAAGCTAACTATTTGATTCCAGATTCACAGATTTAGAGAACATTTGAAATAAAGTGTTTTGTTTTCTTTAATTACTCTTAGAAATTAGTTAAAACATAGAAAAATATATAAGAATTTTGTTTCCTTTCTCCTAACGTTCTGTCTGTTTGTGATAGTTAACATCTTACAAACATTATACAGGGCTTTTAATATAAATTTCATTCAAATTCCGTACTGTTGATTATTTTAACCCATTGTCGTTCACTTAAATCCACATAGCACTGCATAGAACTTCTGAAATTGATGCTTTCTGAAATAGACTATGGTGTTTTCCTAGGAAAGATAATAACATTTTATACCAAGACCTGACTTTCAATGGAAATTGGAAATCGTTGTTGTCAAAGAAGTTTTCCTGATTTTCTGCAATGATTTATCTCTGAATTTATATCAGTGTTTAGCCCTTATATTGTGGGAACTGGACTGCAACGTTCCACCATTGTTAAATCTAGAGCTACTCAATTGCCATAGGAGCAAACAAAACAAAAACAACAACAACAAAAAGGCACTTTTTGTATATACCCGTTCTTAAAGATACAGATGACCAGTTCTTCAAATCCCACTAGTTTCTTGGAGTTCTAACATGTCACATAAATATTTCTTTTCTGTGTGTTTATTATACCATGTATTCCATGTGTATGAGTAAACTTTACAGTCACCAAGAAGAACACTTTACCTTCTTAATATACTATACATTCTGGGATAATGATAAACATTTCTATGGAGGCAAATAACGTAGTAAGTGGCTTGAAAATTGGTGAAAAGAAAAATAAGAAGTTATGAAATTACAAATAAAACAGAGAGGGGAAAAAAGCTCACTGTGTATGTGTGCCATTCCTGTGTCAAGCATTGAGTTACAAAGAGACATGCTTTTCAGTCTGTGGTCTTCCCAGTTATCATATCGCAGTGTGAAGCAGTATGACTCTGCCTTTTATTCTTCTGTTCTAGGGGTCCCTTGTGATAGTTCTTCTCTGGGTGAGGACTAATGTGGGGACTGTACCCACTTCTTGAATGATGATAATTGTGCCAGCTTGACCATTTAATTGAACTCTTATATCTGATGACAACAGTAAAAGAGTAATACACTGAAAGTATATTATTGGTTGATATAATTGCAATAGTCCAATAGAAAGAGAAGATAAAAGATGAATTTTAGTCAGGTCAGGTTTTGTCTGTATTGCTACAAGGTGAAATTATAAAAAGAGAAAAGTTCCTTCTCGGTACTGCAATGGGAGAATGTTAAGGCAATTTAAGCAATATTCTTCAATTACTTGGTCTTTGAATGCAGGACGAATCAAGCAATCAATGTGTTTGCAAAGAACACACCTCTGCACAAAATCTAAATGAATGGCACATTTCAGATGCTTGAAATAAGATGAGATGAGCAAAACTTACCAAGCTGTGATTCTATAGGCTTTTTCTGAAGGCAATGCTAAACTATATTTTGAACTAATTCATTTGTTGCAGCACAACAAAAAAGGTGTGCAAAGGTAGCACAATCCAATGTAAAGAAGACTTTTTTAAAGTAATATAAGTAATACCTTTGTCTTCAAGGTACTTAAGGACTTCACTGGACTGGAACATTGGTTTGGTTCTTCCAGCATTACTCCAAGTCTTATCAAATACACCAGTGTTAACAAGATAGTATTTTTTTTTTCTGTACAGTTCACTGTCTATTTTTTTTTTTCATCAGTAAGTAATATTTCACTTATCTTGAGCTCTCTAAAGGTTATGTATGTCTTCTAATGCGAGCAACTGTTCATCTAAAGTAAAATAATGGTGCTTATGAAACCTTGACATCTTTATCTTAAAATCCTCCCTCTCAAATACAGAAGGTCTCTATTTGCATAACAGTGTTATCTGACACTTTCCCAGTAATTAAATGACCATTCATTATGTTTTATTATTTTCCTGTATTTAACTGGTGTCAGAACTGATGTCACCAAGAAGAAAACTAATTTGAAGAAGTCACAGCTTTTTGTTAAGCTATCTGAAGTTCCTGATTCAATTAGATTGTCTTTTGCTAGCTTATGTAACAGAGACATTACAGCTATCAAAGATCCATCAGATAGTGTACATGTATTTGCTTATATTAACTCACAGTACACTTGGTCTAGTCCCTAAATACCAACACCCCCCCCCCCAGTGTTCACACAAGATAATTATTAATATATATATCTTTTTATATATATATATATTATTTATTTATTTTTCAAATGAGAAAATGAAGATGCTCTGTGACTTAAATATTTGATAAATTACACTTAGGTTTTGACTAATTAAAATCTAGTGTCAATATGGCTTCTAGTGCCTAAAAGTAATAGCTAACAAAGCTCAAAGCTCAAAGCACATAAGTGGAACTCATGTCAAGTTATGGGGATCTGGCCTCACAACCATTTATAAAATTGGTGCTCGTTGTCATATTTGGAGCTTCATTACTATATTCACAGGCTTGTAAGTGAACATTTGCCTAGATAACACTTGTTAGGCAGAGAAATGCTGATTTAATCCCATTTAAATAATAGGAATTAAATGAGCAGGAACAAAGTGAGTAGCAAAAGTTCATATTAGAAGCTTCTTAGAGAGAAGAAGAGTATAATTCTGTTCGCTCTTATGCTTGTGCCCTGAAAAAGAAGTCATCTCTTAAATTTTTTGTATCTTTCAGTTATGTTCAAAGGATGACTCAGGTGAGAAGGAAGCTCAGGAGGTCTTCAGTCCAACCTCCTTCTCAGAACATGGCCAACTTTGAGGTCAGACCTGTTTGCTCAAGGCTGGGTCTTGAAAGCCTCCAAGGACAGAGACCTCACAGCCCCTCTGGGCAACACTGCTGTGATGTCCTCAGGGAGGAAAAGGCTTTTCTTTATTTCCTTTATATCCAGCCTGAACAACTCTTGTCTCAGTGTATGCCCATTGTCCCTCTTCCTCCCACCATGCACAGCTGTGAAGAGCCTGGTTCCATCTCCTCAATAACCCCACTGCAGGCCCTGGGGGACTGCTGTTAGGTGCCTCTAAAGACATCCCTGCTTCAGAGTGAACCATCCCTCAGCCTCTCCACATAGGACAAGTCCCACACTGTCCTGGAGTCCTCTGCTAATCTCACTTCAGTTTAACAATATTGTTATTGCATTAGCAACCCAAAAACAGATGATTGCCATTTACCAAAACATCCAGGTCCTTTCCTGTAGAGCTTCTCCCCAGCTAGTCTTTCCCCAGCCTATATTGTAGCAGGGGGCTGTTCCTTCCCTGCTACAGGATTTGACCCCAGGGAAGAACTCTGTGCTTCTTGAATGTTATGAGGTCTCTGCTTCTCTCTGCTTGTTCCTCCAGCCTGCTTAGCAGAAATGGGGGTCTCAATAGCAGACTTGTCATGGAATATATAAACGTCACAGCAATTATCTTTATTACAGGTCCATATCAGTCCAGTCAGGCTGAAGATGGATTTATGTTTCCTATGTGCATAATTTTCAGGTTTCATGCAAAGTGAGTAAAGGTCATTCTCTAATTTGGAGACTTGTCAAATTTGTCTCTGCTAGTGTTGTTATCTCCTTTCCCTTGATTAAGATCTTCCTTCTCAGTTGTATTAAGACTTCAATTTATTTTTTCTTTATCCTTAGATTCCTTCTATGGGGCGACAGAATGGAAGCTGAAGGACATATGCCAGACCCCAGTATTAAGATGTTGTTGACTTTTTGAAATAAACAGCTTTCCTCTAGCTCTTTTGGGCCAACATATACGGATTGCAAAGCTGTAATTAGGACATGACTTCAAATTTCACCTCAATTACTGTTTGGTGACATTTCTTTCTCTATTGTATATTTACAGAAATTATAAAGCCTTAGTTCAACAAAAATCTTTTGTTCCCTTCCACACACACCCCAGCTAAGGGAGGGTCATGCTTGTAATTTTTACTTCATGCTTTAAACTCAGAGGTTAAAATATGATGTTTAAATGGTGACAGAGAAGTCTCAATGAAGAAATTGGGGTCTTTGACCTCAATCTCTGCTGTTTCGGGCAGCGGGGGTGGGGGATCATTCTGTGTTTGCTAGCTGAACCACAGTAACCTGCACCTGACAATTTAACCTATTGGGTTTTGAGCATTTTCAGATCAGATCAAAAGCATCAAAGTCTGTGTAAATAATGCATTGCAGTAAATTGTCTCTCATTTAAAACTAATACCAGAAAAACAACTACTTAATTAGAAAAAAAATATATACTGTTAGCAGTGATGTTTAATATATATTTTAATCATTTCATCTCCCACCTCCCAGATGTCTCCCTGTATTTCCAAATTAGATTTGGGTTTAGCTTGTGTGTGGTCATATGAGACATGCATAAGACAAGATGAAATGAGAAAGTGATTACATGGAAGTCAAGTGTAAAGTAACAATAAAGATTGTCTGGAAAGCTATTTAAAATACCACTAAAGCATGGAAAGGTTTGGGCTTTTTTAATACTATTGTTCAGAAAAAATTCTTTTCTGAAGTGTAAATTGTGGAAACATTGAAATAAATGTATAACTAAGACAAGTTGTCTTAAAATATATGAAATAATGCATTTCTAGAAAGAAAGTTCCATAATCCATGCCTGATTTTGCAACCTGACTAGGTAAGTTTTCCATTGGGAAAAGAGGGAGGAGGGAGGAACACATTAATAGACAGCTTTGCCTTTTAATACATTGAAATATATTGAAAAACATACTATTGTGTCAGTGATAGGTTTTATTTATTTATTTATTAGAAAAAAAAGTGTTAATTTAAAGATGTTTATTTCAGAAAATAGCTTCAATGTTTTCTGAATTGTGGGTTTAAACAGATTTCCTTTACAAGCCTTTATGACATGCTTGTAAAATCAAGTTTGGATGATGAGCTAGACAAACAGTAACTCCTACAGCAAATAAAGGACTTTTTGGAGTCCTTTTGCTGTTCACTTCTCAGTGAGAAGTAAAGGAAAATCTGTAAAAAAGACATCAACCTGATTTATTGTTCGTACGTAGTTTTTCTCAGTAAGGTCAGAATTAAACGTTTAGGGTGACAATAAAAAGTTACTTTTGATCACTAGTAAATGATCATTAAATACTAATGGGCCCTCTCCAGAAGGAAATGGGAGACCTGGTTACTTGGGATATGGAGAAGGCTGAGGTCCGTGATGACTTTTATGCCTCAGTCTTCACCAACAAGAGCTCTAGCCACACAGCCCAAGTCTGAGAAGACAAACTGGGACTGGGACTGGAAGAATGGTGAACTGTAGGAGATCAGGTTTGAGCCCAGCTAAGGAACCTAAAAGTGCACAAGTCCATGGGACCTGATGAGGTATATCTGCAGGTCCTGAGGAAACTGGTAGATGAAGTTGCTAAGTCACTATCGAGACAAAAGCAAGAAATCATGTCAGTCCAGTGAAGTCCTTCCTATCCTGGTAGCCTTCTATGACTTAGAGCATTGATGGATAGGGGAAGAGCAACTGACAACATCTACTTGGAATTATGTAAGCATTTGATGCTGTTGCCCATACAACTCTCTCTAAATTGGAGAGATATGGATTCAATAAATGGACCACTTGTTGAGCAAGGAATTGGCTGGATGGTCACACTCAAAGAGTAGAGGTCAATGGACTAATGTCCAAGTAGAGACCAGTGGTGCTCCTCAGGAGCTGGTATCAGGAAAGTACTGTCACTTGTTGGTGACATGAACAGTGGGATCAAGTGCATCCTCAGGAAATTTGCTGATGACACCAAACTGTGTGGTATGGTCAACATGCTGGAGGGAAAGGATGCCTTCCAGAGGGACTTTGACAGGCTTGAGAGGTGGGCCTGTGCGATCTTCATGAAGTTGAACAAGACCAAGTGCAAAGTCCTACATCTGGATAGGGGCAATGCAAAAGACAAATACAGGCTAGGTGGAGAATGCATTGAGAGCAGCTCTGAAGAGGACTTGGGGGTTTTGACTGACAAGAAGCTCAACATGAACTGGCGATGTGCAGCCCAGAAAGCTAACTGTATCCTTGGCTGTATCAAAAGAAGCAAGGCCAGCAGGTCAAGGGTGATGATTCTACTCCTCTACTCTGCTCTCGTGAGACCTCACCTGGAGTACTGCGTGAGAAGGTGGCAAGACACTGGAACAGGTTGCCCAGAGAAGTTGTGGATGCCCCATCCATGGAAGAGTTCAAGGCCAGGTGGGATGCGGCTTTGAGCAACCTGGTGCAGTGGAAGGTGTCTCTGCCTATGGCAGGGGGGTTGGAATTAGATGATCTTTAAGGTCCCTTCCAACCCAAATCATTCTATGACTCTATGATTCTAAACCATGCTTCAAGACTTCTGTGGCTTCAATTTAGTTTTTTTGTGTATATATATATATGGAAGGTTGCTTTTGTTTTGTTTTGATTTCCCTAGAACATATTCAGTTTTGCAGCTGAGGATTTCTGTCACAAGTCTCCTTATAATCAATTTGAGCTACTTGCTTTTTGTTTCCAACAGTTCATAAATGTTTTCTGCAGACCTTAGAGTTTGCTAGGCAGGGACACAATAGTTTATGAGACAAGAAAGAATAGCTGGGAATTGTTGGAGGAGGGCATTTTAAGAAAGTTCTGTCACTGAAATACTGGCAAAGCCAAAACCATAGCCAAAAAGTCTTTTTTTTTTTTTTTTTTACAGTACTACAACTGTTGATTATATAGGATACGTTAATATTTTTCATTCTGGTTCCAAATTAAAACTTGTCCTAAATATTAAAGTATTATGAATCTTATTCATCATTCAAATGCCTTAAAAAAAATATAGCCACTGTTCTGTTTGTCTCCTTAGCTTATATAAACAAGTTATTTTGAACTCTCAGTGTCCTTGCGCTGTCCTGAAAATAAAGCTTTAGGAGTTTTTATCATAAAAAAAAATCTAAAAGCAGTTCATGAGATTTTTTTATTTACTTGCTAGCTTCAAGCATAATTAGCAAGTAATCTACATGAACACATACTTATTTTGCTCTAAAAGTCATTAATAATGCAGTCCCATATTCTGCAAGGTTATGCATGGGACTTGCAAAATGTGGTATCATGGGTTTTATTTAACAAATGAAAATAGAGAGGAGGGTCACAGTTCAAATCCAGTTAGACAAATATTAATATGATCAGCATTTGTTTTAATGTAATCTTTCTCAGTGAAGGGACAAGTAGAAAGGACAGTGTAAAGAAGAACAGGATAAAGCTGAAGAACAAAATAAGCAGTGTAGCATTTCAAAAGAAAAGTACACGTGAGAGAAGTACATAAGAGAAGCGTTGAAAATTAAGTTGGAGAACGTGAAAAAAAAGAAGTAAGTAATATATGGGAAAAAAAAAGATGTGAGAAGGAGGAAAGGAAATAGGAAAGGGAAAAGGAATGGTAACAAAGGTGAAAGTGTCTAAAATAAGGATGGAATAGTTGAAAAAGGGTGGAGTGGGTGAAAGAAACATTGGTAAGTAGAAGAATTACCAAAGAAATATCAAGAAAAGGAGATATATGAAATTATGACTTATTTTTTTCCACTCAAAATTCACTTTAATTACAAAATTCTCACTTGTCTTTCAACTGACTGTCTGTTTCCATTTCCCAGGAGTATTTATGAGTACTGCCATGGTTCATCTAATTGATCATGTTAGTCACTGAGAGTGTTAGAAGGTATTATAATGTTATCTTCCCATTGCTAATAAAATAAAATAAAATACTACTACTACTAAATCTATCCTTTATCACAGGCAATAAAATAGGATATATAAGGCTATACTGCTCCATACAGGAGACAGTTCAAGATATATATTTCAAATTCACAATTCCCCATCTCAGAGCTGATCTTTGGCTGGACTTTCTGTTTGCTGTTCTATTAGAGAATAGAAATAAAACTGCAATTTGAAACTTGGTATCCTGAGGCTGGCATGGAAGAGATGGATTTGATTTATTATTTTCTACTGTTAGCATAGTTTACCTTTGAATAAAGAGAATTTCTTCAAATTTCAAAAATTCAATTAAATAAATTGAATACAAGAGGGAACAGAATCTGAGATGTAAAGATTAGGGTATTACCAGTATTATATCATCTCTGAGTAGCTGGATATCTAATTTTTTAAGTATTTCAAAGCTTTGTTTAGAACAAGGAGGACAATGCCCTCTAAATATTGAAACGTCTATTTATATTTTAGTACTGTCTACAAAGTCTTCTTACTGATGCAAGATTTTTTGGTGGCTTCTTTTCATGTACATTTGTAGGATGAATGATAATTTTTACATATTAGGAGTAAATAGGTAAACAAAACAGTAAGACTATGAGTCCCATATATTGACCAAAAAAATAAAAAATAAAAAAGATCAATGAAGTCAAGAGTTCTCTGTAGACATCTTTTCTTTGACCAAGCGTACTATCTGAACAAGTAGTGAACACCGACAGCTCTATACGGAGTAACTGGTGCGCTGGCAAATTCCCTCAAAGACCGGCAGAGATAATTATTTGATCCACCTAGGTAAGCTGAACAGAATGTTATGCACTCATTCCATATTCCATGAGACATCATTCTGATATGTAATTTGTTTTTCACATGTTCCTCTTTGACAACAGAAATTCAAAAAAGGACATTTTTGGCACTACAAAATTTCCCTAGTGAGTTGCACTTGTACTAATTGGAGATGCTTAATTAATGATGAGAATGTGGAAATAAGAATCACTATTGTTACAGAAGCTATATTTGGAGACAACTTTATACATATCTTATTAACCATTTAGAGACTTGCAAAACTGTTTATCAATGTTACCAATTATTGACAAATTTGGTTGTGATCACCAGGTAAGAGTATACAATGTGTGGTTTTGGAAATCCTTTTTGAATACATACCATCCATTATCCCAAGAAATAGCACTTGAATAAAATGAAACCAAGGTTATTATTTCCAGATATATTCAACTTTGCAGTTTATATTATCCTCTTATGGCTGCAAGTAAATAAATAAAATAAACTCCACTGTCCAGGTCTTTGTAAATATACTTGAATAAACTATTAACGAAATAGAGGATACATAATATTATTCTTACATCAAAGAGTGACTTTCTCTCTGTGTAGTAGTTTACTAGTTGACACCTTCAATTAAATAGTTAAAACTCAGAAATGAAGAAGTAGTTTGATAAAGACTTTTATACTCTTGCCTGTTGCATTTTGGAGACTAGGTGAAAAAAAACATTTGACTATCTCAAGGATTTATTAGTGAATTACTACTAGATTATGGTAGATTTGATTATAGAGGAGGCTGGTAAAAACTGTGACTTTTGAAGTTTTAGGTTTGTACTCGAGATAGGAAGAGGCTGTAAATCAGTTACAGAAGTGTGACTCAGTCATTGTTGCAGAAAAAATAAAAGATGGAAACAAGGAATGGAAAAAGCACTGATTAGCAAGGAACATGTTAAGATGTTAAGAACATCACCACCACCACCCCGCACTCTCCACGCCATCCTACTCCAATAAAAAAATAAATACGACTGAGTTAACAAAGGCTACAGAAACAAATAACAAAAGTTTGAGACATACATATAAAAAAGAATGAGATAAGAACAAATAGGACCACAATGCAAATGTAATAAAATAAAAGATTAAAAATAATTGGATTAGAGATAATCTGGATATAATTCTAAGAAAGAAAAAATATATATATATTTTTTCATGATTCAGAAAGAAACACAGAAACAATATAAAACTTGTCATAGTATTTTACATAAATCTATCCTGAAAGGGAATCATCCATGTAACCAAAAACAGGGTAGTTTTATGTTAATCATATGTAAAGCTTTAGAAAGAATTTCTAAAAAATGTGCACTTAAATCTACAGAAGTAAATGGAAAGCAGAATAAAATGCAACACAAGTTTATCAAAGAAAGATAATTAATGTGGTTTAATCTAACAAGTTTTCTTTGATAAGAAAATTACATTTTTTTAGCTAAGTACTCCAACAATACTCATTTACCTGGACTTAAATAAAGACTGCCATATTGGCTGCCATATATGCACAAAAAATGTACAGCTATTTAGAAATTAAAAAAAATCATAAGGTCAAGATGCAATATTAAGAATGGAAGCTCCACATCAATATAGACTCCTTGAGAATCTTTCTTGCTTATAATATTTTATTTATGATTGTGAAATAAATAAGTAGATTGAGTAGGTGGAATTTGGTCAGAAAATAGCTACGTTTTTTTTTTCTTCAATTCAGAAGAAGCATGGGATATCACCAGAGAAAAGAAATGTAAGGGACAATCTTGAAATACAGTAGAATTGAGATTCAGTTGCACAAAACATTTCTGGAGAATAACATAAATTTTAGCTATTAACTAAGAATTAGTCATGTAGAAAAGACTGGAGAAGAAAAAGACATAGGCTTGTTAGTTAACGTGTCTATAAAGCATTAATGTGATGCATGCATGGATATCCAATTATGTTTGTAGGTTGCTGAATTAATTTTTATAGAGATAGAAAGTGTTTTAGTGTCCTTGCATGAAGTACTATAGGTGACTTCATCCAGGCTGTTGTGTATAGCTCTGATTATCCAAGACAGATGTTCAAGAAGCTAAGGGCAGTATTATCATGAGAACAAAGTACTCATACATGCTTTAAAATGCCTTGAATTAGACTAGAAATTCAAAGAATGTTTATAGCTAATTCAGACTATGGGGAAAAAAATGTTTTTTGTTTTCAATGAGGTTGGCAGAACTTTAATATTTAAAGATGAATTTTCAAAAGCTTCTGAAAAAAAAAAAACAACACAAACATACATGAGATGATCTTTATCTAAATCTTTATCTTTATCTTTATCTAAAGAAGAAATGGAACTGACAATTTGAAAAGTCCCTTCCAGTCCTATGTTCTTGTTTTGTCAACAGCTTCATACTGGGTTCTCCAGTTTATTTCATTACTAAAAAATTGTTATTATCATTAACTCTGAAAGATCATTTTCCTACATTTCTTGCATCTATTTTATAAGCAAAACTGGTATGTTATTTAAGTATAGCCCAGCACCATAATTCTATGTGCTTTTCAAGGTATGTTTTAAATTAAAACTCCCTTTTCTTAAACACTGCATTGTCAAATCTGAACTGTCTCTACTAATCCCATCTTTCAAATTTTGTTACATGTCATTCTCCTTTTACAAAGAGGTTCAGACTTCCCAGGAGTACAGTAAATATGAATAATTTTCCATGTTAAAACCAATTTCATTTAAAATAACTTAATTTTCTGTCTTCACTTTCATGATGTTGGGAGTATATTTCAAATCTCACTAAGGAAATCAGCATTTGTCTAGTTCATGACATTTTAAAAATTATAATTGTTCTTCATGCTAATTCATTTTCTGAAAACCTTGCTATGTATGTACAGTCTTAAAAATTATAGGCATTTTTATTCATTATTTCATGTAAGCATTCATATGGGAATTATTGAATGTAGTGCAACACATCAGTTTGTGTCTATTGCAAGTGCTAGCAATGTGTCTGGAATGAATTAAAGAAATCTATTATTTCAGTCTTAACCTGAGTAGTATTCAGGTGAATACTGGGTGGAATATTCAGAAATTTTATGCTTCAAATTTTATTTTACATTGCAAATTAAGCTCAGCATTTAATATTTTTGGAGTATATAATTTCTGAATGTAAGTTAACTGTTGTTCCTCATCAGTGCCACTTTAAAATACAGAGAATGAGTCCAATAAATATTGTCTATTCCCAATCAAAAGTCAATTTTACTCTATTTTTATTTGCTAATTCTTGACCCATACCTTAATTCCATTATTCTCCTTACATTAAATGTCCCTCTTATCTAATATATTAATATCACTCACACAAAATTCCCTAAATGTGTTTGAATATAGTGATATTGGTCTGATAACCTTCAATACCAACCACTTAAGATGTTCTTTTTCCCCTGTCATAGAAGAGCAGTCTACAAGATAAAACATATTTATTTCTCTTTCATGAGTTTCAACCCTCATCCTTTGTCTTCTCCAAAACAAATCTCACACGGAGTGAATGAATATGCATAGTTAACTATTAATGTTATAGAAATCATAAAGGTTATTACTTAAAGGCTATTACTGACTACTGGCATATTTAAATTAGAAGGAAAGTCTCAGAGTCTTCTCTTGCACAGGTAGAATGCTTCAGGAAGTCACATTTGTTCACACAGCTAAAGCAGACATTTACTGGACAGAAAGCAAGGAGAGAACAAAGTGATCAAAGGAACAAACTGGATAACTAAAGGCATAAAAATACTGAGGAAAAAGGGTGGATGCTCAAGGCAGGCAGCCCAGTAGATTCACAACTCACAACACTGGCTTAAGGAATCGACATTATCTGGACCCCAAATTAGATGACAAGGAGAGGAAAGCATTTTCCAGATTTAAAGAGAAAAAATCTTTAATGAGATGCTAATTAATCTGCAGTTCTCATCTACGGGGGTGAAAATCATATTCTTTAATGTGTTTCATTGTTGATCATATTTGATGCTGCTTATGTGGCTCTAATGCTATTTTTCCCCTAGACAAGGCAGCAATAAGATTTGTTCAAGAAAAAAAGATTTTTGTCTCATAAGAAAATTGTTGTGCTATCCCAATGGCTATTACTGACTACTAGCATATTTAAATTAGAAGGAAAGTCTCAGAGTCTTCTCATTAACTGCTATCAACTTAAAATACTAAATATATATATATAATGAAGGCATATATTAGCTATATTATGAAACTAGAATCTCTTTCTTATTATGAATTTGGTGTCCTCAATCTGGAAGCCCTGATATTATTTTGGAGAGGGTGAAGCAAGCCAATTGCATTAAGAAAGGAATATTTCTCTTCCTTGCTCAATCAATTTTGCTTAAGCATCAGCAAAAAATAGAATTGTTCAGTGCACAATGAATATTTGATAGGCAGTTCTACTTTTACTGAGCCCTAAGTGGAAATGAACTAGTGAGGAAGAAAATTATCAGATTTTACATATCTAAATTATACCATCTAAGTGCCCCTTTCTGCACAAGCCATTTGATTCTAGGTTCAAAAAAAGAAAGTTAATGAGCTTGAGTACTATCTGAAACATATGAACATTAAGGAAAAATCTTGAGTTTATTTCCAGAATTTCACAGTCATTTGCTCCTTTCTTCCCAAAACAATTACATTGGCAGTAGCAACTTTTTCCTTTCTTTTTTTTTTTTCTTTTCAATGAACTAAAAGTTAATAATAAAACTTAGTTAATATGCAAAGGCTGCCATATTACTGCCTAATGCTGTATTAGGATTTGAGCAAACCTCTATAGTCTCTACTGCAATAGATGAAGAATAGAAAACTTTTATTTTGTATGTTTGAAAACATCACTCCCTGAGATGCCACAAAATGTGCTATGCTTTTCCAGAATTAAAACTGCTGGCTTTGTTAGCACAAATCTTTTTTCAAGAACATTTCTATACTAAAATTCCTTTGCAGAAATATATAGTAAGAATCTTTATATCAATAACCAGACACAAAACACAGAACAGTATCATATGAAAGCAAGTGGATCATTAACCAGAAATATAGAAAACCTGATATGTTCTGTAATTACAATAATAGTATTTTTTTCTAACTGCACATAAACTGAAACGAATTCTTCACACAAACTCAAATAAATACTTACACTCTACAGTGCAACCAAATGAAGTGACACTAAATATAGATTTATATCAGGACAAGGTTTATCAATATTGTCTCACCAGCACATAGTATTATTTTAACAAATCAACTCAAATATTTGTCACTTCTTCCTTCAGTTTAATTGTATTAAAAACACTTCCAGTATGACTTGGAAACAAGTGAGAAACAGCAAAGTATAAACCCTTTGTCAAGACAGGGGAGGAGACAGCACAGTACCTGTACCCAGACTGCCTTCTACACTGCTCCTTGAGTAGCCACATGCCTGCTGTCTTCCTTGAGTGTTTACGGTGCCACAGCCTTTTTTTTTTTTTTTTTTTTTTTTTCCCAAGGAGACTTCTAGCTATTCAGAGCAGGAACCCTTACAGGTGCTTCTGCTAACAGTGACAAAATACAGAGTAAGCGCTTGTTAGGGGGAACCTGAAATGGACAGCCCAAGCATATGGGGAGATTGTGCATGGAATGTAAGAGTTACAGCACTAAGAGGCAGAAGTGTTTTGGAGCATGTCCAACTTTGCTAGGAGCCTAACCCTCAAGTTCCACATTTGTGGCTACCATCTAGCCAAATATAAAATCTGACAACTGGCCTCTCTACTGCAGGGTACCCAACAGCTGAGACTATGAGGCCACCTAAAATAGTTTAGTGATAGAAGGAAGGAAGAACATCTATCCATATGGCTAGTGCAATGAATGCTCCATCACACAGTTGTCCTGGCCCATCAGTTCCATATTTCTTCTCTATCCTCTAGAAAGGGTTGCAGCATATTATTCATGTTTCTCCTCTGTTTTGAAGATGATGGGATGAAAACTTAAATGAAGTCTGAGAAATGATTTCATTCTTCTTTCAACATTTGTAGAATATTCATGGATATGATTTTACTGTTAACAGGAGACTTGTCTGTAAATAATCAACGTCATGAGGTAAGAGTGACTTTCCTCATATAACTAAATCATTCTCAAAATAGATAATAGATAATGTAATTAAATCTCTGCATTCTGCAAAAGAAGGTAAGCAGTCGTGGGTAGATCATTGCAGAATCAACAGGAACATGTAGGAACAATATATGCTATTAGATTAAAAAATACATATGTATACAACATACATATGCTACATATGTATGCTACAACAATATATGCTACATATAATATACTACTAGAAATGGTGGTGCAAGATAATATTACCCTCTAGAAGAAAGTTAACTCTGCTCAGCTGAGATGTGTTAATTAAATATGTTCTTATTAGTGTTTCAAATATATTTCACATCTTAAAAATGTTAATACAGTTGAAGACTATTGAAGACTATTTGAGAATTTTAATGATTGTGTTCTCTGCTGTCAACCATTAATACAACATTGGTTTATGTAAAAATATTTGTACATTGCAATAAAGTAGTAACATATATGCTACCAAACTTTTTTTTTTTTTTCAAAACCAAATCACTAGGTATAATAATAATGGAAATGGTAAAAACATTCTAGACTTATTTTGTTGTTGTTGTTGTTGTTTTTTCCCATTGGTATTAATCATGTGGTCAAACCTAAATTTTGCAAACAATTTGTTTTAAAAACACTATATATATATAAATTAATATTTAGATGGCAATAAAAATTTGGATTTTCTTTTTAGTGTCAAACTTTCAATTTCAGACTGTTTTTTTTTCCAAATAAACTACTGAAATTAATGTAATAAAAGGATTTTAAATAATGTTGAAAACATCAGAATGTTTTTTAAATTAGAACTATTGAATTTGAATGGGAATTATTTGAATTATTATTTTTTATGGCTCCACACAGCAATACAAAATAATCACCAAAACTATAAACAAATTGAAGGAGTAAAAAAAAAAAAAAAAAAAAAAAAAAGACCTCTGAAGAGCAGCTGTGTGCACTCTGACTAATTTGCTATGCAAAACAATAGAGCGTTAGCTTATTTAGTGTTTCCACATCTTACTGAACACTCAAACATGTTAGCATAGGAGAGAGAACCTGAAAAAAAAACATATGTATAATGTTACAGGAAGAGCAAAATACATCAGAAATACATTAAAGTCACAGTTTCCATTTGCTTATAGCTCTTACCTAAGTATATTTCATTTATCTTAGGAATTAATAAAGATGTGGGAGAATGCTTCCAACAATAATTACTCATTCCATCCACAAAAAATTTTTTACTGGTTCCAAACCATGGCTGAGTCTGGTTGGGTGAGGAAAGTGCAGAAATTAAAAGCCCAAAAGATTTTTAATGTAATGTAACTTGATTCACCGATGTGCCACTTTAGCTATAAAGTAGCTATCATGGTTCAGGATAAATGAAAACAAGAAACAGAAGCAAGGGGAGAGAAACCTGGGCAAGTAATAAATTCCTAAATGTTGTTTTAAAGGCAAACAGATGAAGTCTTTAAACACTGTAAAGAAATTCCATGCAGGAATGATAACTGCTCTTCTGTTCTGTGAGTAACTCTAAAAATGTACTCATTTTTAAAGTGTGGTATTGTGGTTTGCAGTTTTCTCCCTTGAAGAAACTGTAATATTCTTCCTTGATGGTGTCTTAACATTGTTTAGATAGAAAATAATTCATGTAAAATAAAAAACGTTCTTTCTTATTTCTTGTAGGCAAAGAATGCTGGTTGTCCTTTAATATCTTTCCTAGGTGCTGAAAGCTATGGATGTACAGCTGGTAACACACAGGCAACACTCCTCATGCAAATAAATATCTAAAAAGTATTTAATGGCTTTATATAGACTGTCCTCACCTTTCATGAATGGAGACAGCTTCATTGCTTATGAACACCATGGGCTTTAAACATTATTTGGAACCAGAAATGTATTATAAATATCTATAAATATATACACATATATATAAAAAATATATAACTCTGAATATTGCAATGACACTTTTCCTTGAGCAAAACACCAGTAGTCATTTAGAAGACATTTGATAGGTAGGTGAGTTTTGGCAGAATAATTAAATTGGGATAGCATAGAATTTAGCATCTTCTTTAAAGAAGATTTATCCTTTGAGAACCAAGGCAACAGCTCCCTCTCCCTTACAGAACTAATGCTCTGGGCTTGCAAACCTAAAGTATCATTCTGTTTTGACTGGTATCATTATAATGGTGAAATGCAGTCCTCTGATGCATGGTCCACTTGTATTCTGCTCTGGTGAGGCTGCACCTTGATTACTGTGTTCAGTTTTGGGCTCCTCACTACAAAAAGGTCATTGAGGCCCTGGAATGTGTCCAGAGAAAGCTACAAAACTGGTCAAGGGTCTGGTACACAAGTCCTGTGAGGAACAGCCGAGGGGTTGTTTAACTGGGGTTGTTTAGTCTGGAGAAGACGAGGCTCAGGGGAGACCTTGTTGCTCTCTACAGCTACCTGAAAGCAAGTGGTGGGGAGCTGGGGGTCGGCCTCTTCTCACAGACACCCAGAGATAGGACTAGAGGGAATGGCCTCAAATTGCTCCAGCGGAGGTTCAGGTAGTGAATTAGAAGACATTTCTTCACAGAAATAGTAGTCAGGCATTGGAACGGGTTGCCCAGGGAATTGGTGGAGTCACCGTCCCTGGGGGTGTTCAAGGAAAGGTTAGACTTGGTGCTTAGGGACACTGTTTAGTGGGTGATATTGGTAGTAAGGGGATGGTTGGACCAGATGATCTTGGAGGTCTTTTTCAACCTTAATGATTCTATGATTCTGTGACACCTGTATCAGTATAGGGAATGGAACATGAATGGCTATAGGGCCATAGAAGAATAAAAGACTTGAAAATGAGGGCCATTAGTTAAAGTATCTGAGATGTCATTTGAAATATCTAGATTACTTTAGCCTATCTTGACTAAGTTTTAAAACACAGTTTTAAAAATTTTCAGTGACTCCCTATTTAGTAATGAAACTCAGAAAATGTAATCATTGATTTTCTTCAACATCCCACTTTACGAGAATCTTGTAGCAATTAGTAAATTTACATAAGAGTCTGATTTGATTTTGTAATCCCATTACAGGAGACATTCCTTTTTATATTCTCTTATCTTTCATATTTCTTCATGCATAGCACAGTGTCATACTGTGCATTGAAAGATAATAGGTAAACTATAATTATATTTCAGAATTTAATTTTTGGCAACAAATGCTTCTTACAGCTACATTTTGTCATGCTGTTAAATATATCTGAATAAAGTCCCTGGAAAACACTCATGAGAGAAGCCGATTAAAAACTTAATTTTCCAAACACTGGAATTAAAAGTAAAAAGGAAAACTGGTAGACAGTATGTTTATTTTTATAGCATTCCTAAGCATAAAACCAGCATGTCACATGTAGCTTCTATCATAATCTTTCTGTATCTCTGAGCAGGATGTATTGTAAATAATGAACATAACAAGCAGATATTAGAAATAGTATCTGCATTTTATTGAATAATATTCAGTGACTGCTGCAGGGCTACATGACTGGTACTTTTTAGGTCTATCACATTAAAAATAAAGTAATGTGGTCACTGTAAAAAGTGAGTAGTATTAACTACTAAGTTTTATCCCATTTATTCAGGCTATTGCCTGAATTATGAAATATTGAATATTGAAAATTGCCATAACTATGATAATTGCCTGGCATCTGTTAGCAAACGTTGACTTTATTAATAGTAACTATTAAAACAAACAAACAAACAAACCTCTATTGTCCTTCTCCTTGATTAATAATGCTATCAGTACAAAGCGAATGCAAAGCAAATGGAAAATGCTGCTAAAGTTACTGGTTTATGTTTACCTTTCAGTTATTTGCAATAGTACAACACAAATGGCACATGATAACATATAAAGATGAACCAAACCTATTTATCCCTATTTTAATTCTCTATAAGCTCTGTGTGACCAACCTTCCCTTCCCAGTCTGTATGAACTGCATGCTAAAACATTCCCTCTACCAAAAGCTGTAGTACCATAACAGAAGGGATAGTTTTAGAAGTATCTGGGAAATGCACTTCCTCCTGTTTTACTGACACATTGGTAAGGAACCTGGGCTGGGCACACAGGTGGATTTTTAGCTGAGCCCAACAATATTAGTTCCAGCAGCTCTTTCTACCTAACTTCTGCCTGTAGAATGGGCTGCCCAACCTCCCTGCCATTTATCCACATATGCCTCTAGCAGCACAGGTTGGCCATATCATTCCTTCTTCACAATCTTTGTTACCAATTGACAGAAAGAATTGAAAGAATTGACACAAAGTTACTTTCATCAAGCTGTAGATTTTATTATTATTATTGTCATTATTCTTATGTGTGTTTTGTTCTGTGCTTCTAATTCATCTAATTTTCAATGGTATGCTATACTCACTCTCCTGAAAGTTACATGCACAGAACCAAACAAGAAAAAAAATTCTAATCTTTAATCTAATATGTTGTTTACAGTTAGTTGATTCAAAAAGGAAGCACAGACAAATAACAATCCCCAGTACAGTTTTATTTGCAAATGTTAGGAGTCTGAGAATAAGAGATATTTATGATAGAATCTTAGAATAACTCAGGTTGGAAAGGACCTCCAGAAGCTATCTAGTCTGGTCACCTGATTAAACAGGTCTAATCCAAACAGGTTACTCAGACTTGTGTCCAGGTGAAACCTGAAGAATTCCAAAGTTGCAGACACACCCTGTCTAGGCCCTTGTGACAATATTTGATCACCTTCATGTAAATAAATAAATAAATAAGTCCTAGTGGAATTAAAATTTTCCATGTTTCAATTTGTACCCATTGCTTTTTGTCCTACTGTTTGACATTCCAATAAGAGTCTGTTCTGATCCTGTCTGTATCCATGGATGAAGTAGTAGCTGTCAGTAATAAAGACTACGCAGAGCAGTCTCTCTTCCAGGCCAGACTTCTATAGCTCTCTCAGACTCTACTTGCAAGACATATACTTGTCTTGGTATCCCTCAGTTGAGCTCACTCAGCTGAGTAAGCTGTGTCTTGTGTTGTTTTCTTTCTTGTGGTGGGGAGCCCAAAACTGGAGGAATGTCTAGAGATAACGCTCTCAAATGAAACATTATATGCATTTTATTAATTTAATAAATAAAATTAATGGAACTAAAAATAATCTTGAAATGCCTTCAGTTTGGATTTGAAAAGCATAATGTTTCCAGTACTGTAGATGTCAAAGCAATTTCACCTGCTGATTCAGTTTCAATTTTGGCACAGTCAGCAGACGGGCATCTTGTATGTTTAGAACTCAACTATAGTAAAAGGAACAAACAACTTGTTAAGCAAAGAGAAATCAAGGGCAAACAAGATCTTATAAGGCAAGAAATGTTTTAAAATTGTTACCAAACCTGCATGGATAACAACAGAGTGAGCTGAAAAGCTAGAAAATCTCAATATTATTAATTGGGTGTGTAGAAAATGAATTGTTCTTAATGGCACTATGAGACCATTAAGTAATGTATAATAAAAGATGGTCCTGATCTAGTGATATGACTATATGTTGTGTTTAGACATATGAAAAGATACAGAGAACTATTTATATGGCTAAAGATTAATATGTTGTTTGATTGTGATCCATCAAAGCAATTTAAGTCATAAAAGACATAGCAGGAAACTAACTAGGCAAATATAACAATTAGTGTTAAAACTATTATATGCTACTGTTCCTTATCCTAGCAGGTTTTTTGTTTGTTTGTTTGTTTGTTTGTTTTTCAGTTTTTTTGTCCTTGTCATCAGAAAGATGTTTTTTGTCCTTGTCATTCCTGTGTATAGTTAATTCATCACTAATTAAAAAGTCTTTGATAGTAGTGCTAACATGAGCGGAATAATTTCATTTCATTTAGTGTTGTTCTTAATTTATCTATTCCAACTAGTACTATTGGACATATAAAGAACTTAGGATAACAATAGAGTTTCTATATATTGAAAAGCTGAGTAAATCAGCACTTTTTCTGGATAGAAATGAAAAGCTGGATTACCTAGTCAATCCAGAGCAGCTAAAGACAGCACATAGATAACAAATGACAGAACCCCTGGGACTCCTCGGTGCATTTTGCAACATGGCATAGAAAAGCAAAAATACAAACTCTCAGTATATGCCAAGATTTAAATAATTTTGAATCACTGCTCAAGAAAAATCACCTTCACTGGTGACCTCTAGAATTGGTCAGGGAATCCTGCTGCTGAATAGCTAGAAAAGATGGGACCTGAAAATGTTCATCATTTTACTGGAGATTGCAGCAAAACTGCAGTAATTTCAGTTCCTTCAAATCATTATTTTCTTCAGGAGGATTTCCCAAAAATTAGGTAGTAAAAACAGGTCAGATGATTAAAATGCTTTGACATTCCAAAGAAAATTAAGACAGTAAAATAAAATGCACTTTCACCAGCCATGCTGAATTTAAAACAAACAACATCAAAAATAACAACAAAAAACCACATCTACATTATTTCCATAATACCAGTAGCATGAAATAGCTTAACTAAATTAAGCTAAACATTCTGTTACCTACAAACATGTCATTTAAATTTTATGTTGAAATAGTAATAACATGTCAATTAGTAATGACATGGCAAGTTTTTCGATACGTTATTTTTCTTTTCTTTTTGAGTTTAAGAAAAGTAACAGTTAAATTGAATACAACTGAACTGTGGAAGCAAAGGGAAGAATAAACTGTGGATGCTGAACAAAGTGAAAGATAATACTATAGACCTTGTAAAGAACAGGTCAGTGGAAGTCAAGATTATGGGAGCTTTTTGACCTTACCTAACCTACCATTGGTTTGGAATGATATATTAATTATAATTTCTCAGAAAAACAAAACAAACCTGCAACATGAGGGGAGTTCAGAAAGAGACACAGCAAAAATTAAGTCTATCCCTCCCAAAAAAAAGAAAAAGGAATCGTTTACATCTAGAGACGTATGTACCTAGAGATCCTTAGAGAAGGAAGACATTACACCTCCTCTATTGTTCTCTGTGTGATATCTCCAGAGTAAGATTAGAACTATAAGAAAAATTCTTGGTGCACAGAAAAATCCAAATCAGCAGTTCAGGTGAAACTATAAGGTTTGCCCATTTTGGTCTTAAATTCTAAAGCTAGCACTGTAGATGACATGCAGGTAAATCCAAAATAGCTTTACTTTCTTCAGTGATTACAAAACGGTTAAAAAAGGGATGGCCCACAATGGAAGGTTCTGTAGAGAAAAATCTGTGAAAACATAAAAAGGCCTGACTTATAAAGGTCATTTAGATTCAAATGCTTTAAATAAATGGATTAGCATAAGTGGATTAGTTAGCCAAGTTATATACACTACTTTGAAGATATGTAAGCATTGTACTTGTTCCTAAATGGTCTCCATAAGTAATGCAGAAAATATTTTTCTCTGGGTCAGTTAACTAATGAAATGTGATTCCATTCTTGGGTACGAAATAATTTTGATTTAGCTGTTATATGAATTGTGTGTCTGTATGTGCATAAGTGCATATGTCTGCTTCTATGTGGTGGTTTTATATTCATATAATCTATAAATATAAATATATATAAATCTTTATATAATACATTCTTAACATCTTCAATTATTGTTATCTTGGTCTGCTGATGTTTTCTAACAGATAACAAAACAAATGTTTAAATTAATGAGAACATCTTTAGTAATTCATTTTTATGAGTCTTTCAATTAGAATGAATCATCTGGATAGCTGGGAATGTCCAAGTCCTTAAACATATTGGATTATTTTTTTTATATCACCCATTAATAATACAAAAATATAATATAAAAGGATGAGATGCTTCAAAAAAATTATACGTAAGAATTGAGAATTGATTTCTGGGTACCTCAAAATATTCTACAGAAAAGGCACAGAATTCCCAATAAGTTACCCAAGAAGTTAATAAGATTGAGACCAAAAAACTGAATACTATAGCAAAGTTTTCCAAAAACAAGAACATACTTAGCAGACAATCTTAAAGCAATACATTGTCTGTGTATCCTGTTTTCATTTCATGTTTCCTATGCCATTGACTTTGACCTTGTAACTAGTAATAATAAATGCCACAGTCCACTTTGACTGCATCATATTTAGGGATATAATTGCTGAGAGCACTTCTCAGAATCACATTACTAGTCCATTATACAGTCCATTCTGTTATGACTGTTATGTTATTAGAGATGAGAATTAAATCAGACCCTTGAGCACAGTTAAACCTTTGTCTCATGACAACACAAGCTGAAGTGGTAGTACTACAGCGTTGAAACCTTGCATGAGCATAGAGCTTCAGGATTCATGATGAGTGGACACAGCATGTAGAAGACAATAATGTGACATTGTGCAAGAATATAAATACTTTTACGTAAGTGATGATGTTTTGAAAGCTTACTAGTTACATTTCTGCATAATATCCCTCCATTTTTTTAATCATATATTATTAGTGTGCCTCTTTCTGATGATATGTTATGGTGATAAATCATCAGTGTGCGGATGCTCTGATGAGCTGTTGCTTCAGCATGCCATTGAAGCTGTCATGTAAATGATGTATTAGCAAGGCATACTGATGGTATGTTATGCAAAAGATGTCACTGCCCAGAAAACCAAGAGTTTAAGAATGGATTCAATATAATTACGAGATAAAAAGTCAGTCAGCATACAGATTGCTAGCGGCTGGTTTCCCAGCTACACAATATCATCTTATTTTTCCAAACTATTCCTAGCATTATGCATTTACAACCCTATCTTTCAGGAAAAAAGCAAGGATAAAACAACTGAAGTAAAAACAGCTGCTTACTTTATAACTTTTACCAAGTAAGAGTTTTTTGTTGTTGTTGTTTTGTTTTTGTTTTATTTTGTTTAAGTTCAGTATACAAAAAGGGCAAAAGAGAAAATATAAAAGCACATAAATTTATTCCATCACGTAGGTAAATGAAGGAGTAAAATGCCGCTTTAATAAATATGAATTTTGCGTATGTATTTAACATTGTCCATGAGCAATCATGAAATCTGTAACTATGACTTTGAAGTTAGGTTCATAGTCTAGGTAATAAGAAATCTTATTTTAAATGATCACATTTCCAGCCCAGTTTTTTATTTTAATATAGATGGAATAAAAGAAAACATTGTAAATAACAGCAAAACAAAACAGTGATCTGATAAAAGTAAGTACTTTGCTGAATATTAAATTGTGATGACAGATTGAATGCCAAAGAATTTTCCAGTTTTAAACTTTTCTTTTTGTTTGCTTGTTTTTACATTAAAAAAGTATTTGGATACCAGATTACTTTGAATCCTAAATACTTTGGAATACATTGAAATAAACCTTACTAGAAGAATCATGCCTCTATAGCAATAACACTAGTTTCCAAAATTATTAATCTTGAAAATTAGGTGAAATTTCAAACATTTTAAGCTCACAGAATCATAGAATCACAGAATATTCCGAGTTGGAAGGGACCCATAAGGATCATTGAGTCCAACTCCTGGCACCACACAGGTCTACCCAAAATTTCAGACCATGTGACTAAGTGCACAGTCCAAACGCTTCTTAAACTCCAACAGGCTTGGTGCAGTGACTACTTCCCTGGGGAGCCTGTTCCAGTGCACGACAACCTTCTCAGTGAAGAACCTCTTCCTGATGTCTAGCCTAAACCTCCCCTGCCTCAGCTTGACACCATTCCTGTGGGTCCTATCACTGGCGACTAAAGAGAATAGACTGGTGCCTTCTCCTCCACTCCCCCTTGTGAAGAAGCTGTAGACCGTGACAAGGTCTCCCCTCAGCCTCCTCTTCTCCAGGTTGAACAGGCCAAGTGACCTCAGCTGCTCCTCATATGTCGTCCCCTCTAGGCCCTTCACCATCTTCGTAGTCCTTCTCTGGACACTTTCCAACAGTTTAATGTCCTTTTTGTACTGTGGTGCCCAGAACTGCACACAGTACTCAAGGTGAGGCCATTCCAGTGCAGAATAGAGTGAGATAATCGCTTCCCTCGACCAACTAGCAATGCCATGCTTGATGCACCCCCGGATGTGGTTGGCCTTCCTGGCTGCCAGAGCACACTGCTGTCTCACATTCAACTTGCTCTCAACCACAACCCCCAGATCCCTCTCTGTGGGGCTGCTCTCCAGCGTCTCGTCGCCCAGTCTGTACTTACAGCCAGGGTTGCCCCGTCCCAGGTGCAGGATCCAGCACTTGCTCTTGTTAAACTTCATGTGGTTGGTGATCACCCAGTTCTCCAATCTGTCCAGATCTCTCTGCAAGGCCTTTCCATCCTCAGCAGAGTCCAGAACTCCTCCAAGCTTAGTGTCGTCGGCAAATTTGCTCAAAACGCCTTCTAGTCCTACATCCAAATCATTTATAAAAACATTGAAGAGGAATGGCCCTAAAATGGAGCCTTGGGGGACCCCACTAGTGACTATCCTCCAGCCAGATGTAGCCCCATTTACCACAACACTTTGAGCCCTGCCCGTCAACCAATTGCTCACCCATCATATGATGTTTTTCTTTAGTTGTATGCTGGACATTTTGTCCCGTAGGATCCTATGGGAAACCGTGTCAAAAGCTTTGCTGAAGTCCAAAAAGATCACATCAGCTGGTTTCCCTTGATCGACTAGATGGGTGATCTTGTCATAAAAAGAAATCAAATTTGTTAGGCAGGACCTACCCTTCATGAACCCATGTTGGCTGGGACCAATGACTGCACTGTCCCCCAGGTGCGCTTCAATAACTTCAAGGATCATCCTCTCCATAATTTTACCAGGCACTGACATGAGACTGACAGGCCTGTAGCTGCCAGGGTCTTCTTTCTTGCCCTTCTTGAAAATTGGCACAACATTTGCCACCTTCCAGTCCAATCCTTTTCCCCCTCTGAGAGAGGCACATCCTATCTGGTGCCAGCAGGCTTGGTGTTGCATAGATCTTCCCATGATCAACAAACCCAAAGTTCTGCCGGTTGCACCAGTTCCGAAGCCACATATTAATATTACAAGTCTGCTTGTCAGCATCCATCCCCCCTATCGGAAGGACAGAGGCAAACACAACCTGTGCCCCTGAACCTTTAAGTAGTCACCCTAAAGTCCCTTTTGATTTATGTCGGTCTTCTTGCTACTTCATCATTACCAGCCCAAAAAAACAGTAGTCGGTGGGCCGTACCAGGCAAGTGACTTTCCTAACAATGTCTCTCACCCGAACCCCAGAGAGGCAACAGACTTCCCTGTGGGTTGTGTCCGGTCGGCATATTGGGCCCTCTGTCCCTTTCAGAAGGGAGTCCCCCATGACAATAACTCTTCTGTCTTTCTTGACAGACGATGTAGCAATGCGGGGGGTAGGTTGCCTTGCCTTAGGCACCCTCTCCAACTGGGATGGGCTTTCATCTACATCGTTGTTTTGACTGTCATGTACTAGAGCATCATACCTGTTATATAAGGGTAGATGGGAAGGTGAGGCGGGCAGGAACAGGGCTCGCCTACCACCCTGAGCAGGAACCTGCCTCCATTACCCCCTTGGCCTAGGTCCCCTCCTACTGCTTGGCAGGATGGGGGAACTTTTGTCTTCTGTGTAGCAGGAGACACTTGTGCTGTGGCAGGCTCATGAGTCTGTCTCAGAGAGGGCAGAGTATACTTCCACCGGTCAATTTCCCTCTCTGACTTCCTTATGCTCCTGAGCCTACTCACCTCCTCCCAAAGCTCCGCTACCTGGCTGAGCAACTCTTCAACCTGGGCACACCTCCCACAGGCATACCCACCTCTGTCGCATACCAACAGAAGACCCAGGCACACCCTGCAGCCCAAGACCTGGACGGCTGCATGTTTCCCCGAGATCTCCATCTGAGTAGCCACATTGGTGACTGTGGCTGGAGAGGCCGCAAGAGATGTGGAGGCCATGGTTTTCTGCCTGGTGGATACTGTGGCTGGGCTCTTCACAAGCAGGTTACAAGCACTGTTGCGAAAGACCGCTGCAAAAGAGCGGTGAGGGCACCCTCCCTGCTTGCCCTGCCTGCATGAACTGCCACGCAAACTGCCGCGCCTCGCCTCACTACCGCGCCTCGCCCTGTTTGCCCGTCTGGGTCACCGCGCTCCCTAGGGGCTGCCTTTGAACTGCTGGGGAGGGGGCGCTGCTGGCTCCGCCTATGCCTCGTCAGCCTTCCTTGCGAGGGCTGCTGGGCCCTGGCGGCTCCCTCGGCTGCCTCGAGTGGCCTCGATGCTGGAAAAAAAGCCCTGCCTGCCTTGATTCCCTGCTCCGCTGCAGAACGCGTCTGCCCCGGAGCTGATCACCTCGGCTGAGTTGAAAAAGCACAATGTAGATATTTTAACTAACCAAAGTTTATGTGAAGTTATTTCTGTAGCTTTTAGATGTTGGAATTCACAGAAACTTCTAAGAGTATTATGAATAAAAAACAACAATTTTGGATTACATAACATGAGATCTGAAGATGAGATATGGTGATAAGATTTTTGATAACAAACCTGAAAAAGCGATGTTGCCAGAATAATGCTTCATTATGTTGTTGTAAATACAGAAAATGTTTACATACTGGTAAAATTGTGCATACAATAACACATATGTAAAAATAAATAAAATAAAATAAATAGAAGATGTAAAAATAAATAGAAGATGAAGTGTTAAAAAAGGAAAAACAGAAAAACAAAAAACTTTCCTTGAAATAACTTTGGGAAATACTTTCTTGGATTTTTTTTTTTCAGTAATATTTCAGTAATATTTAGTAGTAATATATATATATTTTTTTTTCCTGGAACTTGCCTGCCCTCTCCTTTTATGTTCTACTAAGTCTGTTTACTTAATTATTTCTGTTTCTTCCAAGCTCAAGCATTTATAGAAAAGACAAAAGAGTAAAGGTCTATCATAAGACACCTGTGTATCCAGGTGTTGTGTTGTTATAGCACCAATTTTCATACTTTTTCAGTGGAACTAAATATAAAGAAAATGAGAGAGACAATTAAAATAAAATAAACACTGATCCTACATGTTATAGTTTCTGTAAAAGATTTTAATTATTAAATAGATTATTTATTTTCCAAAAGGTAAACTGTGCTTTCTATCAATATTAAACATTCTCTGTCTGAATGCTGAATATAAATATTTTGAAAGTAAGTTTGACCATTTTTAATGTTTCTGTGATATAAATCAATATCAAATTAGAACAAAGATGTCAAACCTGAAGGATAAAATGGCTCTGCTTGACCAGGAACTAGACTACTCAGTCATAAACATTATAACATAAAACTACCTTTGCAATACAAGATCTACCATAAGTAAATAAATAAATAAATAAATAAATAAATACATACATACATAAAAATACACATACCAATATCCAATATTGATTTCCTGAAATCATCCACACCTATTGTGGTTTCTTCTAAGGATCTCTTTCCCTCTTTCCCATTTTACTTTTTTTCATGTTCAGTACATTTTATTTTTTATTTTTTGCTAATATAACAATAAAAATAAACTATAATATGCAAGAGAGTTTATCCCCAAAGTAAATAATCTTTCCTTCATACGAAAATTAGTAAACCAAAGGGAATAAGAAATATTAGGAGTATAATAATGATAACAATGAGAATAGTTTATAATTTTGAATATAGAGATGTTATCATCTGAAACAAACATAGAGTAATGGTCTTCTACAAATTGATATAGAAGTTTCCTACTTAAAGAAAGTGGGAAGCAGAATGCTTTGACAATTTTAAATTTGCTCTCTCTCTTTTTTTTTTTTTTAACCTGAGAATTTAATCAAGAATGTGGGAATGATTTCAGTTTTGACAATTCACTTACTGTCAGAAACATTTCAGAGGAAAAATTCCAATCAATCACTTCATGAGCTCTCTTTTAAATGCTAGCATCTAATTTCCCCATAAAGATTGTGCCCATCAACAATTTAAGTGTCTGTTTTCTCTCTTTAGCTAAAAAAGCAATCTTTTTCTTCCTTTTTTTTTTTTTTTTTTTTTTTAAAATGAAAGTTTTGTGAGTAGATAAAGTATCTCTGAAAGGAGATAGCTTACTCATTCTTCAAAGCTTACCGACTCCTTCCAAGATTTGCTTCATTCCAGTCCTTGTGATCTCCATCCATGAACTTTCTGGATAAAAATGCTGGTGTCCATGTTCTTGTTTCTTTACTTCTTTTCTGTCTGGATGCCTGCATGAGCTTCTTTCTACTTTCTAGAGGCTTATGTGGCAGATCAGACCTCTCCCATATGTAGATAGAATAAATCATCCTACCCATTATCTTACATGGTTTGCCTTAATGTCAGGGAGCAGCAAGAGCTGATGACTCCATGAGGGAGGCAATCCAGGAACCAGAAGCAATTAAATGGCTGTCAGGGCAGGGACCTCACAGATGTGCGATGTGGTCCCACAGATTTTTTTATTCACATAGATCCATTCCATGTTTCTTAGTTATTATTGGCTTTGCCAGAGACCGTATTTCAAAAACACCTTCTAGAGAAGCCATAACTGCAGCACAACTGTGGGTAACTAGCAATAAGTCTGGGTTTTGCTAGTGATCGCATGCTATCTTACTAGTCCCTGTGACAGACTTCCCAAAATTCCCTCTTCAGAAAAATCTCATGTCATTCATTTTTTCCTTGCCACATTTGAAAGGAAGCAAAATATGCAAAAACTTTATGCAAAATGTAAATGTTTTCTTTGCTGTGTAATCATTTGAGTGACAGCTAATCCTTTTTATGGGTAACCAAATTCAGTGTGAATATTTCTTTTCTCCTATAAGCTGATGAAATGGGTACTTGAGAAGGATCATAGCTTCCTTTTCAGCCCTCCTTTGGACACTCTCTAATAGTTTTTAGTCCTTCTAATGCTGTGACACCCAAAACTACACACTACTCAAGGTGAGGTCACACCAGCTCCAAGTAGAGCTCGACAGTCACTTCTGTCTGCTGCCTAAAAATGGCTGGTAACAATAACTAACAATAACAAATGCTGGCTCCCATGGAGCTGCTTTCCACCCTCCCCATATATCCAGGGTTGCCCTGTCCCAGGTGCAAAGTCCATCATTTGCTCTTGTTCAACTACATGATGTTGGTGATTGCCCAGCCCGCTAATGTGTCAAGATCTCTCTGCAAGGTCTCTCTACCCCTGATGGAGTCAATAGCTCCTCCCAGTTCAATGTTACCTGCAAACTTAATTATTATTCATTTGAGTCTTGCATTCAGATCATCTATAAAAACATTGAAGAGAACTGGCCCTGGGGAACACCACCAGTGACTGGTTGCTAGCTTGATGTAACCACATTTATGATAACCTTTTGAACCTAACTCATCAGCCAATTGTTCACCCATCGCATTATGTTTTTGTCTAGCTGTATGATGGACTTTTTGTCCAGAAAGATTCTGTGAGAAACAGTATTGAAAACTTTGCTAAAAACCAAAAAGATTACATCAGCTGGATTTCCTTGGTCAACTAGGTGGATGACCTTGTCATAATAGGAAATTAAGTTTGTTAAACAGGACTTTCCACTTTCCACATGAACCTGTGTTGTTCTGACCAAGGACTGCATTGTCTTTCAGATCTTTTTCAATAACTCCCAGAATAATCTCCACAATTTTACAAGGCACTGAAGTGAAATTGACAGGCCTGTAATTACCAGGGTCCTGGTTAAGGGGTTCTTGCCCCTCTTGAAACTTGGAACAACATTTGCCAGCTTCCAGTTGACTGGGACTTCAGATTCCCAAGACTACTGAAAAATAATCGAGAGAGGTCTCGCAATGATATCAGCCAGCTCTATGAGTACCCTGCCAACTCAGGGCACCTTGGGTCCCAGGGCTTATCATTGATGTTGAAGACAGAGGTGAAAGCATTAAACATTTCTGTTTTGTCTGCATTCTTATTTGTGAGGTGACCACCCTCATCAAGTAATGGACTAATGTTATCTCCTCTTTTTGCTGTTAACATATTTAAAGAAGACCTTTTTACTGTCCCCCACAGTACTGTCCAGCTTCAACTCTCATTGAGTTTTGGCCACACATTTGTTTCCCTACAATGGCAAAGACCATTTCTGTAGCCCTCCTGTGTCACCTGAACTTGCTTCCAGAGGCCATGCACTTTCTTTTTCCACCTAAGATCTAGAAGAAGATCCCTGCTCAGCCAAGCTGAACTTCTGTCACACCTGCTTGACTTCTGATATTTTGAAATTACCTGTTCCTGTGTTCTTAAGTGGTACTTAAAAATTGACCAGCACTGGACCCCCAATGTCTTCAAAAGCAGTTTCCGAGGGTAGCTTACTAAATTGTCCCCTGACAGCCTGAAGGGAGAGCCTGCTCTCCCCATATCCAGGGTTGAAGTTTTTCTGGCAGTTTCCCTCCTATCACCAAAGATTTTGGTATGTTCAGCCTAAAGAGGAGTCTGCTTAAATATAAAGATATTTCCTTTATGAATGCATAAAGAAACAAAAAAGATTGGTGGAGTTTGCTAATTTTATGGCACCCATTTTTTTCTGTTTATTAAAATGTTTTTATTTCTCTTTTGAAAAACACTTTTCACAGAGAGAACATAGGAATCATGGATGACACCTCTGCAGAGATGAAATATATAAATGCAATTTGTAAGTCTAAATGAAAAAACAAACAAACAAACAAGAAAAGAAAATAAATGAAATTATGATAAAGTATTACTATTTCCGGGGTGATTTTTCCTTTCCTAGTATAAGCCTAACTAATAGCAGAATCAGAACACAAAGGTTTACACATAGTCTCTCTCTTTTCCCCTCTTTCTCGCACATGTATGCACACACTCATTTTATCTCGTCACTCTATTTCTCACCATTTAAATGACAGTGTTTGTAAATACGATACTAACTAGTAGGCAATAACCAACTATGGTATGTCTCCATGATAAGATCTGTTTGCATATTATAGCTAAACATCATGTGAATGTTCTCTGCAGTACAAACATATGATTTTATTTAGCATAATTTAAAATGTGATTTTTATTTATTTATTTATTTATTTATTTGTTAATGTCCTCTTTAGCCTAACGGTGTCCCTCTGTCCAAAATACATTTCCTTTGATTGATCACTATTGCAAGGCTGGAATTTAGGCTTCATATCTGTACTAATCTTTTTTTTTTTCTTTTTTTTTTCTTTTTTTTTTTTTTTTTTGTATTCTGGTGAAGTTAAAATTATTAACATGATGCTGACAGAGATGCTGACATTAGGTGTTTAAAACAAAAGTTTTTGAATTATTAACAAAACTAGAAGGGCAAAATCAGATGATTCAATGGAACTTGGGATCTTAAAAATACCAATAACAGGTACTAAAATTTGATAAACTTCCAAAGTAACACTGAAATGCACCATTTAATTTTCTGTTAACCTCTTTGATATGCTGCTCTTTGGACTTTAACTTCTTTAAGACAGGGTGCCTCTTAATGACAAGGACAGGTGACCTTTCCATTTAACTGAACATGCTTAACATGAACATGACAGGGAAGTTAAAGTTAACAGGGGCTAAACATGAAGCAATATAGCACATTGTTGTGGTTATTGTAGGCAGCTAAACATCACACAGCTGTTTGCTCACTCCCCCACAGTGGGGTGGGGGATGGGGGAGAGAACTTGGGGGGGGGGGTGGCTGAAGCAGAACTTGTGGGTTGGGGTAAAGACAGTTTAATAGGACAGAAAATGAATGGAAATAATAATAATAACAACACTAATAATAATAATAATATATACAAACCAAGTGTTGCACAATGCAAATGCTCAGCACCTGCCAAATGATGCCCAGCCAGTCCCTGAGCAGTGCCCTCTCCCCTCCATCCAACTCCCTTCAGATTTTATTGTTCTGCATGTTGTCATATGGTATGGAATATCCCTTTGGCCAGTTTGTGTCAGCTGTCCTGGTTCTGTCCCAGATTCTTGTGCACCCCCAGCCTCCTTGCTGGCAGGGCAGCAAGAGAAGCTGAAAAGTCCTTGACTCCGTGTAAGCACTAATCTGCAACAATTAAAACATCAGTATGTTATTTTTCTCCTAAATCCAAAACAAGGCACCATACCAGTCCCTGGGAAGAAAATTAACTCTATCTCAGCTGAAATTGGGACACGGGTTTAGAGGATATCACTAAAGACAGAAAGGAGGAGGAGATATGTAGAAATAGATAACACTGTCTTTCCTGAAAGAAAAAAAAAATATATATATATATATATATATAATACTAGTGAAGTGCTCTCCTACCAACTTGGTTAATTTTTAACAAAGGTGTAAGCATCTTTATGAAGTTTATAATGACAGTGAAATTAAAGTTATTTTCAATGATTGGCATGAAAACTGAGTCCTCACTTCCTGATTTTTTTCTAAAAAACACAACAAAACAAAACAACCCCCTACGGTTTCTACTGTTCCTAAAGAGCTGTTTCATAGTGCACTAGTTTCTATCAGGAAATTTGTTCAGCCTGTGATTCCAGGAGCCTTTGGGAAAGGCAATTTTCTTTATGGAAAAGGCAAGAAGGAATCATGACAGACTAGTGAGATGAAAAGCTTTACTTGAGACTAACCTGTACCCTCCAAAATTTTACCTGTTACAGGATAGTTACTGCTCTTCCTTCGGACTATAGGCATGTATCTGTAATCAGCAGCCCCAGAGGCAGATGCTTTCACTGATTAATCACTGACTTCAAAAACTGCCATATCCTCATGTTGGATTATCTCCAGCCCTTCACAGATGATCATTTGTATTCATTCATGTTTTATTTGGGTCACCAGCTTCCAGACATTCTTATCTGGGCCCTCTGGGAGAAGATTCTAATGTTTACACCATTTTTTGTATTCCCTCTGACAATGTCCTAACAAACGTTATCATTTCTTCTTTATTCTTCATTTTTTTCTCTTGATTCTTCTTTTGTGCATAATTCCTTTCCCCCTTTTGTTCCTTTTTTTTTCTTCATAATTCTTTAATGACACAGAAGAAAAAATCTATTAGAAAACTATCTCTCTAATCTGCTAAGGGATTGCGTTCAATTTTTATTTATTTATTTATTTATTTATTTTCATTCAGTAATTCCAGGTTTCAATAATTCCAAACCTACAGGTTTGGAAATCCTAATTACTCAAAAGGGACAAATTACATTTTCTACAGCAGATGTAACTAACAAGAATCTCAGTTTTTATGTGGGGTTAATTTCTTATATGATATGAATGAGCAGCAATATGAATAGCTAGGCAAAAAGTCTCTGCTGGAACTGTGTGCAGTAACTGAAAGACAAATGACTATGAGATTCATTTGGAAACAGACAGGAGTGAACAAAGTATTTATTTCCTATGGTCTCCTCTCCTTTGTGATTCCTTTTTTAATAGTTATAGTGCACCTGGAAATGTGAAGTTTCCTGCTTTGTATTACCATATGTATGGAATAGTTCAAATTTCCACATAAAGTCAAATAATTATTTAACAAATGATTTTAAAAGTTACTTATCTTTCTAAGAACACAATCAGAGCATTTGCACTTTCTGACCAGAAACCAATATAAGTGATACAGGAAGGAATAATGCTAATTGAGGAGAGGTTATGAGTCTAGAGGAATAGAGGAGGGATTCAATCACAAATGTGTATTTAACTTGGCTTATAATTATGACCCACTCGGTTCAAAACACATCTTCAAAATGATTTTGAAAATTAATCTGAACAGTTGCTAAGTAGGGGAGATTTAATAGAAAATCTGTAAAATTCTCAGCTCAAGACCTACTGTTAACACTTACAGTATGTATTTTTAATCAATAAACATGTATGTATCCCTTGCCGGAATTTGCTACGGTACCCAGATAAAGCAAAATTAATTACTGTTTTAAAAGCTGATACTACCTGATAAGAACATTTATCTACTTTTCATTTTTACAGGACATCAATATTTAACTAGTTGCATGGTGTTCTTTTTGCTCACATAAGTCTTATCTAGAAATCCTCCAATTTTGTTCACTGACTATGAACATGGGAGCTGCAGGGAGCCGTTAAGAAAAGATGTAACGTTTCTACACCTTTGGAAGGGAACTGTCTTGTAAGTTTAGAAATCTAAGCAAATGTAGCAATTTTCTCTCTAATACATGACTATAGTCGAACACAACCACTTTTTTTTTTTTTTTTTTTAATATTTACTAAAGGTATTTAATACCTTGTAGGCATACCAAATTAACATGAGTAGTGAATTATCTACAGCAGCTAACTACCACAAGGTCACAAGTAACAGTAAATCAGGTGGGATTATACATATTAAAAAGCCCAGCAGGTGGTTCTCTCTCTCCTCTCCATATGCACATACTGCATCTTGCACATGAACAGCAAAAAAAAAAAAAATACTAAAAAACATGACTCACTACACTAGCATTCAGCATCTCACATCATTGTCCTTCTATTATTTACACCAAAAAAAAAAAAAAAAACAAAAAGGGTGGCCTTCCTTGCCAGCCTTAAGTTACTTAAACTATTATTTGGGAAAGGTTTTCTTGCACCTGCAAAGTGATGTTGCCAACACAATTACTACATGAGTTCACGTAAGAGGATGGTTACTTGCAAAAGGCATAGATAGCTGTAAAACTCATGCAGAAATAAATGCACAAATAAAAGGATTTGCAATGTTGGGGTCTTGTCTGTATTTACTGTCCCAAGTAATTTTTTTATTTACAGTATTTACTGTAGCCTTCTTTCCAGAAGTTTTGATCATTCATTGGATCCCAGAGATTTTACTGTGAAGTGTAAGAATCATCTGAATCATCTTAATATTCACTGAAGACCAGTATTCATTTTATACTTTTTACTGAAAATTAAACCTACGATTAATTTCTGCTTATTCTGTTCTCATTAAGTACTTCTTCTAACCTAGACCACCTTACATATTATGAAGAGCACAGTGAAACATTCAATACTTATCTGTTTTGTATGATAGAGGTAACTTAAAAATCTTGTTTGGGGAAATAAATTAATGAACTCTATTTGTCATTGTTTCCCCCTTAACCTAGTTCTGCAGCATATTTTCTCCGATTTTCAAAAGCTTTCAATAGTATCTATGATTTCTAGGTGCATCCTAAAAGAAGACAGTAATGTTCTTTCAGTACTTCTGGGGCTTTTATGCTAATCCATTCAAAGAAGACTTGATTGCTTGGCAAAGATAGTGTTAAAAAAGAGCTGAAAGATGCACAGAAACATAAAAATTGAATGGTAAAAGGAGAAATCTGGCACAAGAAATACCTACTGCATAGCTTACCTAGTTATGATAAGTATTTTCAAAAGTGTGAAGCTCTTATGTCTAATGTGGAGAGAAAAGCACAATAAAATCAATAGCTTGATAAGAAAATTGTTAAAATGTGGATTAGTTCCCCAAAGGACAATTCGTTATGAAATGAAATATGTGAAGTAAAGGTACTCCTGTCACCAGTAACAGATGAAATTGAGATAACTGCATACAGAACAGTAATGGCACTGTGAGGGTCAAAGGAAGAAACATGACAAAATTCAGAAGTAATATAATGGAAATCATAAGAAAAAAAAAAGGTAAATATACTAATTACTTCTTCAGGTCTTCCTATGCATTGGTTACTTTTTAAGAATAAATAAAATAATATCTCAGATGAAATATCAGGTTAAAAAATCAGTAAATTTAAGGGAGTTGTTTAAAATTTTAGATAAAAAATAAATTTAAAATAGCAACATCACAGGGCTTTGAGAATAAGCATTAAACTCATTACTGAACAGAGGCTTGTCTTAATCGTGTTCATTATAATTCACAGAAATATAGATGGGTTATGCTTAAAGTAAGCTCTGAAGCTTACCTAGTTCAGTCTTACGCTAAAGGAAGGTTAAAATTCAACCTGAGATGAAGTCGTCCAGCTGAGTTCTGAAAATTTGTCAATAATGAAAGCAGACATTGGGAAAACTGAAAACACGAATTTTAACAGTGTGAGCTAAAAGGCCAATATTTTAGCAACTCTTATGTACCTCTATATATTAATATTTCTCCTGAACTGAGAAAGGTTGTGTGCTTAGCCCACATTCACCAGTCTGCTACACTTGTAATTCATCTTTAAAAGAGATTAGGTTAGTTCCAGCCTGTACTATGTAATAAAAAATATAGTGCCATACAACTAGGTCTTGTAATGCTGAGAGTTATGCTGACAAGGGCGACTTTAAAAATGTCTGTACCTGGCATTAGTTAAAAAAGAAACAGAAGCCCAGCAGCATACCAGCTGATTGAAGGAAAAGACTCAAATACAGAATGAAGTTTGGGAAATAAATTAAAGGAATCAAAGGACAGTAGAAAGTAGTTTAGATTTTTAAAGTGAGGAAGACCTGATGAGACAGCAAGTATCCAGTATAGAAAATTCATTGCATACACATCTAAAAAAGCAAGACATAAAGGATAAGCTACTGCCAAGTTGTGCTCCACATTCTGTTGCCAGCACAAGCGTAACAGTAGCAATAGCAACTGGGGAAAGATATTGACTATAGAAGAAAACTGGGAAATCTGGAAACCAACAACAACAAGCAAATAAAGTGAAAAAAGACGCCTCCCCCTTCCCCCCCATATTAAAAGTCAAAGACTCAACAAGGTTATTCTTTTTACACTATATGCATTTTCCCCCATCTTTTTTCCAGTGTAGCTCTTTCTTTATTTTATTACCATTATTTAATTTTATATGTATTTATTTATTTATTTCCTAGGTGATAATTACCCCTCCTTGTTTTGGCAGTCTATAACACCTTTCTTATCCCCTCCCACATCTAACTTTTTTTTTTTGGTCTTTTTTTTTTTTTTTTGACAGGTTATACCTTCTGCTCCTCCAATTTTAATTTCTGGATACATATTTTGATTTTTAGTTGCTAACATCCTAACCAGAAAACAGATCTGATTGGTGTTCAATTGTTCAAAGCAAGGAAGACAGTTTTATCAGGCAGGATATGACAAGTCTTGTTTTTGCTTTAATTCTGATAATTAATGAGATAAAAATATTTTCTTTCAAGTCAAAATTTCCGGAAAAAAAAAAAAAAAAGAAAGCTTCTGTTTTTCTGTATATATATATATGTATATTTTTAAGGGAGGTAGAGGTCCCTGTGTTGAGATCACCACAATCTGCTGTCATTGTAGCTCCTGAGTGCTGGGACAGACTGCCTTGCCTTTGAAGTCCAGGAACTCAACAGGGAGAAGAGAGGAAATGGGAAAAGGGGGCCCCAAAACACACCTTTCTGAAAGAGGTCCTGAAAGAGCCCTTCTTAAGGCTCTTAAGGACTTCTTAAAGTAAGGGGACACCCTGGACCAATCTTGTCCCATCCCAATCCCCACAGCCCTGCCTTTCTTGGCCTTGGGCCCGCCCACAGGCCCATGTCTGTGGTGGTTTTACTCGGGTGGGCGGCTGAGCTCCACCACAACCACTCTCTCACTCCTCCTCCTCAAAGAGGAACAGGGAGAAAATACGATGAAAAGGGCTCAAGGGTTGAGATAAGGACGAGGAGATCGCACAGTAGTTATCGTGACAGGCAAAGCAGACTCAGCGTAGGGAGATAGTAAGATTTATTGCCTATTACTAACAAGCTAGAGAAGCAAGAAACAAAGGAAAGAAACCAAAAGCACCTTCCCCCCCATCTGCCCTCTTCCACCTCCTCCCCCCAAGCGGCGCAGGGGAACGGGGGAATGGGGGTTATGGTCAGTCTATAGCGCTTCTTCTCCGCCACTCCTTCTCGACCACTCTCGTCCCCTGTGCTGTGGGGTCCCTCCCACCGGATGCAGTCCTTGCTGAACTGATCCGGCGTGGGCTTCTCACAGGCAGCAGCTCTTCAAGAACTGCTCCACATATGGGTCCGTACCACGGGGTCCATCCCTCAGGAGAAAACTGCTCCAACCTGGGTCCCCCACGGGCAGCAGCTCCTGCCAAGTCAGCTGCTCCTGCGTGGTCTCCTCTCCACGGGCTACAGCTCCGGCCTGGAATCTGCTCTGGCGGGGGTCTTCCACAGGCCGCAGCCTCCATCATTGCAGGTCCACCTGCTCCACCATGGTCTCCTCCACAGGCTGCAGCGTGGAACGCTGCTCCACTGTGGTACTCCATGGGCTACAAGGGGACAGCCTGCTTCACCATGGTCCTCACCACAGGCCACAGGGGACTTCTGCTCCGGCACCTGGAGCACTTCTCCCCCTCCTTCTTCATTGACCTTGGTGCCTGCAAGGCTGTTTCTCCCTCCTCTCACTCTCCCAGCTGCTGTGTGTGGCAGCATTATTTTTTTTTTCTTCCCTGTCTTAAATATGCTCTCACAGAGGTGCAAACAACATCAGTTATTGGCTCGGCTCTGGTCAGCAGTGGAAGCCCTTACCTAACATGGGGCAGCTTCTAGGTTCTTCTCACAGAAACCACTCCTATGGTCCCCTGCTACCAAAACCTTGCCATGTAAACCCACTACAATGTCCTGTCCTGGCTTTGGCTCATCCCTGTACCCGGGGCTGTGCCCAGTGCTGGGGCTGCTGTACTATCCCCAGCTACCTTGTTCCTGGTGGAGTGGTGGGACTGGCCTAGCTACAAGGGCCTGCCCTGATGGACTAGAGGAGTCCCTGTGGTCCCTGGCCCCTACAGCACCCTGACAGGCTGCTGCCAAGGATCATGAACAAAACAGCAGATCACTGGTCCTAACAGCTTTTAACCTGTTTTCATTCTGTGCTTTAGCTTGCTGTAGTAGTGATATCAAAATTAAATAAACACCAAAGAGGAACAAGAAGATAGGAGTTACTTACTTATTTTCACTTAAGTTTAATTGTTGACATTTTGAATGGTAATTTAGTTTCCTGAGTTCTCCCCATCCCTCTTTCTTGTTAATGTTGGGACTCCTGCCAGATTTTTATTTATTTATTTATTTATTTATTATTGCTTTGGGTTCTCTCTGTGCTGTTTGGAAATGAAGAGTTTTAAAATCTGAAAAGTTTAAAATCCATTTTAGTCAAGTGACTACATGGAGTAAGAATACCATTTGAAAGCTTAGCACTTTATTTGGGGAAGGGAGGAGTGATAAAAGGACCCAGTTCATCTCAGTACACTGAAATACACGTTGACAGATTTGCATATATATGCTATATAGAGCCACTGCAATAAACACTGTGCAATATACCAAAAAAAGCCTTCAGTGCAATGTACAATAATAAATAAAAATAAAGCCCTCAGGGCCATTTGGACTAATAAAAGGAAAGATATTGGAAGGAAAACCATAAAAAAGGGGTTGGTTGTTTTTCTCTGCTGTTGCTGCTCTTTTGTTAAAACCGGACCAAAATAATTAAATAAATAAATAAATAAGGTAAATCTTATTAGACAAGATGGAAGAAAACCAGCAGACAGAACTGACAAGAAAGAGCATGTGGAGTTTTAGATACCATAATCCATTTATAGGTATAGTCATTTTCAGATGAATATTTCTTAAGAAGCCACTTGCAAACATTTGCAAAACTCCCTGCAGTTGTCAGCTGGATTGGTCTAAGGTAGTCTCTTACCCTTCACTGCATAAATGCTGACACCCTGCTTTTTTCTTAAATACACAAGCCATTCATTACTGACAACTTGCCTTCAGCCTCTGAGGTACCTCGGTGACTAGAAGATCTATTCCAAGTTCAAAGTTAACCATCTAATGTTATGTCAGGTTTTTGCTGCTGCTGTGTTTGTTTGCAGAAAAAAATAATTGAAATGTTCCAACTATCTCATTTGAATCAATGTCTCTGTTTTATTCATCTGGTACAGCTCCATACCACTCATAGATTTCTTAGTGCCAGTGTTTTCAGCATTATAGCCAGCATAGTTAGTGAATTTGCATATCATCATGATCAAAAACTTGTGAATCTGCTCTTTTACTGTTATGTCATATTGCTGAATATATATATATATATATAAAAAAAAAAAAAAGGTAACACACCAAAACACAAAAACACAACTCATGGTGAAAAACTGCTAAATGACTTGTGATGGGTTCAGTGAAAATGCAGATGATTCATATTGATTTTCCTGGAAGGCAGCATTTTTCTGCATTAAAAATTAACGAACAAATTACTGGCCATTCCTATAACTTAATCCTGCATTTTAACAGTTAAAAATGCTTCTACCAAATGCCCATATTAATAGAAAATGGTCACACGTTGTACTTAGATAAAAGCACAGCTGGATATTTATGAGACACCAGTTTTCTATAAATATAGAAATTCAGTAATTATCACTGTTGTGCAGTAGTAATAAGCACAGCTGGGGAATGCTTCTGCTGCTGTTTCATTGGCTACAAACCTAAACTTCAGACTTATAGGTCCTTGCTTGTTCTCATCTGTTTCTTTATTCTACATAGGGAAAAAAAGAAAAAGAAAAAAAAAAAAAACACTAAAATGTCAGAACATCACAGTTAAATCAGTGCCTGATCCATACAACTGGTGGTTGATGACATGTTCCAAGGCTATGGGAGTCAGCATAACAGTCTTTCTGCTTTGGGATAAAGCCATGGACATTTTTCAGAACTGAATCACTGAAAAGGCTAAGTAAAAAGCTGAAACTAAAAATAATTGTATATTCTGTCCACACACACACATTTAATTTTTTAGCTCTCATAATAAAAACCTGGAATTATCTCAGAGCTCTTAAGTACAGCTTGCATGCTCATTTCCTCCCTCCCTCCCTCCCTCCCTCCCTCCCTCCCTCCCTCCCTCCCTCCCTTCCTTCCTTCCTTCCTTCCTTCCTTCCTTCCTTCCTTCCTTCCTTCCTTCCTTCCTTCCTTCCTTCCCTGTTTTTCTTTTATCAAATACCAGTGCTGTTGAAAACAATGTGCAGTATAGTATGGAAGAACAGTATCTATATAGTGATAAACAGCTAACCTGAACTACTGTTCAGGAGTCTCTAATTACTTTGAAATTAGCTGGATACATAAGCATCTTGTGGCTAACATTCCAAACTGTCACCTACAAATTAAATGTGAGGTATACATGGTTAGACTTTATTTATAGCCGGTAGAGCTTGGAACTACTTGACTAGATAGAAATTGTAGTATAGTTAAAAATAAATAAATAAATAAATAAATTGCCTGAGGCATTTCTTTCCTGTCATTTCATGTCACTTTGGACTCCCTGAACTGATGTAGGACTGGTGTCTTTTGTCTACTCCCTTCAGCATGTTTGAATCCTTGAAAGGGTCAGATAGTCCTGTTTTTCCACTACCTCCTTCATGATCTGATACAATTATCTTTAAATTCAGAATTTACTTTATTTATGCATTTCCCCTTCAGAAACAAGATGTCTCCAAATGCTGACTGGAAGAATTGCCCCTTTGCATTAGCCTTCCAAGCTGCCTGGCTGCACAGGGGACAGCTGAATACGACACTGTGAAAGTCATTACACATTTTTTTTAATTCCACTTCCTTCTCCCCTTTTATTACCAAGAAATATTTTTTTCTTTCCCTTTTAGAAAATTATATGGGCTCTAGATCTATGTCTTTTATCCATTTTAAATATTCTGTGAAATACATAGGTGGGAAAAATCATGTAATCACCAAGGCAGACTAACCATTGGACTATACTGGACTCTACACAAATATTTTCAAGAGTCCTACAAGATCTATGAGGTATCAAAAGCCAGACTAATTAGGATCCTCTTCAGGGAAGGCAACTTGTTTAATGGCTATTAAGGGAGATGGTTTTGGAATACATTCATAATCTCGCTGTGCTCATGATTTCTTGTAAATCTCTGTGGCTAGAAAGTGTTATCTGAAACAAATGTCTAGGGACCACATCTCAGCTGGTTATTGTAGGCAGTATTGCTGTTGGTAGTTTGTGGTTGGTTGTGTTTTCAGCTCCCATGCAGAAGGACCGTATATAATATAAAACAGAAGAACAAAACATAAGGAGGGAATGGATAAAGCAGTGTCAGAACATAGCAGCATCAACTTCACAAAACTCAGTGCAGGCCTTCTAGGATGGACAGGTCATTTTATTAAAATAAACATACAATGCAAAAAGCTAATTGCACTCACTAATGCTCACATCCATACGCACATAATCGTAGTGGCATGGTTTAACGGCAGCAGGCAGCCACTCACAGCTCCTGGTACACCCCCAGCCTCCTCGCTGGCAGGGCAGCATGAGGAACAGAAAGATCCTTCACCTGTGCAAGGACTGTTCTGCAACAACTAAAATATTGTTGTGTTATCACCAGTATTTTCATCAAAAATCCAAAACACAGAATTGTGTGAGCCTCTATGAAGAAAATTAACTCTATTCAAGCCAAAACCATGACACATAGTAGTCACCAGGATCTGTGTGTGCTAGCAGTCTCTCCAATATGCAATTACCAAGGTGTTCGTACAATGGCAGTTGATTCAGGATGATACAGAGTAGAAGGAACACCAGGTACTCATCAGTCTCCTCAGTTTTTCTTAGGTTGGTGACTATGGACTAGTTTTGCACGTGTCTGTTGTACTCTTCAGAGGTTAATTTTTCCATCCTCTCCAACCTTTATGATTACTCAAAATTTACTCGCTTATTTGTCTGTTGATATGGATGGTCTGAGAATCAGCATATAAGTGTGGGTGTGGGAGAGGTCTTGATGACTTGATAATCTAGGCACTATCAGCACATGCTATTCTTACAAGCCTCTCTTTCTTCTCATTTTCCTTCTTTAGTTTCTATAGCTGAAAAGTCCTATTGATTCTCCACTCACACCAATCTTAATGATTTTACTGCACTTCCCAAAAAATGAATTTTGGAGAGCCAGTTTCCTTTGTTTGTGATTGTTTCTCCTTTATCAAAAAGGCATTAAGGAAACTCTTAAAATGGATTAAAATTATTTCATTAAATGCAGTGGTTTTTATGTTTTTTACATATTTTGTAAGCAAACCATGCAAATCAGTAATCATTATGTCTGGTCAGATCTGACAGCCGAGGAATATGAGTGACCTTGTAATGGTTCACAGTTCTCTGACTAATATACTCATCAATACCAAAGAACAAAAAGTGTCTGATATGCAGAATATTGACAGGCAGATTGACCCAAATCAGCAGCTTCAAGGAAAATAAATAAATAAATAAGTGTGGCTGGGTTAAAGACAAGAAGAACATATCTGCCTAGAGATGTGAAAACACTTTTCATCCCCAACTTTTGTCTGGCTAGTACAGACAAGGGCAAATCGGCTGCTTAGGATCCTGGAACGACAATTCCTATTTCAAGGCTGGGAAAGTCTTTTGACAACATTTCAGCACATTCTCTCCTTGCTAAGTTTCTTCTGCATTAATTTTTCACTTCTGATTACAGGGTCCTTTAGTCTGAACTGAGGTCATTCTTATATTCTTATTGGTATTAGCATCTTGATCTGGTCCATATCCTGACATATCTTTCAAAATACTCAAGGCTTCTTTTAATGCCATCATATTTTTTGATAAATAAAATGTTAATGCAATATTAAAAATTATTCACATAAAAATATTTTAAATTCTCAAAAATACAGCAGAACATGGGTATTTTCTATTCTCTGCGGTTTTATCTAGACTACAATATTTGACACATATTTGACTAAAAAAACATCAGAGCAAAACTGTGTGAGGGGTAAGGAGAACATAAATGATAGACAATTACTCTTGGTTATAGTGTTGAAAGGCAGTCAGTCATATCTCCCTTGACTGAAGTGCTCTACGTTAAACATGTGAATGAAAAATATAAGTATGAATGATAATAAAAATGTAATACGAATGTGAAACAAATGGTTAATCACATCTTGTAAAAGCTTTTGTAGGATATCATACAACAAGAATCCTACAAAAGCTGTTAACATTTCAAACCTGTAGTCCTGTACTGCAAACCACCCTTAAGGTATGTGACAAATTAACTATGGTTCAGCAAGATATAATCAGAGACTATAAAAGATTAACAAATAGATGTTTCACATTCATTCTGTGCATTGTTGTATAATTTAGACCACTAGCACTTTCAACAATGTACTAATAAGTACATTATAGCACCCAAAAGTAATACAGAAAGTCTCTAGTTTTCTAAATCTCTGCATAAATTTAAAATATATTTTCTGCAGAGATGATTAAGTTTTTCATAGGTATGCTAAAAAATGTAATTTAAAACAGGTTTGAATGCATTGGGAAACCATTGGAAAATTTTATACTTTTGGAATATTTTAACTCTTGCCTGAATTCATAATTAGAATTTGATTAATACTATTACAAACTCTGGATAAAAAGGCGAAAGCTCATGCAAATGCATGTGCTTGTTATTGTTACATATTTTCTTGCTTCAATATCTATCATGAGGAAAAATTATGATATTTTTCTTTCTTTCTTGGTCTGATATCACACTGCCCTTATCTTGTGCCTTAAGTGTGAATATGATCAAAATAGTGGTATTTTATAGGCACTCTGAAAAGCTGTGAGAATGTACTCAGGCTTTCAGCAGTAGAGAATTGGATTCCCTACATTGTACATTTCTGACTAGTGCCCAGTTTTGCAAAAGTAAAAGATGCATAAAAGATGCATTGGTAGCTGTTCTATCAGGCAGTGAAACCTTAATCAAATGCTCCTCCTGACATTTTTATCAACTTATTTTTGTTCTTGTTTTTACCAACATGCACAGATCATTCTTCAGGAAGCAGAGACAGAGATTGCCAGCAGAGTGCAGCTATTTTCCTGGCAAACTTTTATTTAGTGGTTATATAAAAGTACATGACAAGCTAAAAATCAACTAAAATAACTAACTGCTGATGTTAGAAATGTTATGGGTCTAAATGTCTCTCCTCACTGACTCATCCCTTGAAAGTTACACCTGCTTTTGGGAATTACTGTTGAGAAAGGCGTATTGTGTTACCTCGGAAACAGCTGCGACTGCATGTGTATATTTAGATAGAAGGTATTTCACTTCCTTCAAATTTCTGTCTGATATGTCATTTGCTTTTTCTTTAAGCTGTTAATGCAGTCAGTTCTTTGCTATCACATCTGCTCTCTTATACTCTTGAGTCTAGCCAGCTGCAGAAGATGGTGCTGTAAGGATGCGTGTTTGGTGACACAGCCCTATTTCTGTTATATCCAAAAGTTCTCCAAGAGCAAGATAAAAAGAATATTATTAACATATTTAGGAGCAGAAAGAAAAATTCTATGCACCATCTTTAAGGGATGCAATATTTCATCAAGACATGTCAGCTAATAAAATCACACAAGGTGACTTCATTTCCTTCTATTTCACTTCACATTTGAGACCAAGGATATTTGTCTATAAGACAGGTACTTAGCAGGAATGAGGTCTAGCCAGGAAAAAAAGGATACTGAAATTATGGGGTCTTATTTTTGTTGCTGGAATTGAATTGCTGTGTGGCCTTGGGTAAGTTACTTAAACTGTCTGTGCCTTGTTTTTTACCTTCTCTGTAAATAAACCACTAATACTTATCTAGATGCTATTAAGCTTGAAAAAATACTTTGAATTCTTCACACAGAACACATAATAAAAGTGTACTTTCATCACTGATTATTATTCTCATTCTACACTGACCTTTCCCTAATTAAGGGAAATAATCACATTACTGATTTAAAAGTAGCATGATTCAGCTGTCAGAAAAATGAACCTCATATTAGAAGACATTCTGCTTTCTAAGATGAGATATTTATTTCAAAAATATGTACTGTATCAAGTTACTATGCATAAATTACTAAATGCTGCTTCAAAACAGACAACAAAAGAATTGAGAAAATATGATCTACAATTTCCTGTTAAAGAATCAGTCAGAGGAAACAGGGGAAAAAACAAAGATTAAGAAATAAGATGAAAAATTTATTGTCATACAAGCCTGTTTTCATAATGACCTACACTTGCTTATTTTTGTATGTTAAAAATAGAAAAAATGTTAATTGAAAACATGGAAATGTGTTTCCTTTTCAGTATTCAAAATATGAATTTCCCTTTGCTAAATCTCAATTAATCTTCTCTCTCTCTCTCTCTGAACCTTAGAATGAATTTTTCCATTATTCTTTCCTTAAACGCTGTACCAAAAATAATGAAGATACCTTCTGAATTTCTTGCTTTCTCCTATACCAGGAAATGTGGAGCAGCAGCAGTCACGATAACTGAGTGATAAAGACTCCTGTGCACAAATATTATGAGGTGAGAATCTGCCAGGGTGGGATGTTTTTTCCTAATTAAAGTGGTCTTGAGTGAAATACAGTAGGGGAATTATAATAGGTAGTTTCAGTTATTCAGCCAGAAATGACAGAAATTGGGAAAGTTGAGATGAGCATCAGTAAAGGGAAAACAAGAAAACTTAAAAGCACCTCACTAAAATCAGTGATTTGGTAGGTATGTACACATGCAGTGTTTAAGAACCTCTAACAACTAGAATATTGTTCTTTCCAATATCAACCCTAAATTTTATAATATTACATGTATTTCATCTAATCCTAAATCAGATTTATATTCATTTAGTAATGTGAACCCAGAATGTTGTTTTATGTCTCAAAAAACAGGAAGTGTGGTATTACCTCTGTTATCAGGTTGGGAAAAGAGTCAAGAATATAGTTTACACTCAGAAATTAACACAAATAAATAAGGAAATAGAACTGGTAGGAAAACAAACAAAAAAAATGTAGCTATGGAGTCCAGTGCTCACCAGATATAGATTGATATAGATTACTATTTAAACAACATTTAATTGAATAGGCACAAAAAATCCTTATCAGAATGTATTGTAAGTCATAATACTATGAACTTTCAAAAAACCAAATACTTCACTAATTCTACACAATATAAAAAGCTAAATGTATGGGAAATATAACTGAGGACATCATAGGAATTGATATTGTCTTAGATTCCTGGAAGAATGTGAGCGTATATTGGATGACACCATCTAACTAAGGCCACTGAAAAGCAAATTAAACCAGCTTTCCGATGTTTTCTGCAACTCAGCCTTCAAAAGGACTTCTTGACCACTAATTTAATGATATATGATAATTGCCTGAGTGTCTGAGCAAGAAATGCCAACAGGGCACATAAAAGATTTTCAGGATTGCTCCAAATGCTTTACAGGATGGAAAAAATAAATATATATATTCATCTAGGAGGCAATCTCAGAGACATGTTACTTCTATGTAATACCAAATAAATGGGGTCTATATTTAAACAGCCTTTGAATATTTAAATTAGTTGAATACACACAGCCTTTCATCATGAAAGTTAAGGTTGGTGTATTTTTCTCATATGTATTCCCTTCTTCTATAATCTTCTATAATCTTATCAATCTTTGTGTTAAAGCCAAAGCATTAGGCTATGGCAGAAATTTGGTAAACATCCTTCTAATTGTGATGACAGAATTATTACCATGTTACATCCATATGGTTATGCACAGCATTATTTTCTAAGACAAATCCTTCCTGTCCTTCTTATATTTGTATATTTACAAAGGAAGTCATGGTCTCTCAATATTGGTTTTACTAACTCTTCTAACATCATTTCGTATGGAGTTTTCCATTCTCATGGTCATGCATAGGCTTTCCTGCACTTAATACAGGTTAATTTCATAATTATCAGATGATTAAGACTGTATAGAATATTTTGAGTAAGAACCTGCAAACGTGTTACACAATGGGAAGAACGTTTTTCTGTCTCTGCTAAGAATACTTTGATGCATCCTAGAATCTCATTAGCTTTTTCACAGACATGTTACCCTGTCTTCCAATGACACACCAGTGTATTCAGATTTCTCCCTTTGTCACCTATAATTGATGCGGTTTCTATTTGTAGGCTTAAATTCTATTTAAAACTAAAGTGTATATCTTTGTACTTTGCATTATTTCATTTAATTTTATTTCCATAATTTTAGTCCACAAGTTCATTTGAATCTTCCACTTATTGATCTGATCTTCCTGAGTATTCATAATACTTTCAATTTTGTGCCACCTGCACATACCAGAGAACACATTTAGTTCCTGCATTTAATCCCCCGTAGTGATTTTACCCAGCTGGGAAGCCAAACTCAACTACAACTACTCTCACACTCACCCTCCAGAGAAGAAAGGGGGAGAAGAAAGTATGCTGGAAAGAAACAAACAAACAAAAAAAAAGACAAAAAAAAAGGCTCACGGGTTAAGATGAGGATAATTTAAAAGGAAAAGGAAGAGAGAAAAACAAAAACAAACAAACAAACAAAAAAACTAGCAAAAGCCACGTGGAAGCACAGAGAGAGAGAAAAAATAATCTTCCCATCAACAAGTGATGTTTGGCCATTATTGATGAATATAAGAGCATTTGAAATATCACTTTCTATAGCAGATGTATCAAGTGCTTTCTTAAGACTAGATAGGTAGTACTGACTTGACTATGATGATCTAACCATCAGAGATCTTCAAATATGCAAATATATATGTATTTACAAACATATATGAAGCTGTTCTGGTTTAAACCAGAAGGCAGCTAAGCACCATACAGACATTTGCTCACTGTTTGACCCCCCCTAACCCCAGTGCGATGGTGTAAAGAGTCAGAAAATAATAATAATAAAAAAAAAAGGGGGTAAGAACTCATGGGTTGGGATGAAGACAGTTTAATAGGACAGAAAAAGGAAGAGAGAATGATAATAACAATAGTAATAATGATAAAAGAATATCAAAAACAAGTGATACACAATGCAATTGCTCACCACCGACTGACGACCAGCCAGACCCCAAACAGTGCCCTCTCCCCTCAAGTCAACCCCCCCTCAGTTTTATTGTTCAGAATGATGTCATATGTTTAGAATGTGCCTTTGGCCAGTCTGGGTCAGTTGTCCTGGTTCTGTCTCCTCCCAGATTTTTGTGCACCCACAGCCTCCTTGCTGGCCGGGCAGAATGAAAAGCTGAAAAGTCCTTGTCTAAGTGTAAGCACTGCTCAGCAAAAACTAAACCATTGGTGTGTTATTAGCATTATTCTCATCCTAAATACAAAACAGCACCACACCAACTATGAGGAAGAAAATTAACTCTATCCCAGATGAAACCAAGACAGAAGTAAATCAGATGTGATATCTCTTTAAAAGAATTTTGTTACTTGCTCAAGGGTCTGCAGATTTCCATGGATTTGGTAATTTTTTCTCCAAAATATGTTCTAATGTGTTTTGCAACATTGAGGCCTATTAGACATCTGCTCTTTGTAGAATGTTTTTATTTGCTCCCCTCCATTCTGAGAGCATTGCCACCATTAATTTGTAGTACTGGACTTCTAACTTCAAGTAATGAGTCTTCCAAGGATAGATTCTTTAGAGACAGAGATTAATGGATGTGGTGGTTTTACCCAGATGGAAAGCTGAACTCCACCACAGCCGCTCTCTTAGTCCCCTTCCTCAAAGGGAAAGGGGGAGAAAATACAATGAAAAGGGCTCAGGGTTGAGATAAGGACAGGGAGATCACTCAACAATTATTGTCACAGACTCAGCAGCATAAGGAGATTAATCAAACTTATTGCCTATCACTAGAAGACTAGCACAGTAAGAGACTAAAAAACAAACCTGAAATGCCTTCCACCCATCCACCCTCTTCCACATCCTCCCCCTGAGTGGCACAGGGGAATGAGGAATGGGGGCTGCGGTCACTCCCTAACATTTAGTCTCCTTCACAGTCACTCTCTGCCCCTGCTCCACACAGGGTCCCTCCCACGGGATGCCGTCCTTCCCAAACTGATCCTGCGGGGCTGCCCACAGGCAGCAGCTCTTCAAGAACTGCTCCAACATGGGTCCGTACCATGGGGTCCATCTGTCAGGAGCAAACTGCTCCAGCATGGGTCCCCCACGGGCAGCAGCTCCTCCCAGACCTTGTGCTCCTGCGTGGGCTCCTCTCCACGGGCTGCAGCTCCGGCCCAGGGCCTGCTCCTGCAGGGGCTCTCCATGGGCCGCAGCCTCCTCCAGGCCACATCCACCTGCTCCACCGGGGGCTCCTCCACGGGCTGCAGCGTGGAGATCTGCTCCATGTGGGACCCATGGGCTGCAGGGGGACAGCCTGCTCCACCAGGGGCCTCTCCACAGGCTGCAGGGGAACTTGTGCTCTGTGCACCTCCTGCCCTCCTTCTGCACCGACCTTTATGTCTGCAGGGCTGTTTCTCACTCCTTGATCTCCCAGCTGCTGCTGAACAACAGTTTTTATTTCCCTTTCTTAAATATGCTGTCACAGAGGCCCAAACAACGTTGCTTATTGTCTCTGCTCTGGCCAGCAGCAGGTCTCTTTGGAAAGGGCTGAAACTGGCCCTTTTCTAACATGGGGCAGCTGCTGGACTCTTCTCACAGAGGCCACCCCTGCAGTCCCCCGCTACCAAAACCTATTCCAAAACCTTGCCATGTAAACCCAATACAACAGAGTATCCTGACTTTGTTAGAGTATGCAATCTAAGCTTTGTCTCCGTTTCAGATATCCTTATTTCTGTTACAGCATCTATTGCTTTTTTATGATAGGTTACCAGTATTTTTCTCTGTAACAGTCACATTTTAAAAAATCTGAGGCAAAATATCCCTTTGGAACTGGAATAGATTAACCTTGATCTTTAATCCTTTTTTAGTACGTTCTAGTTTCACTTTTCTTCTGTTTCCTATCTTTGCTCACCTTTTTCTATGACAGCTGTTGTTTAGCTTAACTAGGTTGTAACTATTTTCACTATATTCCTGTACTTCTTTGAAATCAATTCATAGCCACTCTTCTCACAGATTCTTTCTCTATTCTTTGTGCTTGTCTTATTAATATTATTTCGGAAATGTTCATTCATGCAATAAATCTCATACTTTTTTCTATATCCATTATTTTGCCCTCCTGCTTTGAATACAAGCTCCAGTTCAAGGTTGCTCTTTTTAGAGAAAATAATTCTTTTTTCCATATTCAGAGACTTTCATCCCTCCTTCAATCTAGTCAACATCACCAATTAGAAGAAAGACACTAAAATTCAGAGGCTTATTTTTGTCTTGAATTTCAATGCATCAGTCACAGATTACTTTATGTGGCTAATTCTGTTATAAAATACTTTCTGCTTGCTGATCTAAAACAACTTATTTCACTTTCTCATTTCAGATTTGGTAGAGATAACTGCCAGCCCAATGCACTGGGTCTGCTACTTATTTCTTCCAGATATCTACTGAGGTTTTTACATACTGAACATCTACAATTTCATATAGTTTAAAGGAAAAAAGATGTAAGAGAAAAGGAAGACATCAGAATTTTGTCTGAAATTGAATCAAAGTTTTGTTTAAAGTAATCAAATGCATCCATAGCTTGATGAGTACTTTTGACCTGATTTGAACATAACTGCTTGAAGTTTTGAAAGTTGAGTATAGCATCTGATTAAACATCAGTAAGGTTTTACGACTGATCTTAACTTGAATTGTATTTGCTTAGTTTACTATTTTCATTTCTAATGCTCTTATAAAAGTGCTGAATGAGGAGTCCGTTAACATCTGAGGCTTTCTTGATCTTGTTCTGTAATAGCTAATGCAGGTTTTCTCCACAGGTGTGACCAAAAGAAAAATGACCTGAAGAGAAATTTTGAAATAAGATGGAAAGACAGTGGGTAGTTTAGTGTCTGTGTTAGTTCATTACTTTTTGTTCTTTAATGAGTCTGCCAACAAAGATGTTATTTAACGGTCAGCAGTAACGTGAACAATTACCCTCTATGAACTAGGCCTGTTAGTTTGACCTCAGTGCCAGGGAAGCTCATGGAGCAGATTATCTTGAGTGTCATCACGCGGCACTTGCAGGGCAACCAGGCGATCAGGCCCAGTCAGCAAGGGTTTATGAAAGGCAGGTCCTGCTTGATGAACCTGATCTCCTTCTATGACCAAGTGACGCGCTTGGTGGATGAGGGGAAGGCTGTGGATGTGGTCTACCTTGACTTCAGTAAGGCTTTAGACACCGTTTCCCACAACATTCTCCTCAAGAAACTGGCTGCTCGTGGCTTGGACTGGCGTACGCTTTGTTGGGTTAAAAACTGGCTGGACGGCCGGGCCCAAAGAGTTGTGGTGAATGGAGCCAAATCCAGTTGGAGGCCGGTTACTAGTGGAGTCCCCCAGGGATCAGTGCTGGGGCTGGTCCTCTTTAATATCTTTATCGATGACCTGGATGAGGGGATCGAGTGCACCCTCAGTAAGTTTGCAGATGACACCAAGTTAGGTGCGTGTGTCGATCTGCTCGAGGGAAGGAAGGCTCTGCAGGAGGATCTGGATAGGCTGGACCGATGGGCTGAGGTCAACTGCATGAAGTTCAACAAGGCCAAGTGCCGGGTCCTGCATCTGGGGCGTAACAACCCCAAGCAGAGCTACAGGCTTGGAGATGAGTGGCTGGAAAGCTGCCTGGCAGAGAAGGACCTGGGAGTACTGGTTGATAGGCAGCTGAATATGAGCCAGCAGTGTGCTCAGGTGGCCAAGAAGGCCAACAGCATCCTGGCTTGCATGAGAAGCAGTGTGGCCAGCAGGTCTAAGGAGGTGATTATCCCCCTGTACTCGGCTCTGGTGAGGCCGCACCTCGAGTACTGTGTTCAGTTTTGGGCCCCTCGCTACAAGAAGGACATGGAGGTGCTCGAGAGAGTCCAGAGAAGGGCAACGAAGCTGGTGAGGGGTCTGGAGAACAAGTCTTATGAGGAGCGGCTGAGGGAGCTGGGTTTGTTCAGCCTGGAGAAGAGGAGGCTCAGGGGCGACCTCATCGCTCTCTATAGGTACCTTAAAGGAGGCTGTAGGGAGGTGGGGGTTGGTCTATTCTCCCACGTGCCTGGTGACAGGACGAGGGGGAATGGGCTAAAGTTGCGCCAGGGGAGGTTTAAGTTGGATGTTAGGAAGAACTTCTTTACTGAAAGGGTTGTTAGGCATTGGAATGGGCTGCCCAGGGAGGTGGTTGAGTCACCATCCCTGGAGGTCTTTAAAAGACGTTTAGATGTAGCCTTTAGTGGTATGGTTTAGTGTAGGACTTGTTAGTGTTAGGGCAGAGGTTGGACTAGATGATCTTGGAGGTCTCTTCCAACCTAGACGATTCTGTGATTCTGTGATTCTGTGAACTAGTTTCAAACCACAAATCAATTGATGTAGGCTCCCTGATAGCCAATCAAGTATAATGTAATGTCTTTCAGATATTGTTGACTATCATCTCCTTTCCACTCACAACTCAGTTTATATATGCAGTGGTTCTTCCTAATTCATTATTAACTTCTGGAGACATCAAGTCCCTTTTCTCACTTTATTATTTTCTCTACACAGTACAATGTTATCTTGAAAAGTTTTTATTTTAGAATTCTTAGACTACATGGCAGAAGAGGAAGACATCAGGTAATGTGTTTGTTTTATGTCTTTCATGAGAAACAGGGTTCAAATTCAGTTCAAATTCAGTTCAAATACCAAACACATGTATAAACTGCTGGAGAATTTTGTTCTAAACAGATCTAGAAGGCAGCACTACCAGCAGCACTGCTTTAAAAAGTACAAAGATTTTGTTTCTGTATAGCGAGAGCACCTGGTACATCCTAACCTTTAAGAGACTGAGAGGTCGTATGATATAATAAATTTATAAAGCAGGGAAGTGGAGGGGAATTAGAAGAGGGAAAAGATAGATGAGTGAAGGAATACAGGCTTAACAGAAGTCTATAGAATCATGTGACACATCATTTATTTTTCAAGCTGCCAACATGGCTAACCTATAAAATACTGATGAAGTACCAATATGATTACCTCTAAATCCTCTTCTTACATTATACTTTAAATCCATTTTAGATTTAGGAGAAGGTTAAATTTATTTATTTGTTTGTAAACTATAATTTTTATTTTTTGTGTCCCATACTCAATTACATTATTTGAAGTGCACTAGGTTTAATAATTTGTACTTAACAGTTCTCTGATTAGCTCTCCGTGGTAAACAAGTTTCTGAGCTGGTTAAAGTCATATTCTTTTAGTCTAGCATCATGTCATCTTGCATATGCTCAATCTTCTGCCTGTTATGTGTAAATAAGATGTGTTACTAGCTCCTTGGATAATATGTATAAAAACTATATAATTTTCTGTCTTATAATGTATAGGAAACAGGAAAAATATCAATAAGAAAAAGAAAAGGATGCTTCATGAGCAATTACAGCTGTATTCTAAGCCCAGATATCTTGCTATTCTAAACCATGTCTGATTCTACATCTCAGTTCATAATCAAAAGACAAAATTATTAAAAAACAAACAAACAAACAAGCAGTTTTTACTTCTCTCTCTCTCTTTTTTTTTTTTTTCCGAAGCTTTAGTATTGACCTACTGCATAGTTCTTCATGCAGCAGGTAAAGAAAGGAGGCATAGCAACAGAAAAATAATTAGAAATGATAGAAGAATTCATTATGAACTACCAAAGATTCTCAAGAAAGGTCAGGGAGGCTTTCTAAAGAATTTAACTTATACAGTTTTAATGAGAATTGTTCAGCTGAAGTTTCATGCAATACTTTGGACATTTGTAGATGAAAGACTGGTATGATCTCTTTTTCTATAGTAACAAAGTATTTAAAAAATGGAAGATACATATGACCTTTTTTTCTCTTGTAACTAGATTTCCTCAGGTAGAGAGTCTTGACATAGTTCATTGTTTAAAGAGAGTTGTGTTCAGATGTCTGGTTTCCAGGGAACTTAGAAGATGAGGGAACAGCTCTGGTCCTGACTTTTAGAGGTCTTTAGCTGCCATACACCATTGATCACATTGCCTAAACACCTTTGAAGAGCTGAACCATGGCCTGATTGATCCCATTCTCTTGATCAATCTACTGCTCTACAAACTTATTGCCAACATATTACACCAAATATGAGTGATTGGATGACAAAATATTCCAGTAATAGCTGCTGTAGTTATAAAAAGTCATGTTTGAGTTCTTTGAACTTATCTTCTATGTCCTCTGTTTCTTCTGACTTTTGTCATTTAAACATGTTGAAAGCAAATAGTGAAACACATGTTCTGCGTGGTCCTATTTAGATTAGAAAAGTGTTTCAGTATCATATCATGGGCATCCTTTTCAATTCACTTTTAGAAAAAATTGAGTGGTCCAACATGAGGGGCCTGAAACTTGTTAAATTATTTCACACAAAACATTTTCAGAGAGTATCATCAACTTTAAATTACCGATGTATCAAATTTGTCTTATATAATTTCCATCCACGATCAAATCACAGAGATAAAGTGACAGAGCAAATTTTGTTACTGGAGCTGATGATGGCTTACCTAAGCTGCCTCATTTGAATTTACAATAGAGCAGTGATTCCTGTTGCACATGGTAGATAAACTTCAGAGATATTATACAATGAAGTAGTCTGTTCAAGACCATAGGCTTTTCCCATACATTGCTTTGCCAACATGACTTGGGTGACATTAATTTCACATTTCCAAAGGCAGGTCAGATTTTAAAATTTACTAAACTATAGTTTTGTGGGTTTTTTGTTTGTTTGATTGATTGTTTTTTGTTTGTTTGTTTTTAGATAAATGGCAAACAGGATGAATGAACTTTCCCTCCTCTGATGAAGCTTTCCTGTCGATAAAATTTATATTTATTAATCTCATTAGTTAAACCTTAGGCTTACAAAGATGCATTTTATATTAGGAATGGATTTTAGCAAGTTTCAGTTGTTGAAATAAACTGAAGACAATCTATATCCTCAAATCATTTCTTGATTACATGCAAAGATGGCTCCTTCCACAGTAAAACACCAATGAAGTCCTTGTACTATCTACCTGCATACACAAAGTTCTTTGTAAAAGAAAGCTTTCTTCAATGCCACTGTTTCATTATGGCTTTGAGAGTACACTTACTTCAAAAAAAGAATGAATAAACAAATCAGGTCACTCTCTCTTTCTTTGTCTGAAACTCCATGGAACAAAAGTTGTATGAGATGAGTTTGTAAAATAAAAGCAGCCCTTTTTTTTGTTTGTTTGTTTGTTTTATTTCCTACAACATTCCTTTCTGCTGGCATGTTTGTCACATTGCATTCATATGCTTTAGAAATGCCAAATCATTTTTAGGAATGCTTATTGTCTCTTGATGTTACCTTGTCATCCCATATGCAAAACTGATATTACATTGCTGCTGACTTTGGCTCAGGATGTTTACTCCAGACTTAGAACCAGGACTGAATTTTATCCATAAGTATATCTATGTTTCTATTAAACAAAACAAACAAACAAGCAAACAAACAAACAAAACCCACCACATTTATTATATAGATGTTGCAATACCATTTTCATTCTCAAATATATCAGAAACATGCTGTTTCTCTTCAGGCCTCTATATCAACAGATACAAAAGATGGATGAAACAACCAAACAAAACAGATCTGTGATAAAGTTGGGCAGATAACTTGATATTGACTCCAAGGCTAACAATGTCACATTTACCCACCATCATTATTAGTAGTAGTTAAAGTAACAGTAGCATTGATTTTCTTCTTAGAAGGTTTGATCAGAGTCTGGGACTAATTGTATGAAGTACAATACTAAAAGAATTCAAAAACAAACAAACAAACAAACAAAAGCCCACTTTCCTCATGGAAATAACAGCTAGAGAAAGAGATAAGAAATGGGTGTATACAGGAAAGGATGAAAAATGAGACAGTAAGACATTGTCATTTGGTGTGGTCTCTGTATCACCAATCTTAACTATATTGCAGGTGAGACCAGAGTAACAGTCTGCCACAGCTTTGTTACATATTTGCCTTACCTCTTCATGAATGCAAACTTACCAGAAGACAACAGAAGTCTTTTCAGTTTCTGAGTTGTGGGTTTTGTAGAATATACAAAGGCCAAGCTAGAGCAAGACAACTTTTAATATAAATAACAATAAACGGCCAAGTGAGGCTGATTAAAATGCATGTCGTTGAAAGATGCCTCCTTTGCTTCCGTCTTGCTTTCAATTGTAGTCATTTAGATTCAAATTCACATTCACTACAGATCTTAAGTGCTAACAGATTTGCCTTCCTATCATCTCTGTATATATCTACCTGTAAAGACAAGAAATTTGGATTTTTGGTCATGTCTGTTTATTTCCAAGAACCCTTGTCTTTTGAATATTGAAATAACCTCAGATTTTTGCTGGAGATGTTTGAAAATTCCTTCTTGGATGTTCTTTGTACACAAGGCAAGAAGTCTATATTAATCTTGGAGTCCTAATAAAGTATATTGACCTGTGTTAAGCTACAGTGAAAAAGAGATATTGATTTCATGCATAATATATTAACCAATTTCTCATGATCAGTAGTTCCTAGGTATCATTTTTTTCATATTATTTTATTTTGCTGTCATATAAGTTATACTGAAAGATAAAGAATAGTTCTACCTTGAATCAAGTTTGTCAAGGTCATATAGCAGTAAAGTGTAGGAAACTATTAAATCTTTTTCCTAATTCTCAGGCTTTGACTTTGATGCTAGCTTGTTATCCATTCACCTTCTACATGTGACTACTACAAAACATAATGAATGTGTACCCAAAACAACAAAGTCATATATTAGAGAAAGATTTAGAGTCATATGTTATCTTTGAAGGGACTGAGGACAAAAGAGGAGGGGGGAGATCAAATGTTTTTCTTTTTACTAAACTCTTTAAAGAAGTAATTTTATTTATTTATTTATTTATTTATTTTTAATGCTTGAGTCTTCACAATGTCCCAATGTCCTTGGTCGTAATTACACAGTACTTTTTTATCCCTGTAGTTGTTTTCTATATGTCACAGTCAAACTCTACTAGAAATTGAGGGGAAGAAGAAAGTGAACAAATATCCAGCCATTCCTACATAGAAATGGTAACCACATCAACAGATTATACATCCTATGAGAGCTCGTTCACAGGTTCATTACACACAAACTAGGAAAACTTAATGTTTTGAGGAATAGCAAGTTTCTTATTAAGCTTGCCACTGAGATATTTAATCTTCCTCCTTAATAGTTTTTTGTTTTTGTTTTTTAAATATGTATATTTCAATAAGATGAGACTAGACCAAATACTGTAGATTGTTGGAAGATATCATTCCACAGTGTGGAAACATTGTTAGTTCAGAGGAAATTGTATTGCAGTAGCATCTGCTAAAATGTTATTTTTCACATCATTAGGCCACGTATGAAGCAATAAAAAATATCAGGAGTTCTTAATCTCTTTTTTGTTTTGTTGCTGCTACCCCTTTCTATGTTAGTAAAATCTCAAGCAAGAGCAAGAAAACAGGCTCCAAAACAGGAAGATTATAATCTATTTAGGTTGTATCTACAGTCATGGACATGATAAAGCTACAGATTGTCACAAAGTCCTATTAAAAGTGAAGTGTCATAATTTGATTTTGATAACATGAAAATTCTATATGTTCTTAATTATAGGGAGGAAGAGCTTTATGTACTGTCTATATTTGTCTATACTGTCTATAGATATCAGAAATGAACTTTGACAACAAGGGTACTGTTTGTCACAACAACATTGTATGTACTGTGCTGATAGCAAATAGCTTATGCTATTAAGAATTTCCTAGTAATATATTTGTTTTACCATCAAAAGAAGAGAATTGTGGCTTATTGAAAATAAGAGATTGTGCAAAAAGAAAGAATATCCAGTTCAAACTGACAGACTTGAATGGTCTAAAGTGGCTTAAATACCTGGCTAGATATCATACGTCTAATAGATGAGTAGCTGGTCTCAATGAAAGGAAAAGAAATCAATGGAGTGGGGAGCACTAAGGGAGAATGATGAGTAAAGTACTGTATTAAAAGTCAGTGCACATAGGGCCATTTTGTACTTGTACTGTTTCACTTTTTGTAACTTTCCCATCTTTTTCCATGCATCAAGAATATGATATAAATAGTAATGGTGAAACTGCCGAGTGAAGAACCTCAACTATTCTAAATTCTTTGATAAGCATGTAAATATTACTGATATTAGTGCTAGAAAATGACATCATGTTTTAAGTTGTAAGATTAGACCCGTATCATGATTTGAATGGTGCTAATGACAGCTTTGTTTTTGTGAGCTCATGTTTAGAGAAAGTGATGCATTTGTTTCACTGCAGTCTGCTGATACTGTCTTTAGCTTTTTCTCCACAACTTCTCGAACATCTCAGGACTTTCTTCTGTCCCATTAACAGAAGACAATAAGATGGGTTTCTAGTCAAGACTGCAAAAAAGTCAAGATATATTTTGGCTTGTATAGTTTTGACCAAAAGAAAAACAAAAACAAACAAACAAAAATGAATGAAAAAAAATTAACTCATCCAGGCATAAGCCTTTCACCAAGAATACCAGAGTTAACAGAAACAAACAAACGAACAAACAAAAAACTTTGCAGGTCCAAGTTAGTATGACCTGTGAGTCAAGACATCATCACACAGGAATAATTGAACTGAATGACCTAGCAAAGAGTCTATTAGCCTTTGTGAGGAGGAGACTAAAATCCAATTGCCTGCTCTGTCTAGCTTCATATACAATGAAAACAAATTCTGGATTTTGCAGAGATGTTGGGGAGTAGAAGGAGAAAACAAAACTTTTAACTTTTTTTCCAGTCTTGGTTCAACTTTAAGCTCATTGTTATGATGTACAATTGCTTTATGACCTTAATTAATCAAGCAGTCATTAAACTCCATTAATCTCTACATCGCTTCTAGGAATAAGAATTTCAATCTGATTCTATAGTAAAATAACCCATGGCTTTACAGCATTGTAGAAATAGTAGTTCTTGCCAAACTTCTAACAGATATTAAACTATTTTTGGAAACAATATGAAGAAAAAAAAAAACAGTAAAAAAATAAGGTTTTATTGCATGGGCAGTCTTAAAAGTTTTGCCTGAGTCCAGAAATAATTTTCTACTATGCTCAATCAGATAATGACAGGAAAAGGGGGAATGGTTTTAAACTAAAAGAGTGGGGACTTAGATTAGAGATTAGGAGGAAATTCTTCACTCAGAGGCTGGTGAGGCACTGAAACGGGTTGCCCAGAGAAGTTGTGGATGCCCCATTCCTGGAGGTGTTCAAGACCAGGTTAGATGAGGCCCTGGGCAACCTGATTTAGTTGCATGCCTGCCTATGGCAGGGGAGCTGGAACTAGATGATCTTTAAGGTCCCTTCCAACCCAAGCTATTCTATGATTCATTCTGTGATAACGTCAATCAAATATTCTGTGAATTATTGGGGATAAATTTGAGGGTAGGGTTAATTTGTTGGGATATTCTCTGGTTTAATAAGGCATTTTAAAATAAACAGTAGGTAGGTGGAATTTTTAAATATATGTATGGTTTCTCACCTTTTGGATTCAGAGGAGAAATATGTACATATAAATTTAGTCTTTAAAAAAAAGTTTTAACTGTTGTTAAAAAAAAAAAAGCATCCACTGTTTACAATAATGTAACTCTTCTGAATTCAGTAGATTTTACACTGGTCAATGCTGAGTCTTGCCTTAAATCTTCAGATGGTGTAATTTTACCTAGGTATTTTTAGTAGCACTCTTAAAGCAGACTTTTCAAGGAGCTTGGAAATCTCAATTTAAAAAAAAATCTATTCAGTTGTCGTATGATGAAAGGAAAGACGTGTTGGTATTTTACTCTAAGATGGATGTTACTGCAACGGTTGACATACTCTTTAAGGAAGACTTGAGGCGTGTAGGTGGATACCACAGCTCTTCAGAAAGTTTAGTGAATAAATAAAATAAGGATTCTTTTTTTAAAAGCCATTCTAATTAATCTGATCAACACTTCCATAATTTTTCAGGCATAGAGAAAATATTTCTTATATTTTACATTATTTGGTCAGTAGACTGTAGATTATGACATCAGACTATACAACATAAATAACACTAAAAGAAAGAATTTGAATCAGAACATTAACCACGGAAACCTATAGACACATGGTAACTTACGGAGAGCATTATATTATGTACACCAAATGCATATACTATAGTAACATCTGTCACTGAATGTAAAGGATTTTCCTCTTTCTCTTTTGCTGAAATAGTTGTTAATATGTAAGCATATGTAGTGTAATAAAAATTTACTAGATTATATTAGAACTGTGCAACAGCAAACAAATATATGCAGGATTTTTTATGGCATTAGAATGAAACATTTCTTTTCACAGAAAACACGTACATAAAACTAATGCAGTTGAGCTATGGGGAGGGGGTTTTCTTTGTTTGTTTGCTTGTTTTTGGTTTTGTTTGTTTTTCACAGAAATATACCATAGGAAAGCAAGAAAATTGTGTTTACTCTAAACCACATTTAAATCTCCTTTGAGTGTTATGTGCTAAAATCAGCATCTTTTGACACCTTAGTCTTCCCACAAACAAAAAGTAGATTAATCAAAAACTGTTCTCCTGACACCTTGCTGATCTAATACCCCATTAACTCCCGCAGTATTTTTCACTCTCATTGAACTACAAATGTGGATCATTCTCTCTCTCTCTCTCTTTTTTTTTTTTATTTTATTATTTTTTATTGAAAATCTTACAGGTATGACTAAAAGTCATGGGCAATATCTTTCAGTTCCATTACAAAATCTGTCATATATATATATACATATATATATATATTTAGTACAACTAGAAGCAAATCTACTCAATTATGAATCAATGATTGTCTACCAAAGTGTAACTCAAAATTAAACATCCATGTTGCAGATGATTAAAATCATTTTGCTTTTCTCTGATGAAGCTGAAGGCCACTTTCACATAGTTAATTGATAATGCTGGGCTGCAAAAATTACAAAGCCTTAATGGTAATTTCCCTTCTCCCAGCCTTGTGTCACCCATACATTTCAGTACAAGGATCTTTCTTTCAGAAATAAGTACTTCTGGAGTGAACATCATTCTCTATGTAGTACCTTCTATTCACAGATAAAATCCTACAAACAATTCTGAATGACTCTCAGTAATTGCTGGCAAGTCAAATCATTGTAAGTTAGGTACAAGCAAAAGAGTTTGTAGGAGCATAGTCTAATTTAGAAACTCATCTACAGATTATCTAGAACAAAAGGATCTGAAATAATACTTAAAAACACTACTTTACTTGATTATATGCCTTATTATCTAATAATAAATCATGAAAGATGAAGTATAAATAGTCAGAATAATAAAAAAGTTCTCTTATTCTAAGAAATCCTACTTCAAAACCATACAGTATTTTAAGCAACAGCAGTTGTCTTTCTGTTTTGGCACTCCTGAACCAGTGTAGAAATTATGTGTACTGAGTTAACATCTTTGGGGAAAATACATATGTGCAGAAAGATCTAAAGATGGTTTCTGGAATTAATAGCATTACATTGCTTAACATAAGAAAGAAATTTAAGAGTCTTTTACTGTGATTCATCATCAGCAAAAGATAATGGGAGGGGGAAAAGCAGGGTGTTTAAAGTCTTTGAAGCATACAGGATATTTGACCTTGAAAATTATATCTTGCACTAAAGACACTCCCAGCTACTCTGTAGTCTTCTTTCCAGAGCTGCAATGTACAAATATTTTATTTGAATGTCTCAGACATTGTAGTGGCTCAGAAGAACAACTGTGTGTCCTTGCGGCTGCTCTCAGTTCTGAGAGATGAATGGTGGGCTCAATTGCTTTACTGTAATTTCTCTATTTCCACGCTTCATTTATCTGAGACTGGAGAAAAATCAGCATGTTCTGACAAGTCTAATACCATGAGGCAGTAAAATGGACCTGAATTTAGTGGAGATTAGAGCTCCAAAATAAATATAACGCTTTATGTAAAAATAATAATAAAAAAGGATAAATTCTCCTGTACAAATCAGAAGAGATAATAAAAAAATAACAAATAGATAGCAACATCTTTTCTATACCTACATGGGCATCACAAAACTTTTCAACCTTGAGGATACCACTCTGTATTTCTCATTTTATGTGGTCTGTAAACTACATCAGTAAGTTGATGACAAACATGGAGTTTCTTAGAACAAATTGTAATATATATCTCTTTATATATATATTCATAATGTTACCCAGGAATTTACAAAGACTTTCAGTTAAATTAATTTGAAAACAAACAGGGACAAACAAAAAATGATCTGGGTTTTTGTTTGTTTTATTTTCTGTACTTCTGGTTTTGGCTTAGCAAGCTGCATGCAGCATTATAAAGAAAATTTGCTAAAAGGCCTACATTTGCAAATACTATATATTGTCATACTGTACTGAATTATGTTTGTTAATTTGCTTCTTCTTACACTTATATCAAAGACTTTGTGTTCTAGATGTAGCAATACTGTAAAGGCATCTACAGAGTGTAATTGACTCATTGAGGTCACAGTGCATAACATACTCTCGAAAGTGAGTTGCCTCTGAAGGTATCTTATGGTTGCTATCTATTTGAACGTGTCTGAGCATTTCATTTTATTAAAAATGCCTCAGATGATCATATGCTATGTGGTCAGTGCAATCCCTAGGACAAGTTTAATGAAGATATGTTCCAACAAGGCAAAAAGAAAAAAAAGAAAAAAAAAAAGATTCAAAATGGAGAACTATTTACAACTTTCTTCTGTCTGTAAGGTTAAGTTTTTTATTTTAGTATTCTTCAGTGCGTTTTCAGAGAAGGGTTCCAAGGCTATGAGTATAAGCAGTCTGGTCCAGTCCCATACATATCCGCAAGCCTTTTAAAGCGAGGGCCCCAGTCACTGAGGTAATCGTAGTTCTGGTCAGAGTTTGAGCTGATCGAATCTAAGGAGCTGAGCGACTCTGCAACTGAGCCATTCCCCTCAAAAGCATATGTCTGCAGGGAGTCATAGGGTGGTGCGCAGGGGTCCACATCAGCTTCTTTTAGTCTCTCCCAGATAAATTCCCTAAAAATTACATTATCTGGGATGCTTTTAAAAGTTGGTCTGCTCAAGAACTGAATCTCAGGTGTCACGTCCCTCCTGGTCTTGGTGTCTCGGATGATGTTGAGATTTCTCAAGGCAGCCATGTCAAAAGCCTCAGTGTCTTCTTCTCCACCACCCTCATCATCATACCTGACAATGTTCTCTCTGATGTCTCTCTCTTCATCAAAAATGAGGGGTTCTTTTTTCCGTCGCCTCATGGTGACAATCAGCAAGACAAGAACTGGAATGCAAAAAGACTGAAGTTTTAGCAATGCTAAAATTTGATCATATTTTTGTAGTGGTCGAAACACTCATTAATTTATATGGTAAAGACACAAGGAGTAGCAGGTAATTTATAGAGTTAGATTTCAGATCTAGCAGGTTATAAAATGGCTTTTAAAACATGAGCTTTTTAGATGTTAAAGAATCTATTTCCAAAGCCATTGTGAATTAATGTTTTCATCTCTAATTCTATATCCTATGCTATCTGTTAAATGTAAATTTTAGGACTGTTTCAGTCTGAGTGTTACAATCTCATAGCTATGAAATAAAAATAATTTATTTTTTAAAAAAGAGCTTTTCCTGAACACTTAATCGCCCAAGCGGTAAAAGCACATTTGCAAAGTAACTGAACAGAATTTAATGACCACAGTTTGGGAAGTCACTGAATTAAAGTATATGGCCAATCTCTGCTGGGAAACAAACAAACAAACAAAAACAAACAAACAAACAAACAAACAAAAAATCTTCCTAGATTGGGGAAGACTGAATTGTTAAGCAATGTGTAACATAAGACTGTTTCAGCTCATGGATTAAAAGAATGTATAAGAATGCACTTTCCTTTTAAGTGCAAAGCACTGTACTTCAGACATGAATTACTTCTAGTGAGAAATTCTAGGACTGAAATTTGCTGGATCAGCCAGTGCTAGAAAAGGTAATCATTTTAGAACTATAATCCTTAAATTTTCCATCAGGTTGAAAGCTAAAATTAAATGTCAGTGACAGCTAAAAGAACTGAGAGAAACAAACTCAAGACTCATCTTTTTCAAATACAGATTTGGTAGAGAAACACCATTACTGATACAGAAATTATGGAACCAGTAATATGAATATTGCGCCCATATGTGGGACATGATGAAATGTGAGTCATACCCCTACAAAGTGATTAATATTATCCTGTAACATCTGGATAACATTTGCTGAGTTAATGATAATCCTAGAAAAGAGCAGGCATCTCTACGACTGTAAAAATAATGGTACATTGAAAAGTAAGTATCATTCCACATTCAATTGATCATTCCATATAACATTAAGTATATTTTTAATGTTAAGAATATATTATTTTTTATATTCAAATATCTAAGGTTTGGCATTGTTACTTACAGTACTTTGATATGCCTACTAAATTCCATATACATTTCTGAAAAGGAAAAACTGGTTCAGATAAAATTAAGATTGATTAGGCTGTCTAGGCCGTCTCAGAAATGTCCTCCATAAATTGAATAATATAGAATATTGTTGAAAGCCTTTCTTTTCAGGGAGGAATTTTTAAAATCATTATCAATCTAGTTATCGTGAGACATGACTTATTATGGGGATCACTTGGTTAGAATTAAACCAGTCTTTCAGAGACTATACATGTAGAAAACTGTCATATTTCCACAGATATTATCGTAATTTCCTTTGTAGTAATGTTTGTTTAAAAGTAAAACTGGAACAAGTTAATTTTTTCCCTTTTTAAAATATATTAATATATTACAAAAATATTTTTAATTTATTTATAGTAACTATGAGGCACAGGTCCAATGATCCATCTATTAACAGATGTCCTATGACTTTATACCACTTCAGCATCATCATAACTATTCCACTTTTTTTTTCCCCCTGGCATCTCACTGAATCATGTCTTGTGTACTGAATTTAGGAGCCACTGGTTTGGGGCACTTTGCTTTCAACAACATTTACATAAGTAGTTTGACAATGTAGGATTTTGAACTTTTAAGTGGCTTTTATGAAATTTCAAAACATTTTGATGATTGTATAATACAAATTAAGTTGTAAATTATACAACAGATAACGTAAAATTATCATCGTATAGATAACAGTTGCATTCCACTCTTATTGTTTTTCCTTATTATAAAAGGTATTTTTAAGTGAAAGACAAATTAGGTTGCTGACAGTACTAAAATATATTTAAGTCAAGATTGCTATTGATTTCTCTTTTTTGAGCATTTTTAAAATTTACTTACACATTTTTTATTGCCAAGTAAGTAAGCAGATAATCATTTCCTTTAATCAAGTGCACATGTGTTTTCACACCACTGTCACTCTTAACAGACTTCATTTTCAAAGTTAAATACCTTTAATAAGTGAAAAATATGAAGCTCAGTAGGTAGGTCTGCCTGAAGGTGCAATAAAGTCAAGATGCAATGAGTGTTTTATGTAGTATTCCTTGTACATCACATCCCTGCTTGAAGTCAAGAAAAATATGGAGTCTTTCTAAAGGTTAAACCTTTTAGCATGTAGATGGCTTTATGAGATTATTAATTTCTATCTGTTCCAGCAGCTATGAACAATAATGTTTAACCTCTAAATGAACAAAGCTTTAGCTGTATTTCAACAACTGCAGAGATGAATACAAGTGCAAACCAAATTACACTGGTAACTAAATCAAGTGAAAATGATTTATAAAGCTTATCCATTTCTCATTGTCATTTTTCCCCCTACATTTATCACAAAAGCAGAGATCAAGTCAGTGACTGTCTGAACATCTAGAGAATGCAATATCATAGAGGAGAAATAAAACACAGTGAAAAAGCTTTAGGAACACATGTATTTTACATTTTGGCCATCAGCTCTATACCAGTACACTGAACTGATGCCAAGATGATGAAATGCCAACACTGATTTTGTATGTGATTTAAAAAATAAATAAATAAATAAATAATTTTAAGCTAATAATTATGAGTGAATAACTAAAACTAGTAGAGAAACATCTAAACTAACCTTTTGTTCTGGTTTACCAGAATTGTTGGAACTGTTGATTTTGTTTAACAGGTACAACAGCTGACAGAACCTGGGCATTTGTATTTATATTATCTGTGATAAAATGTAATTTTATCTTTGTGTTGGTATAACTACAATCATAGTATCAGTAGTTTCAGTTCACTTAAATCAGTTTTTAAGCTAATGCCCTTGAATACAAGAAAAGTTTTTTGTTTGTTACAGTGCAGTGTGCTTTGTGGAATTATTATCAAATTTCCACTTTAGTGTGATCTGGCAAAAAGTCAGGTTTAGGTTACCTGTGCTTCTCTGTTTTAGCATTAAAATTTCTGTTTGTACTCAGGGCAACTACAGTGTCAAAGTAAAGAAGCCATAATAGCTCTCAAAAAAATTGAAGGAGAAGCCTACACTCAGAAACAGGAAGAGCTGTAAAGGGACAGAGCTAAATCACAATCGTTATCATACTCTGTACATACTTCACTCTGAAGCCTGGCATTTACTATAGCAATAAGCCATGTCAGCTACAAATGAACATACCATTGCTTTATGCCTTAGGTGTATCATGAGTTATAAAGCTGAAGATTGGAGACACTTAGCCATCTGAGAAGCACACTAACCTGTTTAGTTACACATTGCAGTTGCTAGTACAGTCAAAAGAGATTTGAGAATACAGAGGCCAAGACTCAGGAAACGTGTATTTAATTTCCAGTTAACAAGTTTCACGTATAACTGTTGCTTAATCAGTTTACATTGCTATTTGCAAAGTGATTGTGACCTTTGAATGCCCAGACTGAGTAACGTTAGTAGGCTCTATAATTTTCAGAAAATAGGTTCTGCATTGCGTAGTCAGCCACCTTTTAAATGACTCAATTTGAATTACCTCTAAATTGAAACAATTATTGATTTATCATTTTTCAGCTGTAAGACCCAGTCCATACATACAACATTGTCCCATACCGTATCCATTTTACCCATTTAGAGAATAAGATCCTTATGACTAGTATTGTTTCTTCCTGTTTAAGAGTCACAAAATTACATGTGCTGATTTTATTAGGCTTTTGTAAGTAATATGTTAATAATAACTTACTTGTTCCTTAATTGAAAGCAAGTAATGATTTAAATCTGTATTTTGAAAGGTAATCAACCTATCATTAACTTGTAAAATCTAAAGCCAGATTAAGAGGAGGTTTGCTACGTTGTTAGTGAGAAAAATTGTGGGGCTAATAAATTATATTCAGAAATACGGAAGATAAAAATAATGAAAGAGAATATGTCAATCTAGCTTTCTATTTTTTCAATACAAAGAAAATCTTTAACCTCTCAAATATGATTGGGTTATTTACAGGTGAATATTCTTTTTGTATGTATGATTTTATATATACATTTTATGCTAAACACTTGTTACAAAAGCAGTTATTTTGTCTGGAAGATGCTAACTGAAAAACAAATTACCTTGAATTAAATTACCATATAATTTTAAAAGGAGGTAAAAGTTCCTTTTTACTTCTCTAAAAATTATGTGCGGTCTAAAATGAATACAAACTAGCTTTTCATATGCTTTTTATAGAATAAATTGGAAGCACTTTTATTTGTTTTTTTTTGTTTTTTTTTTTTTTTTCTTTAAAACACAGCCTCACTGCAGAGTGAATAATTATAAAGGTTTTGGGGTATTAACAAAGTACTGGAGCTTGAATGTGGAATAAAATTTAGATTTTAATCTCCATCATTCAATCTAAGAAGGAGAAAAAAATGGTAAAATGTTTATGACTTTTAAGATTATTTAACTTTGAAAAAAAAATTAGCTATTCCACGTTATATGTGATTATAATAAACTGGTATAATGTAGTAATTTTTTTCCTTCTTACCATCACTGAAAACATTGTGCTTGTCTAAAATTGATCAGTTGTTTAAGTAAAAATAATAACACTAAGAAATCCCACTGAGACAATCCGAGTCTTCTTTGAGACAAATGGTTATTTATTAGGCAAAGGGATGTGCAGGGAGGAATGAATGTCAAAGCATATCATACTAACTTTAAGCAGATAAGAGTTTGTTGCATTTTCAAGATATTACAACCAGAATGTATTCATTCATGATAATTATGCAAATCTCATCTCTCCTCTGCTTTGCAACTGAAACTTACGTTGAGATGACATTGATGAATGTGACTAGATTTGCAGTGTATTTTAAAATTTAATCAGAAAAAAAAAAAAAAAATTGATCCAGTAACCTGTTTCCTCTGATAAACCCTTACATGAAAATGTACATTGCTTGGTCCCTGGAACCACTTGCTCACAGTTTAAACTTATTTTTTATGCAGCACTAGTTGATCTTCATTATTTTATTTGTTTGTTTGGTGTTTTTTGTTTGCTTGCGGTTTTTTGTTTGTTTCTTTGCTTTCCTTGGGAATTAATGTAAAAAGAAAATTCCTAGCATTATTGCCATTCAGCTGATCCAGCAACTGCCTTCTGGGATGAAATAAGAGAAGAAGAAAGGCTCTGGAACAAGACAAGCAACACTTGATTAGTGTTTCACTGGTCATCAGTGACGCTTTGATACCTCTACTTTATGAAGACTGGCACCTGACCAGGAATAAAACAGCTGCAGGATCCAGCACCTTAGTGCAGGACTCAAAGCCAAGTTTAGCACAGAAACACAGACTAAACAGTGCCTTCAACTCTGAACTGTATCCAAAAGGAAAAGTTTAGGAAGGAAATGATGAGATCACATAGAAATATCTACTTGGATAAACAAGAATAACACATTCAGATAGCTAAATTTGAAGTCCAGTTCTTTGACAACTAAAATCAATGGTGAGGTCGTTGTCTGCCAGACTCATTTGGAGTGCACAACCCGTTATTTAAACACTATGTTCACATAGTTTATCCTCAGTTCTTTACCAAATGCTTGTTCAGCACAATCCAGAAGTGACTGGGATAAAACCTCAGGTTACCTGATTTATTGGTTGTGTTTGAGCTGTGCTACACTGAGTGGAATAAGCAAGTTACTCTCTGGCACAATGCTGTGTCTCCACTGAGCACTCTTCTTCAACACATATGGTTCATATTTCTCAAAAGCTCATGCCCAGGCCAACCTGACTTTTAGCTACAGTAGTTTCTTATGCATTATTCAGAAATTCCCTTGATTATATATAACAGAATGGTGACATTTCAGTTTGGGTTTAAGTTAATTGCTATCGTTACAGAATTCTTAAATACATTGAACCAATGCTTTCAACAGGTGATTTTCCATTAATGTCAATGCCAGTTGCTACAAGAGAAAAGCCTAACATTATATGTTTCTTTGAACTCTACTATTTACCTGCATGTGCAAATAAAGTTCATTTGGGAATAGATATGGACTAGAAATATTGCTAGAAGAAAATGTATTAAAAATGTTGATTAGAATTTTTGATGATCATTCACTTGTATTTCTCCTTAAGCCTTGGTCTTTACACATGTTGAATGAGATTAAACAACCTTATGTTTTTAGCTCTTTTTTTTTTTTTTTTTGGTCAAAAAGCTGAAAAACTCGGGAAATGTCTCCTCCTATACACAGACATTGAGTAAATTGTTTGGGTTCATTGCAGAAGCAGTGATTTTTCTTATTCTCTAAATGCAGTAAAAGAGGATTCCTTTTTCTGAGTCCTTTGGAATTGTTTGTAGCAGAAGAAACATTTCCTACTAATGGCTTACAGTGAGGTGAATCAGTCAATGAGAAGTCTCCCATATGTGGATAAAATACTGGCATGAACAAAAATGCAGACAAAAATCTTTTGATTTGATTTATGCAAATTACTTGGATAGCAGTGACAGATAAATCACCACTGGGATTATACAAATTTGAGGAGACTTCAGTCTTCTCCTTCCCCTTAGGCTGATATGTGCAGCCAAGGAATAGACGAATCTCTCCAGTGATAACACTCGTGAGAATTCTTATGTGCTGAATCGGGACCTTTTTACAGTAGATCTTTCTGACAATAAGTAAAATTGCACCTCTGCTTATCTGCATCCCACAGATGCAAGGATAATCCTTCATCTTTATTCCGTGATTTGGCCCTGTGTAGTATCATCTAGGCATTTTGTTTCAGGACTTGTCATGGAATGAAAAATGCTAACCAAACTAAGCTCTTGACACTGTTCTGCTGTTCACAAGCTGGTTGATCCCCTTGTCTTCTATCTAGCTGTGGTTACACTGCACAACATAAAATCCAAGAGAGACACCAGTTGCAGGAGTAACAAAAGATCCTTCTGTAGAAGATGTTCAATTAAATAAGATGATTCTAATCAGTAAATTATATCTGTTGTATTTCCTGAGTATCTTTTGTTCTCTACAAATCAATTTTTAAAAAAAGTTACATCTCTGAAAAGAACACACACTGATTAAAAAGTAAGTAATCTGGAAATAACTGGCTTTTATACTAAACTAGAGAAATACTCCCATAAACTGCATTGTTTATCTTTTAAATATTGAATTTGTTGTAAATAATCTTTTTTCTTCTAATATTATTTCATATGTATCTCTGGAGGCAGCTTAAATTAGAAAGTATCTGATCTTGAAAATCACAGAATGAAGGTTTTTGTGGCTCATGATACAAAATGCTGTTCTGCCTGGAATGTGATTAATTTAGTGATTAAAAATGAATAAATAAAATAGTGTGTGTATATCTATACATATTTTTTTATTTTTTCTTTTGCTAATTACAATGCATTGCACTGAAAATAATTGTAACAGGAAGAAGACTTACCCAGAAGTGTTAAGACACAAGCCAGTATTGCTATCAGGGCTCCAGTGCTAAGTCCTGCAGGCAATATGTATGCTTCTGCATTGCATGTCTGAGCAATACCATCTGCATCACAGTCACAGACTCTGATGGTGAGTGTATTAGTGCTACTCAGTGAAGGTGACCCACTGTCCACAATGAATATTGGCAAATAAAAAACAGATTGTTCCTGTCTTCGGAAACCATTTCTTCTGGTTAATACTGTTGCGGTGTTATCTAGATAAAGGAATAAAAAGATAAATGTAGAATACTTGGCCTTTTAAGAATATAAGTCTATAAGAAATACAGCCTTTCTCTCAGAAGACTTTAGAAACACATTGTATTATTTCAATGAGCTTATATTGGTCATATATTCCTTAATCTGCAGAGGTAGGATTGGCTGAGAATTCACGTTCAACTAAACAAAAATATTCCTGTTGTCCATGAAAAACTATTTCAAAATTGCAGAGGTCTATTTGTTTTTAGTATGCTCAGAGTTCCACAGTCTCAATATATAGCTAAAGAAAAAAAAAAAACAAAACAAAACACTTCAGTAATCAGTTTAAGTATTTATATTCATGTTTCAGGTCTAATTTCCAAGGATCTATTTCAATTATTCACAGATATAGAGAGCATGGAATAAGAGAATACATTAATAGGTGAGTAGGTTCTGAACACCAATTAATGATTTTTTTTGAAATGTAAAAATAACCTCTTGGAGCACAAATACATGTAATTGCATGTATAACAAAGATGTGTTTGTTTTCAGTCTCAGCTGAGAGTCAGCAAGTTGGCTAATATAATCAATCTAAAACATGTGCTTCAACGTTGCTCTCATTTGTGTGACTAAAATGTCCATGTGTTCCAGAAAATATGTGCAAAACTCACTGTGTTCAATACAGGTTGACCGCTCCTGAGAAGTAGGGAGATACATCTCCTAGAAATGTATAGAAAAGGTTGGTCGGTCGGTCTGTCTAGCTATCATCTAGCTATTATCTATCTGTCTAACTATAGACAGATTCATTGATAATCCAGTATAGGTATCTTATTGTGTCATCTAATATGACCTATCTAGCAAAAAAATACAAACATTTCCTCATATAGCACCATGTGAAATATGTCTAAAGCTAAATAACATCAGAAGAGGCAACTGGTTCTGTCTCATAACTCCATTGATTTTACTGGCATTGCAATGGTCTGTTATCACCCTTTGCAAACTGTAAGTTCTCTGGAAGATGGACTGTCTTCTTACTGAGTACTTTGCAGTACTTGTAACAGCATCAGATTTCTGAACAGTCTTATTCTAATGCATTTTTATTATTTTGATCACTATTTACAATTTTTAGTTTCAAATTGTATGCCTGTGTGAGAGGTCTTTATTAGGTCTCATGTACTTAGTGAGTGTTGTTCAAGGTCTTTCTGTACAAACAGTACATCTTAGTCCACCATATGCTTCTTTCTTCTTATAAATAATGATCGCTTTGTAACTCTGGATAATACTGATACATAAAAGAGCAATGCAAGGGTAAGATGGTGTCTATTTAGTTCTACTTGCCTCAGCTAACAGCTAAACAGTGAAACTAATAAGAACACTAATTAGAAGCATGTTCTCAGATATTTAACTAATAAAAACGTGATGTCAACAGGAGTCTTTTAATAAGTGTTTGAGGGAATAATACTAAGAAGTCAGTGTAAATGCTTCTGTTTTCAAAATCATTCCTCAGTAGGTAGTATACTTATTGAAAAGGTGCATAAAACAAAACAAAACAAAAATAACAAAAATGAACAAACAAACAAAAACAAACAAACAAAAAAATGTGCACTTATTTTTTATGCCCTGAGTTGAATTAATAAAATATTGATTCATGGACATTTTTCAGTTATTGCTCCAAAGTATAATCTATTTTGGATTAAAACCAAACCAAACCAAACCAAACCAAACCAAACAAAACAAAACAAAACAAATCAATAAATACAAGGGGAAAATGTGAAAAGACTGCCTTCTGGAAAGAAAAAATAAAAATAAAAAAGAAGCTACTGTTTGGCTCAAGACTTTAAATGATTCAGACACCAGCTTTACTCCCTTGACAGACCATCTACAGATAAAATCACTTTTGAAGCTGATTGCACTTTAATTCACATCCTTACCAATGTTTATGTAGGTCATACTCAGCATGATATATTCAAAATGAAAGGTGTTGGTTGTCAATATTTACCTCCCCCCCCCCCAAAAGGTTATCTACCTTTGTTGTCCTGAAGTGTAAAATTGTGGTTATTTGCTGCCTCTGCTGTTAAACTGAAGTAGAACTGATGGCCGTTCGGTGGGTCATCTTTATCAATTGCACTGATTTTCTGTATGACCTGTTTTGAAATACATTGAGGTTTCATTATATGAAATAAGAAGAAGCACAAATACATACACGTTGCATAACTCCTCTGTTACATATCAAAGTATCAATCCTCTCATGGGTCCTGCTCATATATTATTATTGTTTTTTAATTTTCTGAACTCCCAAGCATGTAGAGATACTATTACATGTAAAATGTGACTCTTTTCCTTACTTTCCCTGTATCTGAACTTTATTTACCAAAAGCAATTCTCTGCAGTGCCTATGAGAGAGTTAGGTCCTGTCATGCACCAGCGCTTGAAGTATAAACTGCACAGCAGCGGAAGAATCATATCTTCCAGATGGCTATAATATGGCCCTCTTATTGTTAGTTACCTGTTGCTGTGATCAGTGTTGAACTGTAATCTTTTGCAAAGGAGAGATTATGCTTATGAGCACTCAGTTACTTTTTTATGAAAAAAAAAGAAAGAAAGAAAGAAAAAGAAATAGTATGAAAAGGAAAAATCCAAGTCCCAAGTATATTAATATATTCTTTTTTTTTTTTTTCAAATTCATTTTGTAAAATTCTGTCAAAACTTGTCTCTAAAGGAAAGATCTCAAAATTGCTTACAATTCATAATGGAAAGAATAGTAAAGGTGACAGTTCTGACTGGATCACAGGGACAAGAAACAAGTATTCCAAAAAGAACACTCTTATTCTATTCCTGTGCTTCTCATGAATGCAAGCTAATGATAGTGTTTTCTGTTGAAGACTTCAATTCTGCTGTACTTTTGAAATGTGTAATAGACAACATCTGCCACAGAAAGGAAAATATTCTGGGAGAAGGCCTGAAAGTGCAAAGCATCCCGGGGATTACGTGGGATCTATATGTATGAGACATCTACTACTTTTCTGAGAGAGAGAAGAGAGAATTAGAAAACATATATTTCCTTAGGTCTTAAATATCAAAGTCGAAAAGCTAAAATATGACAGACACCAAAGATAAACAATACCAGATACTGTTAGTTAAGTCTAGGACTGTTTGTAAGTCATGTTGGGAGTTAAAAACAGTTTGGTAGGAATAGGTTTTGTGAAATTCTGACCTTATGGACCATACCTTCTAAGGGAAATAAAACTATGTGCTCATTTTAGGAATGGTAGGCCTTTAGTTTCGGAATAAACTCCATGTTAAGATTTCCCACTTCCCAGTAAAATGAGGAGGAAGTATATATTCTTAGTGTTATTAAAATTTTGGTGAGCTTAAAAATGTGTCAGTTATGTTGTAAGGAAACCTTCTTGTGTAGGTTGTAAGTAAGTTTGAGAAAATTTGGAGCCTTTTTACCCTACCTTGAACACATTATTTTTACATCTGCATCTTTTTCTTCAAAAGTAAGGTGGATATGTTAGGACTTGAGTAATATTTGCTTGTGCTGCACATCAAAACATTGTTTTTACTCTCATAAACAGACTATATTTTATCTTAAAGCTGTCAGGCTTCTGAATTGAATGACCACCTATCTGATAAAAGTAAACATTAAAAAAGTATAAAGCCATACCTGGCCAGGTTGAGCATTTTCACAGACAGTTGTCTCATATTCCATGGCAAACTCAGGGGCATTGTCATTGATGTCAAGGATAGTGATGGCTACATATCCTCTCCCAATCTGTGCTGGATTCTCTGAGAAGAAGCCAACAATACAATCAAGTAGAGCTCCTTGAGAGTTATACTTTGGGTCAGTATGTTTCTCATTTGTAATTTTCTTTTGCATATGCTTGTCAAATCAATTACAATCCCTTCTAGAAAGACAAAAGAAGCTCTTGGCTTGATCTTTTGGACAAAATGAAAACAATGTATGTGTTTTCCAACAGCATAAATGCAATTGAGGTTTTACTTTCAGGAATAAGCTGAAAATCTAACTCACTAATCAAAACATTCATTTACATCATATGGAAAGATAAGAGTACAATGATGTAGAACCATCACCCAGGCCGCACAGCGAACCAAAACAACCCTATTCAAACTAGGAATAGCCCAGATATCATGGGTGAAATTATATGTTGCAACTCTAACTGATCAGGCCAGTAAGAACTTAAAAACAGAATTCCTTCAGCTATGTTAAAAAAAAAAAAAAAAAAAAAAAAAAGTGTATTTCCAAGCAAACTTGAAGTGGAATCACATTCTCAAACAGATGTACATTTCTAGCTAAAATACGAGTCTGTGAAAGACCTAATGTCATAATTTAATCTCAAAGAGTAGATATTTGGTGGACTAACCATAACGGACATTGGTGTCTACTATACCTATTTTGCAAAATAACACTTCTGGTTTGGAGCAAGGAAAAGAGAGATTGTAGGTGGTGACATGAGTGAGATTGCAGGGCAGAAGGAAAAACTTCACAAACATTAAAAGATGTATCTATTTCTTTATATGGTATTGCAACCAAATTTTATTAAATATTTTATATTTTATTAAATATTAGCATTTTTAAAAGAAATGCCCAGCTGAAGTGCCTCTACACCAACACACACAACATGGAAAACAAACAATGGCTTAATTAGACAAATATTACCTGATTGCTGTCATGGAAGTGTGGTATCACCTAACTGGAAAACTGGAATGGAGGGCTATAAACTCTTCAGAAGAGATAAACAGGGAAGGAAGGGAGGGGGTGTTGCCCTCTACATTAGGGAAGGGATTGATTGTGAAGAGATGCCTCTGAGAAACAGCCACGGACAGATTGAGATCTTGTGGGTGAGAGTTAAGGACCATACCAATAAAGAACAGCTTGTGGTTGGGGTCTACTACAGGCCACACGATCAAGGGAAGCCTGTGGATGAGGCATTCTTGCTTCAACTATAAGAAGCATCACGCTCGTATACTCTCATCCTGATGGGGGACTTGGACCACCCAGATGTCCACTGAGAAAACTACACAGCAGGCTGTAAGCAATCCAAGAGATTCCTAGAGTATGTTGAGGATAACTTCCTGGTATTAGACAAACCAACCAGAGGAGAAGCGTTACTGGACCTGGTGCTCACCCATGCAGAAAAGCCAGGTCCTGCACCTGGGACGGGGCAACCCTGGCTATAAGTACAGACTGGGTGATGAGACACTGCAGAGCAGCACCGCAGAGAGGGATCTGGGGGTTGTGGTTGAATATTAGCCAGCAGTGTGCTCTGGCAGCCAGGAAGGCCAACTGTGTCCTGGGGTGCATCAAGTTGCATTGCTAGTCGGTCAAAGGGAAGTGTTTGTCTTGCTGGACTCTGCACAGGTGCGACCTCACCTCAAGTACCGTGTGCAGTTCTGGGCACCACAGTACAAAAAGGATGTAAAACTGTTGGAGAGTGTCCATAGAAGGGCTACGAAGAAGGTGAAGGGCCTAGAGGGGACAACGTATGAGGAGCAGCTGAGGTCACTTGGCCTGTTCAGCCTGGAGAAGAGGAGGCTGAGGGGAGACCTCGTCACGGTCTACAGCTTCCTCACGAGGCATGGTGGAGGGGAAGGCACCAATCTGTTCTCTTTAGTCACCAGTGATAGGACCCACAGGAATGGTGTCAAGCTGAGGCAGGGGAGGTTTAGGCTAGACATGAGGAAGAGGTTCTTCACCGAGAGGGTGGTCGCGCACTGGAACAGGCTCCCCAGGGAAGTAGTCACTGCACCAAGCCTGTTGGAGTTTAAGAAGCGTTTGGACTGTGCACTTAGTCACATGGTCTGAAATTTTGGGTAGACCTGTGTGGTGCCAGGAGTTGGACTCAATGATCCTTATGGGTCCCTTCCAACTCGGAATATTCTATGATTCTGTGATTAAAGAGGTCAAGACTGGAGGCAGTCTGGGATGCACTGACAATGCCCTAGTTGAGTTTGTGATCTCGAGGAGTACAGGCCTGGCAAAGAGCAAAGTCAGGACCCTGAACTTCTGAACGAGCAAATTTCAAGCTATTTAAAGACCTAGTAGCTGTGATTCCATGGAACACCATCCTTAGGGACAAAAAGAGCTAAGCAGAGCTGGCAGCTCTTTAAGGATGTTTTCCTTAAAGCGAAACTCTCCATCCCTCTGCATAAAAGAGCAGGCAGGGAGGGCAGACAACTGGGATGGCTAAACAAGGACCTGTTGGTCAAACTGAGGTCTAAGAAGGAAATGCACACACAGTGGAAACAGGGACACATGGCCTGGGAATAGTACAAGGATGCAGTCTGGATATGCAGGGATGGGATAAGGAAGGCCAAGGCATAGATGGAACTGAGCTTGGCAAGGGATGCAAAGAATAACAGGAAGGGATTCTGAAGTGACATTGCTGAGAAAAGAAAGGCCAAGAAATGTGTACCCCCTCTGATGAATGAGAAGGGTGAACTGGTAACAACAGACATGGAGAAGGCAGAGGTACTCAACAACTTCTTTGCCTCAGTCTTCACTGCCAGTCAGGCTTGCCAAGTATTTTGGTTCCTTGCACCCGTAGATGGAGGCTGCGGGAGCAAAGTCCCACCCACTGTAAGTGAACAGCAAGTTTGAGACCATCTGATGAAACTGAGCACCTACAAGTCTATGGAGCCTGATGACATGCATTCCAGGGTCCTGAGGGAACTGGATGGTGTAGTTGCCAAGACTCTCTCCATCATATTTGAAAAGTCCTGGCAGTCAAGCAAAGTCCCCTCAAGAAAGAGAAACATCACTCCCAGTTTTAAAAGGGTAGAACGGAATACCTGGGGAACTACATACCAGTGAGCTTCACCTCTGTGCCTGGCAAGATCGTGGAAAAGATCCTCCTGGTAGCAATGTCAAAGCACATGCAAGACAAAGAGGTGAACCGAGACAGCCAGCATGGCTTCACCACAGGTAAGTTGTGCCTGACCAATCTGGTGGCCTTCTTTGATGGAATGACTGCATCAGTTGACAAAGGAAGAACTACTGATGTCATCTACCTGGACTTCTATAAGGCCTTTGACACGGTCCCACATGATATCCTTGTCTCCAAACTGGAAAGATATGGATTTGATGGGTGGACCATTCAGTAGATAAGGAATTGGTTTGAAGGCTGCTCCCAGAGAGTGGTGGCCAATGGCTCTATGTCCAAGTGGAGACCAGAGACAAGTTGTGTAGCACAGGGGTCTGTCCTGGGACCGGTACTGTTTAATATCTTTATCAACGACATAGACAGTGGGATCGAGTGCACCCTCAGCAAGTTTGCAGATGACCCCAAACTGAGTGGTGCAGTTGATACAACAGAAGGAAGGGATGCCATCCAAAGGGACCTGGACAAGCTTGAGAATTAGGCCCACGTGAACCTATTGAGGTTCAACAAGTCAAAGTGCAAAGTGCTGTTCTGGGTCTGGACAATCCTGGACATGAGTATAGAGCTCACTGAGAGCAGCCCTGCAGAGAAGGACTTGGGGGTACTGGTAGATGCTCATCATGGGCCACCAGTGTGCGCTTGCAGCCCAGAAGGCCAACTGCATCCTGGGCTGCATCAACAGAGGAGGAGTAGCCAGCAGGTCGAGGGAAGTGATTGTTCCCCTCTATTCTGCCCTCTTGAAGCCCCACTTGGAGTCTGGAGCCCCCAGCACAAGGAGGATGTTGATCTGTTAGAACAGGTCCAGAGGAGGGCCATAAGGATGATCAGAAGGCTGGAGCACCTCTCCTGTGAAGAAAGGCTGAGAGAGTTGGGGCTGTTCTGCCTACAGAAGAGAAGGCTCTGGGGTGACTTCATTGCAGCTTTTCACTAGTTAAAGGGGTCTTACAAAAAAAGATGGAGAGCAACTCTGCTCAATCAGAAAATGATAGGGCAAGGAGGAATGGTTTTAAACTAAAAGAGTGGAGATTTAGATTAGAGATGTAGACTCAGAGGGTGGTGAAGCACTGGAACAAGTTGGCCAGAGAGGTTGTGGATGCCCCATCCCTGGAGGTTTTCAAGACCAGGTTGGATGGGGCCCTGGGCAACCTGGTTTAGTGAGTGGCATCCCTGCCTATGGCGGGGGGGGGGGGAGTTTTCTGGCAGGAAGCAGTTTTCTGGCAGGAACTGTGGCCCTTGGGGGACCTGTGGTGAAGCAGTCTGCTCCTGATGGCCTGCACTCCATGGTATGAACCCATGTTGGAGCAGTTCTTGAAGAACCACATTTCACAGAATGTATTCAGAGCTGAACAAGTTTAGGTTTAAATTTTCATACAGCATTCTTGTACGTACTTGAAGAGTTTGATTCTTCATCATTTTTCAACTTACACCAGAAAAGGATACTGTGTACAAAATATCCTCTACCATCTTACTTGAGATTCAGGAAAGTAAAACAACATAGGTATTCACATGTCCTTTACTTCATTCTTTTTAAGAGTGTTGTGACTGACCAACAGCAATCAGCCTGAGTGTCATCACTAAGAGGAGTTAACTGCTCTCCTCTATTCCATATCATTTTTGCTCTAAATTATATTTAGTCTGAGACTCCTGACATTTTCAGCTTCTTTTGTGCTTGCTTTTCTAAAGTTAAAAAAATACATGAAGTGTGAGGCAAAAGAAAGTGTAAATGCTTAATCTGTTGTATTTCTGCATTTTTATCACATAGGTGTCTTTTACATTGAGTAAGAAGAACTGTTTTTATCTGCCATGTTTTGAAACATTGTCATATTTTCACTTGGTGCAGCTCATCCCAACTAAACCTGAAGTTTTATACATAAACAACTAATAAAATCTTTAAATTGTTACTTACGACTCTCCATAGCCAAGACTGTGATATTATGAACCGCATTTGTTTCCCTGTCCAAAGACTTGGCAGTTGTAATGACTCCACTGTTGGCATCAATATTGAAATACCTCTCAAGGTCTGTGTTTCGATCTATTGAGTACCTAGGTGAAGAATGAATGAAAACTTTTGATTTATGTTCAATTAAAGCTTGTAAAAATGTTTCTTTGATTTCTCATTAGAGAGAAAGTGTTTCCATTGTTTCCCCATTTTGGACTTGGTTTTGTCCAGTTTCTCTAGGGTGTTAAAAGAAGGAAAGCTGTAAGCAAAGGCAAGACCACACAGGCAGTGACCTATGCTGACAGTGGCAGGCTCCATTACCACAGTGACCTGTTAAGCAAGATTATAGGCATTCCCCTCTCTTTTCTATCTCCCTCTCCATTGTAATGCAGCCATTCATTTACTTATGGAATAGTATCCTACTGAGACCAAGCTAAAGAGAAGAAGAGTTGGAAGTGTGCTGCATGGCTGTACCAGTAAGGCATGGCTCCCATGGGTGCTGGCAGCCTGAGCACAGTTCTCTGTCAGAAGCAAAAGAGCCCCTGAGTCACCCAGAGCTGCCAGGGCAGGGAAAAGAAAAGAAAGATAACGCAGAGTATGTCAAGGGATTGCATGTCATCATGCATCCCGTCAGCTCCCAGTGCTTAACTGTCATTTGACAAACACAGGCTTATGCCCTAGACTCTTTGTCTTAGCATATCTTTTGCCTCCAAACTTGTTTTAGGGAAGGGAAACTAGCTCCTTAGCAAATAGAAAATAGCGTAAGTGAAAAGGTCAGACTTCCTGTGGGTATTTTGCTTATATCCCTTTTGAGAGAAAGGGATAGTTGATTAGGCAGTGTTAGATTTACAACTATAGTATTGTTGACATTCGGCTTAATATTGGGTCAGATTCTTGCAGTGTCATTTAGATCAAGTACTTCAGAGCATTTCCCTACACTCAAAATGAATTAAAATGTCTGAGTCAGACCAAGTTTGATCATTACAATTACTGTCACACTGATGATATATTAGATTATTGATATAGCATTAATCAAAACCTTTGAACAATGTGGAAGGAAAGAATAATGGAAGATAGTGCAAAGACAGGACTTCCCAGACATAATGATATGACAACACTATTTGCTTGTTCTATGTTGTAATATACTAGCTTCTACTCTGCTGTATTATGATTATATCTAACCCTCCAGGAGGCAAAATCTCTAGAGCACAGACTTGTTATGCATTTAGAATTACTTTACTGCATTATCTCACTGTAAGAGAAAGGGATAAAGAGTCATAAAAACAACAGTAAGAGTTTTCATGGATTTAAATTCTTCCTCTTTCACTTTTCTTCTTCTTCTTCTTTTCTTTTTAAGTCAACCATAGTTTTTTTTTTTTCTGGTTTTTTTTTTTTTTTCCCTCCCTTGTTTTGTTTAGTTTTGATAAGCTTCCCCTGGGGACTATGCCTGTCACCTCTGCTGTGTGGTCAATCATGTCAGGTTCAGTAGTTTTGATTCAATATCAGGCCAGCCTTTACATTTCCTAATTATTAACACTGTTACTACATAACATGAAAATTCAAAGGCCTTTCTTAAAAATATAGTAAGAAAGAGAGAAAAAGGGAAAGAAAAATAACATAGAGGGAGAGAGAAGTGAGAAAGAGGCTGACAAAGAAAAAGAATGCACAAAAACAATAAAAGAATTCAATAAAAAGGAAGGGAGGAAGGGAGGAAGGGAGGAAGGGAGGAAGGAGGGAGGGAGGGAGGGAGGAAAGGAAGGAAGGAAGGAAGGAAGGAAGGAAGGAAGGAAGGAAGGAAGGAAGGAAGGAAGGAAGGAAGGAAGGAAGGAAGGAAGGAAGGAAGGAAGGAAGGAAGGAAGGAAGGAAGGAAGGAAGGAAGGAAGGAAGGAAGGAAGGAAGGAAGGAAGGAAGGAAGGAGAAAGCAAGAGAACAAGTTATGTAAATTAGACAACAGACTGTAATGAAAGAAGAAAAAGTAGTTTTTATGCTTAGGAAACAAGCAGTTTTCCTTAACTTTTATTTGCAACTATTGTATCCATGTTGAAATTCTGAAAAAATATTTTAAACACTCTAATCCTTTAATTCCTTGTGGCCATTAATACTTGAAAATCTTTGAGCTGCAGGAGTTTTAAATCCTTTATTTAAGATAGTTCAAACACCAATAGTTCTCACTCCATATAAAATAACCTCATTTTCTTTTTATTGATTTATTTATTTATGGATTTGTTTAATTATTTTAATGTAGTATTGTCAAGGTATGGCTTTAAGAGTGTCTGATCTTGCAATTGCAGCATTGTCTGAATTGTAACAAACCAAAAATTTTAATCTATCAATATAATCTAATGTTTTGAATATGGAGTACTTATTTATAGATTAATAATTTAAACTTAAATAGATCATGAAAAGTATTATGCTATCATCTTCCTTAACACATTCCATTTTTCTGTGTCTGGTCTCCGATGTACATCACAGCAGATGCAGGACATCTTTACATTATATAGTCTGTCAATACCCCTGACAACATAAATAGCAGGTTCACAAGCATAGAGATAAACCTTCACTATTTCTTATTTTCATCTCCCTCAAATACCAAACAACTTTGAAGCCGAAGAAATCTAGATGTCTGTTAAGCTTGTGATATAGTATTTTTTGATGCTGAAATTCTAAAAAATAACCAGAACAAGGCCAATAAATTCATCCTTACATTTACACAGGAGTCAAAAGCATACAGAGCATAGACTTAATTTATGGAACTGGATTTAATCCTACTCTAAATGGTTCTGCTAAACCAGATATTATACACCAGATGCTAACATCAGTGCCAGAAAACACTGCCACTGTAAAGAAAGAGCTCAGCAAAGATAAATTTCACAAGTGAATCCCTGCCAACCAATCCATCTAGGACTTGTTTATACATGATAGGAAGCAGCTATTTCAAATCTGCTGCAAATATATAATGAAAAAAAGGGGAGAGAACACTTGTATCACCTCTAGGAGTGAAACATATGCTTTATTTTTACAACTGAAATTGGTCCTTCAGAAATTACAGAGCTACAGTAGAGTCACAATTTCATATTCAATACATGAATGTAAAAATTTAGCATCTCAAAAAAGGTGACATCTAAATGAGTTCTGTATCTGTGAAGTTTTTTTTTTATGTATATGCTCTAGATGAACAATAACAACAAATGGAACTTAGTACTAACTTTTAACTGTATTATTGTCCTACTCCTGAAGATGTTTAAGTTCTCAGAATTCCCCTGAGTCAGAAGTCATGGGCTCCAGACCCTTTGCATGTTTTTGTTGTTGTTGTTATTGTTGTTGTTGTTTTTGGCAATTAATATTACTATTCTGCATAACAAAACTAACAAGTAACTCAGTGTTTTAATTAGTGTTTTAATTTAGGTGATGAGTCTTTTTCTCTGAACTTTTTCTCCCTAAATACAGGCAAACATAATATCAATATATATTCTTTTGTTGCTGTTGTCTACAGGTTCCTTATGTTCTTGCACAATATATTATGAAAGAATTATTATATATATATATATATATTTTTTTTTTCACACAAAACAAAGGAAGAAGCCCTTGAGAATTTTTGTTTCTCTAGTGTTCATATCTCTTCCCTTTCAAAAGGAAGATATTTGGCTGCAGCAGAACTTACAAAAGCCAAAAGAGTTTTGCCTTTAACCATCCTGGTAAACACAAGACGTCTTGTTCTACCCATTTCTTTCACATAAAAAGTTTGTAGCAATACATTTTTTTGTGGGACATCAGTTCTGGTTTACCATGTAAAAGAGTCCTATTACTTGCTTGCACATACTGCATGCAGAAAATTAAGAGAGGGAGAGAGAAAGAGATTTTCATCCTGATTGATTAAACAGAACATAATTTGTTATAGATTGTTATAGATATGGATATAGATATAGATATAGATTTGTTATCGATATGGATTCTTTCTAAATTTACAAATAAATTAATATGTATAATAAAATAAGGATTATTTTTGCTTTGTAATCCTGAAATTTTAACTTTGCTAATTTATTTATTTATTTACTTACTTATTTTACAGAGATGCAAATATATTATTTTTTCAAAGGTTCTGCAGTTTATGAGTATAAAAGTTAAAATATGCAAACTCTTAGAACATTTCATTCTCCCGCTGTAAGGAAAAAAACAAAAACAAACAAAAAAAACCTAGTTGCTTTCAGTGCAAACAATCTCCCATCACAAAACAAACAGCTTAAAATAAATAAATAAATAAACAATTAAGAAGTCTTACAAATTGCATCACGGTAGGTTTGGATTGGATATTAGGAAGAATTCCTTCATGGAGAGGGTGATCAAACATTGGAAGGGGCTGCCCAGGGAAGTGGTGAAGTCCCCATCCCTGGAGGTATTTAAAAGACACATGGACATGGCCCTAAGGGATACGGTTTAGTGATGGGATTCAGTAGGTCAGGTTGATGGTTGGACTTGGAGATCTTGAAGGTCTATTCCAACCTAGAGGATTCTATGACTCTAATTACCTGACAGGACTATTTGAGGCATCTGGATCATGGGCTGCTACAGTTCCAATGATAGTGCCAACCTTTGCTGCTTCAGACACCACCATGGAGTACAAACGTGAAGTAAACACAGGCGGCTCATCAACATCTTCTACAATTATCTTCACTGTTGTCATGTCATTGAAGGGTCCAAGACTCAGGAAGCGAGGGTCAACATGCATATTGGCTGCTTCTATCCTCAGGGTATAGCTTGTTTTAGCTTCAAAATCCAGCTCCTATACAGGTAAAATTATTTGGAAATTTTATTACCCAATAATATTGCAGCAAAACTCACTTACAACACCCAGTGAATATAAAATGAGATTTTCCATTTGTATTCAAGCAATACTTTTGATTGGAAAAGCATAGTTGATGTCTGTTTTTTCGGCTTTCTCAAAAAACTGGCTTTGTAGTGTCTTGCTCAGTCTTATCTGAGATAGCTCAAAAGACTACTGTAAGGTGATAAGATAATAAAGTTATTTTTCATCAGTGTATTAGTATTGTTAAGAAAATCTATAATTGCCTAAACATGTTTGATTTTGTAGGAATATTATGAGTGGGATTTTCAAGAATACTCTTAATTCCACTATAATTATTCCTAGCGAGTATTTCCCAATAATTTAATGGGAAGGATAGTTCTGAAAATTCTGCCCTGTGAATTAAATAAGAATTCTCTGAGTTAATACCAAAACTTTGCATGACATCTTTGGGAACCAAATTCTCTTTCATTATTTCATTTCTGCAAATGAATTCTTTTTGATTTATTTGTATTTTTCTAAGGTAATATTAGATGCAATGCGCCATACTACCCAGACATGAGAAATCAATATAACGTTCACTAGTGAAAACACCTCTTTCAGGAAACTATGGTTTTGTTTTGCTTTGTTGTGTTTTTGCATAACGTTGGCACTATAAACTATTACTCCCAAGTTCTTTATAAGTTTGTGGAGGAAAATATGGCAATCAATCCAATGACATTGCTTATATGACAATATTTTGTATTTAGATACAGCCTGGAGATTTATTTGTTTTATACATTAAACAATTTTTTTTCCATCTTCTTTCCACTTTAATTTTCTTTGATTAAATTAGAATTCCCTTTGGAATTAATACTGCTTTAGAATTCAAAAAAATAGCCCCCAGAACTCATGGTATATCTGTGATCTGGATAACAGTAACATTAAAAAAAAATGTTTTGGAAGAAAAAAGTCTTTTTACCTCACAGGTAATTATTGAAGGAAAGCACCATATTAATATTAGAACCATTTACCCTACTTCTATAGTCTTAGACCATCAGCTTGCACCAAATGCCTGGCTAATTATTTCTTTGCAATTCCAAATTTAATCATCAAGAACAACAGACCCAACTGTTTCTAAAACTGCAATCTGATTACTCAACTGTCTTTTCAAACTATGTTTCCCAGTGTACAAAACTGATTTTAAAAGGGTTTCAACAGTTTTGATCCTGAGCAAATCATAAGTATCCAAAATGGCCCTGCAAAATAATCTGAGAGCATCCACAAAACATTCCTGTACTCACTCAGAGGAGCAGCAGGGTGAAACACTCATCTGTTGACCTACTAATGTGAGAGTCTAAGTTGTCCATCGAGTTACAGTAAAATAAATCCCAAATGAGCATCTTAAAGTCAGTGATTAAGCCAACATTACAATACATCTGTAAACAGCCTGGATTTTAAAATGAAAAATGATTTGCAACATATCACATTTGGAAAGGTACTGAACTTTTGTAATATCTATGTGGCAGCAAAAAGCTCTTCTGAACAGGAATGCTTATGATCCTCAAGATATGTAAGCACTTACTTCCTGCATTGAATCAGAGAGCTAGTATCCATAGTTCTCCAAAAAGGGTTATGCCGTAAAAGAAGGGTTGTCTGGATACTGGTCAATACTCTGCATTCAACTGGTCAGTGTTTATTACTAAAGAATGTTGATATTGTTTTGAATCTTTATCTTTGTTTTACATTTAAAGTACAAAATATGTGCTATGGAACGCACCTTAAAAGCATAATGCAAATGTACTGTGATATTAGAATGATGAAAAATTTCTCAGAAATTATACTGTATGGTAATAACAATGAAGCAACAGATATAACCAGATAAGTGGCAAGGTTAAGGAGAAGAAAACCAAATGCAAATATGTTAATACTCGTCTCACTTTCAAGTAGAATCATCATATAAACTAAACAAATGAAGATATGAAGACAAATGAAGACAAATGAAAACAAATGAAGACAGATAAAACCTGAAGAACTTCACAGACAAAAGACTGAGATTTGATGAATGATAATAATAATAATAAAGCCTTAATCAAACTATATATTTTCTGTTACAATGAACAAAAATATATGGCTGACTTCTGTACCTCTCTGACATGGCAGACAAAAAAAAAAAACTATGTTGACTTAATTTTCATTAGAAACTAGTGTTTTCAAATGAAATAGAACAGTACTCTATTATACAGTACTCCTGATTCTGCTTATTTTATTATTCAATTGAAATTGATATGTGCTATCACATGCCATTTATTTTTAATCTGCCCTAGATGCTTAGAGTAACATTGTATAACTGAATTACACTATAGAAAAGTTGAAGCTGTGGTCCGCTGCATGAATATTCTAAACTTGGGTATGTTTTCTATTGAATAAAAGGATAAACTATTAGTGTTAATTTCTGTTAACACAGAACTAAGGAGTACCCAATACATGGTAAATTATGAGGCAAAATAAGTATGCATCAAATAGTGATGTTTCCACTTAATTCTTACTACATATATCATGTCTTGTGACTCCAAGACAACAGTATAGTACCATATAACTAGACTGTGCTTCTTTTCTTTCCTTTTTTTTTTTTTTAAATTTTATTTTCACATTACACTTCTAACTTTAAAATTGCATAGGGTGGAGAAGGGAAGGCCACTTTGTTTTCATTAATTAGTAATATCTGTTTAAATTGGATGATACAGCAATTTTTAATCAAACATGAAAGTCAAGGCAGATGCAGACAAGATACTTTCTAATGACATGTGAATGTCAACACCAAAGTCATCCTAAGGAAAAAAAAAAAAAAGTTTGTGAAAATTTTGAATTAACAGAAAATGTGCATAGAGCAAATTATATAAAATTTATTTTTATAGTCTAAGACCAATAGTGAAGTAATTATTTAAATGAAAATTTTGCAGACCTTCTCATATTTCCATATTAATTTTAAAAAGACTAAATTAGAGCCTTTGTTTTTAATTAGAAGTCATAAACCCATTTGTTTTCCACGTGAATTCTTACCACAAAGCTTACATACTTTTAGATCATCATATTTCATTCTTTAATATAGAAAGAGATCATCATTTATTTGACTACAGTACAGGAGTGTTAGACAGGTAGGGAATACACAACACATTCAGTAGAAAGGCTTTTCTTCATAGAGAAGGGTGGAAAACTAATGATGGTGGAGATGCGTATTTTTAACAGGTTTGTTTACTAAGGACAGGTTTCACCTTCTCTAACTTAGCTGCATACATCTGAGAAAATCAATATATGCTGCTTCCTCTGAGTGGAGAGAGATTCTTTTAGGGAAGGAGTCAGCTGGCCTACTTATGAATGTTTGTTTTTCACCAGGCAGTAGAAAGCATGTCTCAATAACTGGAAGATGTAAACACCTGCTTTCAGTAATATGAATCCTGCCCTAGGATTCCCTCAGATATCCTCTGGTACCCAAAGCTGCTAGTAGTTTACAAAAGCTATAAGGTTCTCTGTTCATAGAACACAAACAAACAAACAAACAAAAACCACATAAATCTAATGTATGTATATATACGGTGGGGAACGGTGTTTAGAAGAGGGAGAGAAAGGCAGGGGTTGCGTCATCAAATGGTATAGAGTTATAAAGAGGCAGTACTATAGTTTGTTTCTTAGTTCTTTGCAGCAGAGTCTGTTTCCTGTTGGCTGTGACAATGACTACAAAAGCTAAAGTCATCAACCTCAATCTCTTCCTATAAGATACACATCCTTAGATCCTATGGTGAGTAAACAAGTATCAAGTTTTGACGCAGAATATAATCTGGGAAAATAAACAAGATCTCTAAAATATGGTTAGCATGCAAATGTTCTTGACCTGCAGGAAATGCTTAGACATTCCATATAAAACATAATGAAGGTATTACATACTACAGACACTAACAGAAGACTGAAAAAGTGAATTGAAAAGATCTCCTTTTTTTCTCTCCTTATCTAATTATCACTGATGCCTGTTATATAGTGAGCATTTTTTAACTGGCCTGTGAATCATATCTTCATTATTTCCTGCCATAACAAAAGCACATTCCAATAACAGAATACCAAGTCAACAGTTTACAAATCACTGCATAAGCATTGAAGGTTAAAAGGACAATATATACTTCAGTTCTTCAGTACAGTGAATAGAGCTTGACAGCTTCATTAATATCTGTGTATTAGTGTTATCTGATTAGATCTTGTGCAGGATCATTCATCATTCTCTCCTTTTGGAGCTCTCATGTTTACTTTCTTTTCTTTCTTTCTTTTCTTTTCTTTTATTTTTTTTTAAAGGGTGAGAATTTTGTCCTGTCTGAATGAAATTACAAAACAAGTCACCTATATCACAAAGACTGGATATGAAGTTATCTTTCACAGGAAGCCTATTTTTGTAATGTTTATTTTTTACTGTATGGTAACTTTGTAATAATGTAGCTTACAGAGGTGAAAATCCATTTTTAAGCCCAGTTGAGTTTTTTTTTTTTTTTATTGAAAACTGCAGTACAAATGAACATTATCTCTCAAAGGAACCATGGAAGGCTCAAGTTGTTACATTGTAAACTCTGATATAGAATTGAAAGCAAATTTTCCAGCTGAAAAGAAAAAAAAATGTTAACACTAACAGAAAGATAGCTTTTCACTCAATGGCTTACACATTACTTTTAGAATGAGATCAGGTTTTAGAATACCATCTTAGTGGCCTTTTCTTTTTTTTTTTTTTTTATGCGAAAGTAGTTTGCAACACTTATTTTCACATTTCTCCATATAACATTCAAATTGTTTGATGATATTGGTGGTAGGGCTGTGTATTGGGGGGGGGGAAATTAAGACAAAGTGGGCAATAATTGTATAGTGGAAAATCTTGATGCTGGTCACTTGGTACTGTAAGACATGACAACCCTCTACAGAGTCTTCAGACATTACATCTATATTTATTTTTTTAAATTGAGTCCACTAAAATTTTTCCCTAGGCTTCAAAAACTTGAATCAGATCTCATAGCCTTTCAAAAAGTTACATATAATGCATATAATAAAAATATACCTTGCACACTTTTTGTTATTTGTAAATTACAACTACAACTTCAAACACCAAGTAACTAGGAGGATGCATATTATCTATCAGGTTTTATCCTACATTTTTTTGCCACTCAGCTATTATTATTACTGAGGCCTCACTGTAGGCTGCAACTTTATGAAGAAAGTGGAAGCCATACTTATATGATGTTCTTCTCAGTGCAATATTTTTAGGAATAGTGTTTTTGAAAATCCAAACGATGGGGTCTCTGTATTCTTTTCCTTAGTAATTAAATCCAAAATTCCATTCATGTGTATTACGATCAGAATTCTGTGAACAGCAATCCTGAATTCACTTTGAAATTGTACACACGTAGATTTGCAACACTACAAAATTTGTTCTATTAATTGATTAATCATTCACTTTCATAAATGTTACTTCAATTCTAAGTCTGCTGCTGCAGAGAGACCAATCCAACACTTTTTCTTTTTTTAACTCCAATATCTGCAGAAGAATCATGCATTTTTTCTAAACACCCTCACCACTGTCAAATGAGATACTGCTCGTAGGCAAATAGTTTGCGTCTTTTTTAACAGAGCATTGATAACTATGTTAATTACAAATGAAACCATAGGAAGGAATTGATCCCACTCTACAGATGGAAAACTGAGTCACAGTGTGAATGAGGATAAAATTTTCAAATACTTCTAAAGAATATAAATGCCTGATTCCATTTCAAAAGCTGCACAAGACAATTTTTCCAAAAATATCACCTAAGGTGGATGTTTCACTAGTCCTCCTTAAAAGTAACTTAGACATCTAACTGAACTTTGCTTAAGAATTTACCAAAGAGAGTTTGTGCCTATGTGGTGGAGGCATAAAAAGAAAGAAATAATCTGGGGCTAGAGAATAGCCAAATTCTCCGACTATTTTCAACATCAGAACTCTACCATTGACTATGAGTAAGTGATATATCTGATCTGTACAGGAGAAAAGTAAAGGGAAAGCGTTCTTTTATTTCACTTAACAAACCAGAACTTTTTATTTATATATTATTATTATTTAATAAAAGAGAAAGTAGAAAAAAAGAAACAGGAAAATTTCCACAGTGACTTCAAACTGCTAGGGAACAAGTAGTATGAACATAGTAGGTTACAGGGAAAGACCCCTACTAGTTTTCCCACCATTTCCCACCCTTTCTGGAAGCTGAGAATACTGTACTGAACTTTGCTTATGGGTCCCATTTACTTCTTGTTTATTCTAGCTTATGAAAAACAAAGTTTTTTTTCTGGCTTATTTTAGGTTGGGAACAGAGCATGACATCTTAAATACAGCTTGCATATTTTTATATGCCTTCCTAGATGCATACTGGATATTTTGTTTGCATGCACTTTCAGTTAATGAATTCAGTTAATGTATTGTGGTAGAAGTTAGACTTTATTTTTTAGTGCCATCAACCAAATAAATGGTTCAATACTGTTTTTACTAGCTCCTCTCATAAGATGAAATTCTAACTTCACTGGTCTCATGAAAAATCTATGCTGTCCAGGTCAAAACTTTTGTTATTATTTAAGCCATAAGACCATGAAAAAAAGGTAACACTTGTCCCATTTATTATTTTATTTTATTTTATTTTATTTTATTTTATTTTATTTTATTTTATTTTATTTTATTTTATTTTATTTTATATTTTATTTTATTTTATTTTATTTTAATTTTCCTAGAATGAACTTAGGAAACTTGCTGCAACACATTAGCTTCACATCTCATTCATTTAATTCATCTTCAAGCATGCTGACCAGGACATAGGAAAATAAGGTGTCTCAAGCGTAAGAAGAGTCATAGAGTAGCAAATTTTATAAAGTGCTACAGCATGCATGTTATTTAGTCATAATGAATAAGGTAGCACAATTCTTCTCTTTACTTTTTGGAGGGGCAAAGACCAAGTGGAAAAAAATACAGGAAAAAAAAAAAAAGTATTCATTCTTTGTTTGATTTCATATTCTCAAGGAAATTATTATAAGAATATCAGCCTATTGTAAAAATATTACCTTGAACTAAGATTTAGCCCAGCAGCTTGTATATACTGACATTAGGCAATATGCAGCAACAGCATCAGCAAGCTCAAGAACACATATTCTAGTCTTGCCATGGCTATAAAAATTATGAGCAACTTTCAATCTGTTTAGAGAAAAATCCATCCAGAATAAACCACAAAAGCCAAGCTGATGTCTGAATTTAACAATGCAAAATAGATAAATGAAACAGCATACAATTCGTATATCAATGAATATCACTGAATATCCCTGTTAGGATAAAATCATGTTTGTTTCTTTATTTTTCTGACTTCTGGTATTTTGAAGTCTCTGTGTTCTTACAGTACAGAGAAGAAATGTGTTAAAACGTGCATGAATAAATAAATAAATAAGCCAATTCACATCTCATTCATCAGACTTTCATGCCAATAACATGCATTAGTCAAGGACATTATAGACAAGTAAGCTTGAGAAATACATACAACATTATGTTTCTATAACATTTTATTAATCCTACTGTCACTATCCTTGTTACATCTCTTTTTCAAACTTGTTCAGTTTTCTCTATTTATATATATAAATGCATTGTTTGAATTTTTATTTTGCCAATCCTTGGACATTTTCTTTCATATTCCATTCACTTGGAGAATACAAAAATTAGGCTTTTCTCACCAAATGCCTAAATCTTGTTTCTTTCTTCTTTTCTCTCTCTCTCTCTTTTTTTTTTTTTGTTTCAAGAAAACTTTTTTTTTCTTGTTATGAGTTAAAACATAATTTTTAACATAAGTTAACTAGTTTGGGAGTCAGCTTTTCAAATTTTTTCAGAAAGGTTATCTAGGAACAGAACATATCCCCAGCTTGTGTGTGGAACTCTGTTAAGCAAGTGCCAACTTTCTCCACAAAACCTAGCGCAAAAGTGGATGGAGTAGTGCCTCCAGCTGCCCAGATATACTGACAGTGATTTGGATGTTTGGCCTGTTGATTTGTATGTACTATTACAGCAGAAGTACACAAAACTAAGTGTATGTATATGCACTTAGAACTGAAGCACACCTTTTCACAAGTCTTTGCAATGGCATTTTACTGCTTGATTTGGATGCAGAAGTGTTATCTGAACATATAAGTACGCACGAGTTTAAATGATAGGCACACATTTAGAGGCTGAGCTGTTTCTCAATGTCTCAGCTGACTTTAGGGGCATGAAAAGAAAAGAGCTAATTGTACTCAGAGGTGTACAGAACATCATGTGCCAGGTAGTAAAATGTTTAGGCAGTTTCCATGCTATAATTTCTTCCCTCATTCCTTACTGAAAAGCACACATCATCATGCAAGGATAACCTCTGCCTGACTCCGTAGTGACCTATAAGGTTAGGCTCTGTAGTTGAAACTCATTTAACCTGTGTACACTTGTTAATGGCCTTCCATGTGCATGCCCTCCAGAGAACAACAAGCTGTCTCATAGCTACTGTGCATGGGATCTTCATTTTATTTCTTCCCTCCAAGTCAATGGTCTCTGCCATTTTATTTGCAGATTTAGTAGGGAAAATATTTCAGCCTTGAGCAAGACATCAATTTCCCTGGAATTCAATGGAGACCTAAGAGGACAAAGAGGTTTGGGAGGTGCCCCTCAGTATGGGGACTCACTTTTAGGTAAAACAGGGGAAAGGTAGTTAGTAATCTTAGGAAAAAGAGAGAAATATTGTAATGGTGCAGAGGAAAAAAACAAACAAACAAACAAACAAAAACCAGAATTCTTGTGTCCACAGCAGTATCCACTAGGTTTAAAAATGATTAGCAAATGGTTATTTCATTGGGTCAAAATTTGATAACTTCTTTAGTTCAGTCCAATAGCCATTTCATAGAGCATTTCTCAAAACAAATGTTCTTTACTGGAAAATCCAGTTCAGCTCCCTAATGGAAATGATGACAGAAATAATAAATGTCAATTATTTGGCTCACTGGAATCAGGAGAGTCCCAGAACAAACACTGTGACTACAAAAACATAAAATTTAAAACATTCTCATACGCTCCCAAATAAGACTGTTAAAGCCCCCAACTGATTCAGTGTTGCTCACTGTGACACTTGATAAACACTCTCTCTCTCTAGAATGGGCATATGTTCTTCCAGATCTTTCCTCAAAAACCTTAAATGAATGAGCTAAAGGAGCCACATTTAATTTGGCTGTTGAACAGAGTCAACTGGCTTTTCATCCCTTGTATTTCAAACATGCTAAGCAGAAATTAGCATAGTATGCAAGAAGTCTCAGACAAATGCTTTTGCCTTGAAAAAAATGATTTACTTTACATGTATTAGAGCCTGATCTTTCAAGGATGCTGAACATCCTACATTTGCTCTGACATCTATGGATGCTTACCAGCTCTCAGCAGGTGTTCAGGGCATCAGAGAATTAGCCCATTACTTTGCAACATCATGCAGTATTAAATTCTTTCAAAAGAGAAGTGATACTGAAATTTATATTGCTTTATAAAGAAATTGATGCACCAGAAGAAAAAATAATGAAAATTGGTACATGAAATTTGCAGAGATTAAAGAGTACCTAGGCAAGAGAAATCACTTAGAGGATCAATTTAACTGTAACAATATGTCAGAATTCAGGAACATAGCTACACTTAAAATACTAAGTCCCACATTTTGGAGGATAATTAATAGCTTAGAACAGTTAGGACCATGGCTTCAGTGTAGTCAATGCCAAACATTCTCATATTAAGAGTATGAAATTTTATGACATCATGTTCTTCTGTCTAAGGCTTTGTTTGTTAGTTTTCCTGTTCTACTCAAAATTGAATATTTCTGCCAAAATATTTAAGCCCACTGTTATTTTGGAAAAAAAAATACTCTTTAAAATGTGTTGCATCAAGGCAAGAATGCTCAGTTTTAATATTTTATATAAACTTGATTTTTCTGTTTTAAAATGCTAGTTATTTAACTGCATGTATGGAAAGCTAAAATAAAAATATTTCTAAAAATATCTCTATTTTTTGAAATAATATTTTGATAGTAAATTATCTTGTAAAACAGCTAGTCTTACTGATACATATTTTTAATATTAATATTGTGTGCTTTCTGGATAGAACAAGATTGTCTAAAGATAATTTGATCTTTATTTATTTGTTAAGCTTGAGATATATTTTGGATTTGGAGCTTACATTTTTAATGTCTGATATATTTTTCACATTTTCTATTTAATTGAAAGACAAATGAGAGTAAAATTGACATTCTCCTTCAAGCTTGTATGTTCTGGGTCTTTAAAAACAGACTAACAAGCAAAACAATAAAAACAAAATACCCTTGGGAAAAAAAAATCACAATAATTTTCTCTGTAAGGCATTAAAAAGCTCAGAACCAGGTACACACACATGCATGGTGAAATTCACCAGTGGAAACTCTTACATCAGAACAGGGTTTTAGAAACAAACAAACAAAAAAATCACCTTCATAGTTCCTGCCCTTATCTTGCCCAGGTCCAAGCAGAATCAGTAAGAAAAATTAGACTTACCTTCTGAATGGTGATGATTCCTTCCTGAGTGTCTTTGTCCACAGAAATTTTGAATACTCCCAAACCATCACCATCTACAATCTTATACTCCATTTCAGCATTGGGTCCCACATCTGCATCTGCAGCTTTTATTCTGGCCACCACAGAAGCCACAGGTAAAGACTCTGGGACATTATATTGATATGATCCTGTGAAATTTAGAAATTGAATAAATTCATAGTTTTCTGAGACTGTAAGCTAATATATACGTATATATTCTATTATATATATTTTTCTGTATTCATGCGTCTGAGTACTTGCTCAAACTACCAGAAAATATTCTTCAGTTTAAATAGAAGGTTTGAACCTTCTACAGATGGACTCTACTTTGAATACCATGGGTATTCTTTTTTTTTTTTCTACCAGAATTACAAGACAAAGATGCATGAACATCTTTCCACACCCAAGTGTAAGTCATGAGGCAAATGTATGCAACTTTCCAATGAAAAAGATGTTTTCCTTATTTGTTTTCTACGAAAGGGGAAAAAAAGTTAATATGTCAAATGAAATTAATATAAAGACATTACTTTACAAATCTATATCTGAGGGGAAGGAATTCGCAGGTGGCCTTGCACTGTTTCACACATCCCTGAACTAGAGATAATGAGGAAGTAAGCTGTATAAACAAAAACTTGAGCAAGTTTGAGATAAATAACTTGGCTGCAGTATTAAAGATGAGCTTTGCGCAGTGGCCAATTGCTGGCTGGTTTGAGGCACGTGTCCAAGGATCTCTAACCAATTGTATGACAGATTCAGGCGTGTGGACAGCGCATGGAGCTACAGGGAAAGTATATTAGTGGAGAAAAATGGCAATAAAGGTTTCCTATTCAAGAGCCATCAGGAGTCCGTGTCTTTCATCCCTTCATATATCTTGATAAGGCAGTTTACAATGTGAATATGACTAGAAACTGAGAGATATTCATTTCTTTGACAATAAATGCATCATCTGCACTCTTGAAAATTCCAGCTTTTTCGTTCAAGTAGAAAATTATATATATGCTGTCAAAAGGATATCTGAATGCAGTCAGTAGCCAATAATATCTTCACCTTCAAAAATAACTTGTTATCCTATGATTATTTGGAACAGTTAATGGTAGGAAGCCTGTTTTATACTGTTGGAGGTGAAGCTGGAGTGAATATATTCATCACATTATTTTTGTGTTACTTTACAAGGACTTTATAAGATCATGTGACTTTTGTAAAATTATCCCAAACAGAATGTTATTAAAAACTGGTCTGAGAGAACAACTGTGTATTCCTTTATTTGGTTGGGATGAGAGCCACCTTGGTCAAAAAAAGTAAACTGAGGCAAGATGAATTTCCAGCTCCTCTGTGATTAACTTCTTAGGAAACACTGTATGCACAAGAGAAATCCTGCTGAAGTGCCAAAGGAATATGAAAGATTAACAGTCAAGTTAAGAAATTAAGTATCCTGAAGTCCAGCTGGCAAGAGATAAAGATCTGTTAAGGTGTATCTTTTTGTCTTTTTATTGGTAGTGAAGAAGTAAAATATTTTAATAAATGCACCTGTTCTATATTACTTCAGTTCAGATGATCTAAAATATATTAGGTAAACAAACAAACAAACAAAAAAAAAAACAACAACAACAAAAAAAGGATTATTCCAATTTAGTAGTAGTAGCAATAATAACAATAATGATAGTAATATACGTTGCTGTCAGTGGTTCTCAAAGTATTTAACATGGAAGCTGAATAATTTTATTTTTTGTTTAGAAATAATGAAATAAATAAAGAAAATAACAATGTTTAGAAATAATTCCAAAATTCAAGTAACTTACGTCGTGGAAAGCGGGGTGGATTGTCATTTACATCAGTCAGTGTGACAGTTACAGATGTTGTTCCTGATAATCCACCATTTTGCCCAACCATGTCCTTTGCTTGAATAACTAGTAGATACTGGTCCTTGGCTTCTCTATCCATATTTGGAAGGGCAGTCTTGATAACACCTGCAGTAAGACAAGATATGTCAGTGGTTGCAGAAGTAAATATATTGCCGTGAAAGCTGAGTTTGTCTTTAAAAGGTAGCAGCAAACCAATGATAACAATATTTTACTAGGAACTGAACTGGCATACTACAAGCTTAATTTAAGTAGTCAACGAAAACCACATATATATATATATTTTTTTCCAGTTTGTGCTACATTGTTTGGGTAATGCCATCCATGACCATGTTTTCAGAATATCTTCTCCCTGAACTGCAAAGTTACTCAGGTAACATTCCCTTCCTTTAAAGATATCATCTCCTGTATTTGATTTCCCACTCTCTTACAGCTAGTAAGAATAGCATATTCTGTACTCGTTTTCAAGATTCCAAGTTCAAGATTCATTTCACAATGCCCAACAATCATTCAGCACATTAACTCTTACAAATATTGATATCATGACGCACTCTGCATATATATGCAATTATCTTATTTCACCAAATATTTGCTTTAAAAATAACTACTTCTAAAGCATTAACGTAATTAAGATACCTTGATTTGTTAAAGAAAATACTGTTATATCTGAAATAAAGTTTTTGTTATACCCATTTGAATATCTGCATACAATTTGTAATTATTTGATTTGAAATAAAAACCAAAAGAAAGCTCCATGCTTCCTCCTTTCAGTTCTGTTGATATAGATCAGAAAATAAATACTCTTTCTCAAAACCTGATGACTTTATGAATATTTCATGTTCAGCACACAGTACAGCTGCTAACTCTGATTTCCAGAGAGGCAGCCACTTACTCCAGCAGCACTTAGTGTCAGCAGTAAAGGAAACATAAACAATCTAAATAAAGGAGAGGCACATTGGGGCACATATCTCTTCATGTGATATTTGCTGAATGTTTAGTTACAGTTTGATTTCTTTCTTCCCTTCTGAATTCAGGACTTGCCATTAATAAACTCAGGGCTGAAACATTTACTTCACATACAGACTGCCTAGCACTATTTTTACAGGATATTAAAAATACAGTTAACTTACAATTTCATAACTTTATTGTCTCTAAAATACTTTTCCTGGACTGCTTGTTTTTCTATCATATTTAAATAGTCAAGCAGTGTTAAACAGTCATTTGGAAGCTAATTATCAGGCACACAGGAAATTTCAGTATCACATCAAAATCAAAAAGAATGCAAACATTCCAGTCTCAATCTTTAAAGGTTTTGATTTAGCAGAAAAATACCATATTATTGGTCAGGGACTGTTTGCAGTCATTGTGACAATATATATTGCACATACACATAGAAAGCCAAAAATAAAATGCTATATATCATATCTTTTTGGGGAAAAAAGTGCTATATTGAGGACAGATTTGTTGCAATATGAATATGTTTATACTGCTTATTTCTGCAAGTTTAGATGCTGTTAAATGGAGTGTAACTTTTTGGTCACAACAATAGGATTCTGGTCTGTTTCCCAACACATTTTTTTAAATGAGAAATAGAGTAAACAGTTTGTTTCTCTTTTGTCCCAGCATGTCCATCTCTGAAATGGAGATTATAATTCCTCTCCACATACGCTAAAATACCAAACTGAAGTAAGCAGATTAAAAATGTATTTTCCCACTATGTGAAATGATACACAGAATCATAGAATTAGAGAACAGTAAAATCATTTAATTTGGAAAAGATCTTCAAGATCACCAAGTCCAACCATCAGCCCAACCTACTGAGTCCCAACACAAAGCCAAACCTCCAAGGGTGGACACTCCGCCACTCCCTGCACGGGCCCTTCCAATGCTTTGACCAACCTCACTCTGAAGAAATTCTTCCTAATGTCCAATCTGAACCTCCCCTGGTGCAAGCTGATACCATTTCCTCACATCCTATCACTTGTCACCTGAGAAAAGAGGCCAACACCCTCCTTGCTGCAACCTCCTTTCAGGTAGTTATAGAAAGTGTGAGGTTTCCCCTCAACCTCCTCTTCTCCAGACTTAGCAGCCTTAATTCATAGAATCACAGAGTCATAGAGTGGTTTGGGTTGGAAAGAACCTTAAATATTCCAAGCTCTCTGCCATGGACAGAGACACCACTGAATCAGGTTGTTCAAAGCTCCATCGCACCTGACCTTAAATACTTTCAAGGACTGGGCATCTACAACTTCTATGGGCAACATGTCCCAGTGCCTCATCACCCTCAGAGTCAAGAATATCTTCCTAAGTCCTAATCTAAATCTACCCTTTTTTTAGTTAAAAATTACCCCTTCTTGTATCACTACACCCCCTGACAAAGAGTCCTTCTGGTTTCCTGTAGGCCCCCTTTAGGTACTGGAAGGCCACTATAACGTCTCCCTGGAGCCCTGTCTTCTCCAGGCTGAAGAACCCCAGCTCTCTCAACCTGTCTTCATAGGAGAGGTGTTCCAGTCCTTTGATCATCTTCATGGACCTCCTCTGAACTCGTTCGAATACATCCATGTCCTTCTTGTGCTAGGGGCCCCAGAGCTGAATGCCATACTCCAGGTGGGGTCTCATGAGAGCAGAGCAGAGGGGAAGAATCACTTCCCTTGAACTGCTGGCCACACAGCTTTTGATGCAGCCCAGGATATGGTTGGCTTTCTGGACTGCAAGTGCACCTTTCCAGCTCCTTTCTGAATTTCTCGTCAACCAATACCCCCAGGTCCTTCTCCTCAGGTCTGCTGTCAATCCATTGTCCACCCAGCCTGTATTTGTGCTTAGGATTTCTCCGGCACAGATGGACCTTGCTCTTTGCCTTTGTTGAACTTCATGAGGTTAAAATTCCCCAAGTTGCTTTCCATAAGTCTTGTTGTCTAGTTCCTTCACCAGCTTTGTTGCTCTTCTTTGCACATACAAGACCAACTCAATATCCTTCTCATTGTGGGGGACCCAAATCTGAACAAAATATACAGTTAAATGGGCAATTTTTATTTAAAAAAAAAGGGGGGGGGGGATTAAAGATTGTGTTTTCCTGTGGCTGAAAATACACAATAATTTTTCACAAAATTTCAAGGAAACAGTAAAAAAAAATAAAAAAGAAATCCCATAATAATTTGTTTTGAAAGTGGCAGAAAGATAGTGTATCAGATGAGGATGGGAAGTACAATGATTTCTGGTTCAAACTAATGAATAAAAAATACATTTCCCACAAAAGAATACAGTTTGAAAAGTGAAGGAGAGAGGTGGTCATGCCATAAATCTACACTTTAGGAAATCTGGTGAATAGGTGACATTTGGACATTTCCATAACAAAAATCTGAAAACAAAACAAATCAAAACAAACAAACAAAGCAAATGTTCACAGCATCTTGAAATTTTCATTGTTCAGAAATACTGGAACAGGCAGTAGACCAGGGAGTTGGTAGATTGACAAAGAGGTAAAAATTTCAGTTCCAACAATGTAAGCTTATCAAATCACTCTGATGTGTCATTTTTGTGGTATATTCAGAAGAAGAGAGTAAAAGATCAACAAAATCATAAAGTATTCAATTAACCAAGAGATCATATTAGTAAGTTGCTAGCAAATTTTAATGCATATGCTCTTTTTTCTCAGCATTACTGTAGAGAGAGTTTGTGGAAAGTTACCTGTCTTTGGCTCCACAGAAAAGTAAGGTTGTCCTTGCAATATGCTGTAAACCACTCGGGCACTGTTGCCGTAAGTAGGATCATCTGCATCAGTGGCTGTTACTTGAACCACAGAGGTACCTGCAAAATGTTTAAGGAACTATTGTACATAAAAGATCCATGGATTTAAACTACATGCAACATGCAGTTCCAATATATAACTGGAACAGTGTGAGGTGGCTTTTTCACAGCTGTTCATCACTTTCATGATTCAGCCTAGAATATAAGGTCCTTCTTGTAAACCAATAATATTGATCATTATAGAATTTATTCTTCCTAAATAGTCTCAGAGTTTAACTCACAGTAACAGAAACCACATCACTCAGTAGTTCCCCTCTCTATTTATAAATTTGGTTGGTGGAGGGTATATATAAGAACAAACTTCCAATGAACAGTGTTTTAAATGATGATGAAGCCTGAAGTATGGTTGAGGATGATGCCTGAAATATGTTATGAAATATCAAGTATGAAATATAGTAACAATTGCCCTTTGAAGAGAAGTCCACATATTAAAATTATAAATGATGAGTAATACAGATTCAAATATAAACATATTCACATAAATTATATATTTTGCTATTTATAAACACACATATATATAAATACTTGCCCTTTCATACAAGAGAAGACTGAAGAATTTCTGTTTCAGCTCAGACAAAAAACATGTGAGAGATACCTCTAAATTCCTTTAAAAAGCACTCATTTCCCTCTGCATCTACAATATTTCAGTAACACTTGAGGTCATAATCTGCTACATAAATATTTCTTTAGGATAAATGTCTGTATGTTAACAGGAATAAGAAAGCAACATATTTAACTGGCTAGCAAGAAGGGTATAATTTGTGAGAATCTCATTCAACATCCCTGTCCTATTTATTATGTTCTCCATGTATGTTGCCATTTGTTTTTGTTCTGTACACGATCTATGATGTATGCTGAGAGCAGAATAAGCCAACACATGGGAGCCAGGGTCTTGGCCGTGGTCACCACCTTTGATAGGCAGACAGGATTATTATTTCTCACTGGCAGATTGTCTGGAACATTGAGACCTTCCACTCAACAGCCCAAGGACTCATTTGGAGGTTAGGTTGCAAATTAATACTGTAGCAATTTGGCAGATGCCCAGTGCAGATCTTCAGCTGAGGATCAGATTACCTATTAAACTGGATTTAGAAACAAGATTAGAGAGAAACATTTGTTAAAAAGAGTGTTCGTTTTCCAACTGAACATATTTTTTGTTATGTGAAAATGAAAGCAGCAAATCCAGAAATCATTCTTTAAGAACAAACTGCCATAACAAGTGACCAGGATGAATTCAATATAAATTGTACTCTGCTTAGTTTTATTTTGACTTATTCAGGAAAGGATGAGAGAAAGTTCTGAAATTCTTCATGTTTATTATAGTATGCGCACCATTCACTCTCTTCAGCTTTTCTATTCTCAGGTAAGTAGAAGATCGTAAATGGGTCTTGGGATCAGGTTGAAGGTTCAGAGAGAGAGAGGATTAAATGATGCCCTTTATAAAATGGTACAGATAACAAAGGAGATCTACTTGAATGAATTCTGACCAGAAGTCATCTTTCATAAGATAACTTTACTCATATATGACCTAACTAACCCATATTCCTGATCTATCTTCCTAAAGTATCAATGGCAAAGCATTATGACTGCAATTTTATTTCAAATGCATTTTTTCACTCTCATGGACTGTCTAATATTTTTGTACAGAGAGAAGGTCCCTCTCAACCTGAAATTTCACGGGCAACTATTAAGTAGATGGGAAGTTTAAAAAGAAAATTGATAGTTAATCCATCAAGTCATTTATCAGTTACAGGACTTAAAATACATCAATTTTCTCTTCACCACTAAGAGCTTTGATTCAGTATGTCAAACTGATTTTACAGATTACTCTATAATGTTACCCATATGGAGACCTATTTTAAATTTTCCAGAGTCTCTTAAGCTTTTGAGTACAAGGGTATCCTAATGACTATTTGACATCCTGTGTTTTTTTGTGAAAGCCAGGCTTACCACATTTACACAGTCTCTAAGCCCTGACAGTGAAGCTTACGATGTCTGCAAATATTGGTAAAAGTTCTTATAAACCTCAAGGAGCTGTGCCTTTGCTCCTTGTTCTTGCTGCTTTCAAGGACTCCAGACCAATAAAAGATCAAAGAAATTACAAGCTCTGCAATCTCATCACAGAAATTTTGGAAATCCTGAAAGCTTAGAAGGACTTGTTTACTGTAAAAAACCTACTGATGTGGCAAGCAAGACTTCTACATTTTGTGAGATAAATAAAGCCAGTATCTGAATCTAATTGGCTTCCTCCTAAACTGAAGATTTTCCCATTCAAACACATATATCTACTAGAAACAAAACCAAACAAACTAGCAAACAAACAAAATTAGGCAGAAATTCTAACACCAAATATTTCTGCACTCATCCTACTTGACTGTAATCAACAACTAGAAAATGATGATACTTTCCTAGTCCCTTTGTGCTTATCATATTTTTTTTTCCTCAAAGTTCATGGGAGAGAAAGATATTTTAAAACAGCTACTATTATCATTATTTCTTTGAGATTTGCACTCAAAAAATTTCCAGAAATTCTATGTCCAGAGGGAGATTTTTGCGCAATATAATTTTTTTAAAAAAATATATGCAATCTAACATAAGGTATTTTAATGATGTGAATAGACCTACTTGTAGGAGATCTGTTGCAAGGAAACATAATACACAGAAAGATCAGTAGAGATTTCCAGAGATATTTTCCCAGAGGAAAATTTCTCTTGAAGAATAAGGATTCCTTAAAAAGATCCACATTGCAACACAGAGATGTGTTCCTTTACTGAAATCGTCTTCCTTCCTGAACACTTTCCCTGACCTCACAACAGAGGCAAACAATTATCATGTAAGTGTCCAAGTAATGTTGGAATCAAAGGTAACATGGGACAATCTACAAACAGAACCACACCTTCTTTTCATTTAATGAACTGGTTGGTGCTGTAAATCTTTACCGCAGCATTGTTCAGAGCCCTAGACTGAGGTAGAAACAGGACACTAACCCTACCTCAAACCCATTAACATGCAGTTATAGCCTGTAGCTTCATGACTTCAATTTCAACAAAAACATTTCTTATAGTTTGTATATCTGATACAGGCTGAAAAGACAACAGACATTTACTGAAAAATCATGTATTTTCCTCTTGGATATGTATTTATCTATAATTATCTTTCTATACAATTGTCTAGGGCTTTGTAGCAAAGCTAGGATGTCAGTTCATCTAAATGAATTCGACATAAAGCCACTTCATAAAATTTTTAAGCAATTGCAGCAAATATTGAGGGAAAGTCTGTGCTGCTATATGGATGTTCCACACATTTTGTTATTGCTGATATAGTTAATAACACGCTGGCTTCTGGGTGTATGGCACAGACTTCTGTTTTGTTGCTGTTATTGTTGATGGTATTTGTTTGTTTGTTTTGTTTATCCAGAATGGTTAAGTTGTCATTTTTAACATAACCTTTAACAGATACTAGTAGATATCACAATATAACAGTCATCCAAGAACTTGACATATTTAAGTTCTGATATTAGGCCAAAAAGAAGGAAAGAGGTTCTTTTGTTGAAGGGACCCAGAATTTAGAATTATATTTGTACTTTAATTTACCGGTCAAGATTCACAGATGTGTCGGATGTTGCAGAGATCAGCCTTTTCTGTGATAGGGTCAAATAAAGGTGAGCTGAGCTGGTTGAGCAAGTTGTTGATGTTGTTTTGAGATGGAGATACTTCACAGGGATCTTTTTTAAACCTCTAGGTTTATTGTTTTAGGAACCTCTCCACAGAGTTTTTTTGTTTGTTTGTTTGGTTTTTTTAATTGTTATTACAGTGTGTGGTACTTGATCAAAGTTTTAAAATAGATTTGTATGAGAAATGTGTGTTACTTCAGTTTTTAACACTGGTGAAATCATTTAAGGGAAAATTGGTTTCCAAAATGAGATGAATTTAACAAATGCAGATTTTTGAAACTACACAAACCCTTAAAATAGAATTTTAGCCACATTAAAAAAATAAATCTAGGCAGACAGTTACTAAAGACATAGACTATTATAAATTAATGATGCAAAACATGCATGCATGCATATTTTGCATGCAAAATATGCAAAACAATTCTATGATGGCTTCACATTTCTAAGGGATAGCAGCTTATACCAGAAATACTAAACACCATTACTACCAAGGTATCCATAGTACCTGCTTAATCCCTACATGCAATTACCTAGCCTGGTTTTGCTCCACAGCTTCTGGTATTTCTGTGTTTCTGCCTTTGGGCTAGATCTGCTGCCATAATGCCTTGACAGCCTTTCCCCTCCAGGAGCACAAAGTAGGAGGTACAGTAGCTGGAAGCAGGTTCTACACTCATCCCTTCCTCTTTAGTCTGCCTTCACTCAGAGAAAAATCCTAAGACTGGTCTCAGCCCAGCATCAAGGTCAGATGAAGTGCTTTTTTTTTTTTTTTTTTTTCTGATAAATATGAAGTGTTTCCATCCACCTCAGTCAGAAATAATAAATGTAACAAGAAAGGAAGGCATTACTTGTGTTAGGTAATAAGTAAGGCTCTTCGTATCTGTGGAGAGTCTAGAAAACGAAACAAAGCCAAAACTGTGTTGTTCATTGGATTTTTTATTGCCCGTTCTCTTGGTTATAAGCCAAATGGGTTTGTCTCACATCAGCTATTTTTGTGTACAACATCACACATCACAGTAATGCTCTTTTAATACTCTTTTAAGTATGATTTACAATTTTTTGTTTGAAATATAAAATTGCCAGATGTTTTTAAGTAAAATGAATACTTAAATATATATGATTTTCAGATAAGCCATATCTTTGAGGTTTTGCTATGAATAGATTTATAAGCCATCAAGATATTTACCTTATTCAACTTAATCAGTATAATTGGACCAGACCCAAATATAATTTGAACCTGACCCGAAGTCATTTCAAATAACAGAAAAGATTGACTTCAATTAGCCTTAGATAATGCCCTAAAATATTTGCCAAATATAATACAGAATCATTACACTTGCATAACCATCCTTAAGGTTAAAGGTGATAGTTCTAGCTTTATAGTTAATTCAGGTTTATAATCCTGTGATCTCTTTCATTTTATTAAATATCCAATTAAAAATCATTGTCATTGATATAATTTTATGCAAAATAGAAGAAAAATATACTTTGTTTCTCCTGAATATTTCACAAATGCTCTGAGTGGTTAATTAAAAGTTGTGTTATGTGAATAAACTATGGATCTATGTAACTATGTAAGACAAGTGCCACATAAGCACTTCGTGGTAATCCTTAATTTAGTAATATTTCAGTATTCAGTAGATGTGTGATACAAACAGTGAAGATATTTTAAATGTACAGTTTCAGGAAGTTCATGAAGATGAAACTGCCCTGCCTCAACATAGATCTTAGAGACTGCACAAGGTACAGTTAATGATAACTTTGTACAATATTCTACCTAAGTTGAACATATATTTGGTGCTGCTGTTCATACAGGATAGAATTTCTTTCAAACATTCATGTGGTAAAGATTCATCAAAATATGCAAAACCATCTCATTTTGAAAAATAGTCCTTATGTCACCCATTGTTTAACATGCACTTCCCAAGAGTAGATTCCCAATGTGTTTTTGGAACAAATGGAACATCTGTGGGAGGTTGGGGCAAGGATCTGTGTGTATAGGCAAACCTCAGACATTTACAGGAGTTGTTCATATGTCAATATATCAGTGCAGGACAGGAAAGTGGTAACTCATCCAAGAGGGAAATTAAGAGATATTATTCTTAAAGGAGAAGGACAAAGGTGTAAAAATCTAATTATTGTAGCATTCTACAGCTAACAATCAAATCCTAAAACAAAACATCAATTGCTATATATAGATATATATATTTACAGAGCATGTTTTTACAGTGCTAAATATAGGTTTTATAGTCTTATATTATCTGATTATTTTTGCCAAGTTCAGTAGGAAAAAGTTCTCAGCAATGTATCACGATATCATATCCACCCTAATGCTGCTCAAAAGCTATGGTGTCCATCCTTCTTTCCAAGGATGCTACTGCTTCTTCAGCTATTCACATAGTGTTTGAGTGATAATGAATAAGTGCCAAGTATCAAATAAGAGATAGCTCACTGGTTAGTAAAATAAATAAATAGAAAACTCATTAGCATTGTTTTACTAATATTCTATTTGCTCCTAAATTGAGACTCAAATGTAAAAGCAGTGTTGACTAATGATTGCTGAAGGGCAAACAGGCAGGGAATACTTTTTCTTTCTTTCTTTCTTCCTTTCTTTTCTTTCTTTCTTTCTTCCTTTCTTTTCTTTCTTTCTCTCTTTCTTTCTTTCTTTCTTTCTTTCTTTCTTTCTTTCTTTCTTTCTTTCTTTCTTTCTTTCTTTTTTTTTCTCTCTCTAACTCTAATTTAGAGGCATTGTTCAGTGTCCAAAAATAAAAATAAAAATAAAAATATATAAAAAAATGTCTTGAGAACACTACAGCAAATTCTATATTGGCAGCTTACCTAAGAGTGTCAAATTTTGCTGTGGTCTAAAATCAGTCAAACAAAGACATTCCTACTTTCAGTCACCATAAAACTTTCTTAACCAGAGGTAAGAATTCCCATACATGTATTTCCACTGACATAGATGAAGTTCTTATGCTTTTTAATGTCATGCTTGTATTTAGAACTTCAAGATAAACTAAAATTCAACAAAATGTCTCTGGGCAAAATTCTTATCTGGCTTGAATCAGACAGGTTTTGAAGGAACACAAGCACCTGACAACAGATAAACATTTGTTCTCTTTAAAATGAAGAGATGGTGTGTTTGATGTTGAAATTCTTTTATAATTCAAACTCAGGAACAGAAGCTTCACTCCTTTTCTAACAGAGGGTCTGAAGCCTCTAACAGCTATTCTTCTCTGATTCCACTGGAATTTTACCAACTACCCCCAGCTGTACCCCAATATCTGGTACTTGCATATATTTTCCAGAGAGCTGGATTTGAGTATTAGAAAAGATACACAATAAACTGTTACCAATATATGCAACACTTACCAAAAATGTTATGCATTAGTAGGAATGTGAAAAATTTGTTAAGAACAGACTTTATCTGAACAAAATGATATATTATCACTTCTGAGTACCATAGCATAGGTGTGAAACTTATTATTGTTAATGAGAATTACAAGACAAAGCCTCTGGGCACTGGAATGAGAAATACATCATAAAATGCTTATCTGAGTCCCTGAATAGCTATTTGAGTTTCACAACATTATCGAGGGGTAAATACTTAATCTAGTATGCTATTTTCAGTTCAGCGTTGAAATATATATAACTGTTGCAGGTGGCTCATAGATAATTAAGTAACTTATTGTGATACAGTAAAAAATAATGAAATTTAAAAAAAGGCAATAGGAAAAAATTTCTCACAACATCGACGGTGTATTTTGCACTTACCCACAGGAGACATCTCAGGAACTCCAGCAGTGTAAGGACCATCCAGAAATTTTGGCTCATTGTCATTGATGTCCTGAATCTTAATGACGAACTCAGATTCTGGTTCCACAGGTTTATTAGTCAGCCTATCTAGTGCTTGTGCTCGGAGTGTGTAGTAGGCCTGCTCTTCTCGATCCAGCCTCTTTGTAGCATGAATATCCCCTGTGTTCTCATCAATAATGAAAATGGAACTTGCCCCTTCGCCTGACAAGATGTATTTGATGGAACCATCTCCTTTATCAACATCAGAGTGAAGCTGGTGAAAAATTGATGAGAGATGAGATTAACTTACAAGAGAGTCAGTGGCATGGAGATATGTAAAAATAATTCTTATGTCAAGCAGTAGTACATGAAATTTTATTGTTCTTGGAAAGATAAGCTGAATGTTTATCAGGCACAGCACATGAGGGACTATTAGAATCTGTCAGCTTACTCTTCTGAGCAAGACAATTTCATTCCTTTCTGCAAAAATCTCATTTTCAGATACATTTTATATCGTCTTATAGTCTTCTCCTTCTGAAGATTTACGTAGCCATGCACACACACACATTATTATTATAACCATTACTTTACTACCCCCCTAAATGTAACTGACTTTTGGTTTCTTCTTATTGTTCTACTAAAGGGTGTGACTTCAAATAAATGTCATTATAAACTAAATGTCAGTGTTTGTTTACTCCTATGCATGTATGGGAAACCACGTACTGTTTTCCACAACGTTTACTGTGTAGTTCACTAAAATATATCAAATGAATAGAATGAACTGGCCAATAGGTTTCTCAATACTATGCAATGGACCTGTAGCTTCACTTCCATATCTTGCTTTCTGTCATCTTACTTCAGAATAATACAAAGTTTGAGAAAGACGAAGAAATGTCCTAACGCTGACTGAATATCAAATGACAAGTGTAGTTTCCCCGGGTCAAAATGTATCTCCCATTGAAACTGCAAGACATCTTTACAGAAAGGAGCTTTCTTCCTCATCATGAAGGCTCTTTTAAGTCATGGAACAAGATTCCATAGTTTTTGTAGCTCTTTTATGTTTACTGAGTCCCATGTTCCTGTTACAGAATGCAGGCTCAAACACCTCTGATATACTTTTCAAACTTGTATCAACAATATAATTGATCTAGATATCATGTCAAAGTAACACACACACCATAATTGTTCAATATTTTTAAATAGCTGAGGAGAATATTAAAGATGATAAGATTCTTTCTCTCTTGTCTACTTTGTATCTGCTCTTAACTCTATATCACACTGGTTTTGGAGGTAACTCTACTGTCATCATCATTACAATGTCCTCCACTGAGGAGGTCTTTTTTTTTCCCTTCTCAGTTGGGATTATCTTTGAGATAGTAATCACTTCCAGAATGCACTTGCAGTAAATTGCTGTCTCAGGCACAACTTCGTACAGCTGCAAAACCTTCTTTTATTTCAGCAGGGAAGAACTGGTGATCAGTTTTGAATTTTTCAGATGGGTAAAAACCTGCCTATTTCTTACACATTTGTTCATTTACACTGTCTTACACAGTCAGGGTATCTCATGCAATTACAGTGCACTTCCTCTCTCTTTTGAGACAAGAATGAAATCTGAGCTTCAGAGTGGATCAAAAAACAGAAGTGGGGTATCTAAAGATTAGGTACATTATTTCAAAATATAGCTTATCCTCATTCGACTGCTTCCTAACTCCTGAGATACCTAAACAATTCTGAGATTTCTTTGGTGGAGCTTCCCAAACCTTTAAAGTCCTGCTTCTTAGCACACTGAGGTGTAGCCAATGCTGACACTGTGAGCAGATCAAGGGAAAATGTATTTCACACCAAGTCTCTTCGAATATCCACAGAACTGCCTATTCCTCAGCCATAATGAGTTCACTCAATAAACTATACAGCTGTTCGTCTCACAAATCTGGTAGCTGTGGCTCTTGCTGTTTTTTCAAACTTGACAGGAAGGAGTACTCATCCTTCTTAAAAAGGAACAGTGGTGTATGCAAGTAAGAATCTGTTTGGCTTCTTGTTTGTTGTTGTTGATTTGTTATTTGTTTGTTTGGTTGTGTGGCTTTTGTTTGTTTGCTTGTTTGTTTTCCTAAGGCACATTTTCTGGGTTCTCTTGTGTGCTGCAGAGGCTTTGTGTAGTTTTCCCTACATAGCCAGATTACTGCAGTGTAGAATGAAATATTGAGCACCACATTAGCTAAGAACTGAAACTATGAGGTATAAAGATTCAATGCATTTTTCTGCCTGAAGAAATTCAGTTTTTTCCATATATCATGTTCTAGTAGAGAATTGGTCTTCCTGTGGTGGCTTTAATGCTCCCATTATCTCTGTAAGAATTACTCCACTTTCTGTGGCATACTTAAGGAAGTGCTGTTTATCAGGTAGAGCAGCTGCCTGAAGGTTAGAGCTGTGAAAGTAGATCTCTTCAGGCAGGTAAGGGAACTGAGTCCACACCTGAAATTGCTGAGAACAACTTCACTCTACCTCATAGGAACGAAGCCTCACCTGTCAGTTCGTCATACTGTAACACTCATGCCTGGGTCTCACACTGCAGGGCTGTACAACCTCCTTTTCACATTGGATTTGTATCAAGACCAATCCTAAGTAATTTTCTAGCAGTGTTTCAAAAGAAAAGAGACCTTCAGGGGAGAGAACAGAAGTGTAAATCCTCAAAGATGCACTGACTAAGGCTTTCACATCCCAGAGAAAAAAGGAAATCTGCAGCTTCAGCATTTCCCATTTGCTCACACAGTAGATTTCTGATTAACACATTGTTTTTAAGGTGTTCCACTCTGAGGTCCATAAATCTCCACACGGATTGCACTACACTGATTGGTGCCCTGGAGTGAAATACTGAACAGAAGCTACTTTTTGGAACTATGCCTTGGTAAGAAAACTGCAAACAGATTAGTAAAGTGATTAGCAATGGCCTCTTTTACTCCAAGGTTGAAGTTCTGAGTAATAAAACTTCTTTGAATATCTATTTATTTATTTATTTATTTTTCTACTTAGCCTGTATAAAATAACACCGGCCCATGTTCAAGTTACTAAAGTACCATTCTCTACCTACTTAACCCCAGGGAAGGTGATGTAGATAAAGAATTAGTTCATTTCTTGTACTATGGTATAATCAATTCTATGTAAAACACTCTCAAGGATTTGTCTCAACATTTCTGTGTGTATTTTAGAGTCAGTGTGAGGTCACTTAAACTACAACACAAGAAAACAATACAAAAATAAGCTATTCTTACAGAATCCAGATATATGTTTGGTGCAGTTTTGACACCACCTCTATTTGTCCAGCTATTTATATTAAGAGTCTATGAAGTGAGAATTGATATTTTCCTTACAAAGTTGTCTTTAGAAAATACATTATTTCCTTTTATTTATTTATGTATTTATTTTTTTAATGAAGAAGCACACTTAAGTATGAGACCTCTGATTAAGTACATATTGTTATTTTTTCCTGTAATTGATTTGACGGTATTTATCCAAAATACTATTAGTCCCCAGAACAGTTGTACTTTACAGGAAGATTCTAGAAAAATCTGTAGGCTTCAGAAATATATCTGTGCCATCTACTAGATTGTCTATTGCTCCTGATACTTTCTACAGAGAGATCCATATAACAGTCAGAACTGCAGCTCAGCTGAACACAATGACAAAAATATCAGAGGAGCAAGACAAACTCAACTTTAAATTCTTGTTTCAAGAGACATGGAAGATTTAAAGATTCACTGGGTAAATCTCATCTGATCTCATTCTGGAATATCACAGAAAGATTTTCTTTCAGAAGCAGTTTGCAAAAAAAAATAATATTTCAAATAAAATAATTTCTCATCCTTGTACAGCTCTTTTGAAAAGATAGAAATCTAAGCAATGGTATAAGGCATCTTCATTTCTCCTGCTGTTCCATTCTGAAAGGGGAATGCTATAGATTGTTATCATGCTTCCAATTCATTCCACTCATTGCCACCTCCATGAAATATCCATCATGGTCCACATCCTATTGCTTCTTTGCTAGATTCCACATACATACAACATGAAGATGTTAGGTGTTTTGGTGTTGGGTGTTCTCTGCAATACACTGCACAGAAAACAGAGAAAGAAAGCAGCAAGCTTTTGCAGAAAGAGAGGATGCTTTTTAGACAGGAGAACAACTTCTGAAGTTCTGCAAAGGTTAACAGAGAGCAAACAGATATAATAAGGAAAGCTACACAAGCTTTGTGGAGGCAGAGAGTGTGAGTGCTTATTAGAAGCGAGCTTTTTTATTTATTTATTTATTTTAGAAGAGAACTTACTGAGTATCTTCTACTGTCTATGAAATCAAACTAAAAAGAGAGCACTTAAATCTTCTAAACCAAGCTCTAAATCTCCCCTCAGATTTAGAAAATGCTTGTTTAGATATGTGTGATAGAAGAGAGCACTCAGTTTGACTCAGTAGCAAAGGCACGTCTACCCTAATTCCTGTGATGAATAAAATTTTGTCTTCACATACATTTCTCATTCTGCAGCAGTAAATGCTTAGTATACTGTCTCACCCAATGATTTATGCTTATTTGGACTCTTAGAATCATGAACATTCTAGGGAATACTCAAACCTAAATATTATGTTTCCTTCAAGATCCTGAATACTCAATAGCTTTTTGGGTTTAATGCATTTGTAGGTGCAGATCTGTAGTTTGCATCACTTGCCATTAAAGTAGGCTAATGCAGTGTTTTCAGTAGAGAAGGACATTTATTTTTATCAGTAAGCAGAGGTACTGCAATGCATTAAAAACAATTTATCTGGCCACCACTGATCTGTCTGAGTTCTGAATTAGAGGTTTTCTATTGCTCTGATTTTCTGTTCAGGCTCCCTTAAAGTAGATACAACATTCATATGCTCTTCTCCTTTTTTCTCCTTCAAAGATCTCACTTTATAGAAGTTCCTCACTGTGGTAGCATGGATGATGTTTCACTGCAGACTCTACAGATTCAGGGCTGAATCTGGGTGAAGAAGAAAAGCACAGAGAGAACTTGAGGAGGTTTGCAGCAGCAGCAGGATCACACAGTAATGATGGCAAAGGGACAGACATAGCAAATATGAGATACTTCAGTGAAACCCAGCTCCATATCTCCCTGATGCCAGAAGAAAAAATCATTTACTTGCAAAACAACTGAAGTTTTCTCAAGAAGGAGAGCCTGCCTGCCTGCACTCTTTCCTTTCTTGATGTGCAAGTAGCTAGAAAGGGAGGAAAGAAATAAAAATATGACTCATGATTGTGCAGGCATCTGTACTTCTTGGTGATGTGGAAGTGGCTAAACTGTAGTTTTATTTCTGCCTTGTCTCTAAAAGCACAGAGGAACAAGGAAGGGAAAAAAAAAAAAAAAAAAAAAAGAAAGAACACCAAGCTATGAGTAATCTTCTTGTCTATTTTATAACCAAAACTTTCTAGCACAAAACTACACAGAACTGACTGTGGGAGAAAAGCACTCTTGTCTTCATATACAGTATGCCCCAACTGCTTTTAGGGAAGATACAGAAAAGAAACTTGTCAACTGTATACATATTAAACATGTAATTGCTAGATGAAGGAAAGTAGGCGATTACAAGCAAAGACTTAACTTGGTTGTTTCTTTTAAATTGTTCTCATCACAACAGCAAAGTTCTTAAAACTTCTGTTCTGAGGTTTTAAAATGCCTTTTCCACTCAGATTATAACTGTCAATAAGTATTTTGAATTGTGATAACTCATAAATTAATAGACATTTGTATTTTCAGTATTTTTTTATAAATGATGTTATATTTATTAACTATCAGGATAACTAAGTGTTCAGTACTGATGATTTGGAACAATTTTGTGTCAATAACTAATATTTAAAGTGGAGCATAGACAATGGAGTCACCATTTAAATCCAGTTTGTGCACATATCACCATGTGTAAGAGCCTTACAAACATTAGTTATTGATATTGTTTCTGTTTTCAGAGAAAGCTATGAAAGTCTCACTTTTGTAAACTGTAACTGTATTTCATTACCAACAGCTTGAGACATCTTTTTGAATTTCTTTTTTTTGGTCTCATTACAAAAGTAATGTGGGACAGAAACAGATTTTTCAACATTTTGTTGATGTCAGCAAAGCCTTGTGATTCACATGATTCATTTCATACCTAGGCAGTGAAAGCATTATTCAGCAGGTGATGAGTTTTTCCCTTCCTTCCTTCCTTCCTTCCTTCCTTCCTTCCTTCCTTCCTTCCTTCCTTCCTTCCTTCCTTCCTCCAAGAAACATTGAGGAAATGAAAAAATAAAATAAAATAAAATAAAATAAAATAAAATAAAACAAAATAAAACAAAATAAAACAAAATAAATAATGAAATAAAATAAAATAAAATAAAATAAAATAAAATAAATAAAATAAAATAAAATAAAATAAAATAAAATAAAATAAAATAAAATAAAAATAAAATAAAATAAAATAAAATAAAAATAAAATAAAATAAAAATGGAGGGCTTTTGTTTGCTTTTGGTTTTATTAATTTATATAAAACTATAGTACAAGCTTGGTCTCAGAATGGAATACTCTGTTCTAAGTTCTGTGCTTCCAGCATAACAGATGATTATCAAGGACAAGAGATCAAGTAAACATAAATGGTTATACCCCAAACCCCTAGTATTTTTAATAAAAGGGAGATTGAATAGAAGAAATTTGAGAGTACATACTTATGCTGCCTGTTTCCTCATCTCAGGAATGTTATCAATGTGATAGGGAACCAGTACGGACAACAGTGCCACAGTGGCAAAATTTGCCACTTTGAAATACTAGCAATTTCATGCACTGTTTTGTTGCCTCTGGACTTTCTCCTTGTCAGGAAAGAGCAAAGACACATGGGAATGCAGCGAGGTCCCATGCTGCAGATCACAGCATAACCACATTATATTTATCTAATACAAGGAGCTTGTGACAGCCTTGTTCAAAACCCAGTCAACCTAGACAAAATTTCTGCTCTGTTCTGAACTAAACCCCTGAAAATTGCACCTAGAGTGCCCAGAGCTGACGGAAGACCTAAGAGCTGCTGTAATGACTGAGGTCCAAGACATTCCTGAGATCTCTTCATTCCCAGCATCATCCTTATAGTCTGCCTGAACTCAGGCAGTCTCCAAATCCTCTTTTATATTGCATCTGGTAACACTGCTGTCCTACAAATGACCACAAACTAATATATCTATCCGAGAACATCCCAAAGTCACATGCATAATGAGAGGTTACATATCAGATGAGTGCATTTCACCTTCAAGGTAAAACCAGAGAACATCCCTTTGGGAGTACCAGCTGTGTCACCCCACAGCTTGTCCTTAATAGCCCTCCTGCAGGCAAATTATATGTTGTTTGTGTATCTTGGGCTTAGAGGTCTTCATATTCAACAGTGTATATATAGCCAGTAAGTATAACGCTCTATCTAAAGTCAAAGTATTCATGTAGATGCATGATAACAAATAAAATAAATGAATAAATACATAAATAGGTTAAAGAGAGGAGAGAGGAACTAGAGATTAAAAACAAACAAGCAAACAACAACAACAAAAACACGTGTGAGAACATAGCTAGTTCTGAGGGACCAGCAGAGAAGCTGAATGGGAAACAGACTGATGAAAGACCTCAAAGGGATGTGATGGGGTAGAGGAGATGGAACATGAAGATGAGGACAAAGGGACACAGAGAAAAGGAAAAACAACAAGTTGAAATAAGAGGAAACATTATGAAAAAAATTTGGAAAAAAATACTAATGAAACAAAATCAAAAAATAGTAATCGAGCTGTTTTTTCAGTGACTGAATAGTGTTAGGCAGTCACAGTATTTAAGAGTAATGTTGTATAGTGTTACCAACATCTTTCAACGTCTTTTCATGTTGTGTGTAATGCAACAATGATAAAAAAAAAAAAAAAGGCTGATAACCTAAATCTGATCAACTGTCTTTTTTTTTTTTTTTTTTTTTTTACTCTGAAGTAAAAATAAAATAGAGGGTGAGATTTAAATTGTCTACGGAATTAAAATTCTGGAATCAGGGGAGCAAATAAAGAAAACTGGCTGAGGGGCAGGGAGAGTAGCTTAAGTATCAGCCTGTTCTAAATGAACTAGGTATCATTCTTGAAAAAATAATTATTTGCCCTATTAATTTACTTTCTGAACCATTTCTTGCTGCTACAGAACGCATGCTTCTATGCCTAAGAAATTAAAATAATAAGAATTTTATTAATTTCCTCAGACATGTCTCCCATCATCAAATTTGGAATAAGCAGTTAGGCTTCACTGTCTCCTTCTTCCCCCATGATGGTTCCCCAGTCAAAAGTTCAGACATGTCTGTGGAAAAGTTCAGAAAAAAGAATATAGCCATTACACTCTCTAGTGACTGATCAATGCTCCAAGAGGATAATGACCTTAACAACTCAACGACAGGAAGCAAAGTGAATGTTTGATTTTGCCAACTTTTTTAAAAAGGAGGGTGAAGCAGAAAAGAGAACAATGAAACTTTTTAACTCCTTGATAATTATTATTCAAACAAAATTCAAAATAGAAGTACCAAAAGTCTAAGACTTATACTTCATAACATTCCAATTAGTATCTAAGTAAGCCCCCAAGGCTTCTAAGTGAATGACAAAGTTCAGATGAAAGGATCCCCTAGGAATAAAAGAAACTGTCATCTAAAGGCTAGTAAGCTGAATAATTAATAGGAAATACTGAAAACTGGACGTGATAAGAGCAACCATATCACATTTTTAACATTTTTATTTTAATAATACTCAGTTATTTCTATAGTGTTTTCTATTTCTGTATACATGTATAACAATTCTTTATATAGACCGATAGTGATCATGTACATACAGAAACACAATGCCTGTATATGCATGTGTATGCATATATACATACATATGCACACACTCATACATATATTTCCTTACTGTGTCTTCTTTTCCTACTTCTGCAGATGACGTACGCATAAATCCGTGCCTCTCCCCCCCCAGTTTTAATAAGGGAATGAAATTCCCTGTGGCAACAGGGACTTGTGCAGCCAGCCCATTAAGATCAGTGCAGCTACAGGAGGAACTCAGAAGCAGCTGCTGCTGTAGATGGAGCTGAGTGGGCATATGTATCTGGCTGAGTATTCTTGAAGAGTTTTAATGGGCCATCATCATGGCATGTCACTCTCCAAAACGACTATTTGTCATTCACACTCTTAAAAGACAGTTTGGCAGCTTTGGGAGGTAAAAGCCATCTGTATACTCTGCATCACCATGTACTAATTGCATAATATCTACTAGGGGGAGAGGGCCAACAATACTGTATTGTAGCACCACCAAGAGCCTGCAGGCAACATAACATGGTTGAAGTGGAAAACAGGCCTGATTTTCCCTCATATACACACTTCAAGTTTTTCCAGTGTTCCAAATTTTTCCTATGTAAATAATATGCATATCACATTTTTTTTCAAAACACTCTCAGTACACCAGTATTTATTCCTTGGAATTCTTATTCTGAGTTTTTCAACGGAATTGTATCACTGACAAACCAAGCCATAGAGTAGTGGATTTGCTCTCTGAATTACAAAACAAAAACTATTTCTGCTTCAATCTAAATAGATTTATTTTTTGATTAAATCACATGAAAATACCACCGGAGTGAAATAGTATTTATGAATTCCTGAGTAATTGTTCTTACTAGCTGTATAGGGGTCTCTGCATCTATTTATTATCAGAAGAGAGAGACTAAGTTCTCTTTTATACATACCACTAGTATTTTCACATGATACAAATACTTGCTGCTCTGTACTAAAACAATGCATTTCCTGGTCCAGTGATTTGATTTATTTTGTTGCCAAGAATCACTGAAGCTATAAGAGAAAATTCTCCTAAAGTCACTGCTCTTTATTTCAGCAGTAAAATAAAGGATGCTCTCTTCCTGCATTCCCAACATGTAGCATTTATGAAAGTGAACAGGCTTAAAAAATGCAACATGGCAAATAAAATGCAAGATACCAAAGGCCCTAGCACACCCCGTAGAAGAACATCTCTGGGCTTGCAGATGTCCATGGGCTTGAAAAGGTTTATGCACATGTAGCATCTTACAGAAACAGTTTTCAAGAAACTTCACTTACTATTCTTCTCAGATTACTTCCCCACTATGCATCTAACAACCCCTACTGATGTAAATTTAATATACTTAAGGAACTATTTCTAATATACATAATTTCCTTAAATGAAAGATAAATATTTTTACATGTATATATGCATGTTTTTTCCAGTTCTTATAGCATTATATATTAACATATTAATATTTTTGTTAATTATTTATGATATTAAAGTTTTGAATTTTATTTATTTATTTGTTTTTGAAAGTCCAGAAAATGCATAAATGCACTTTACCTTGTAGTACACGAAAGAAGGGGAGTCAGGAGGGGAAACGATGTTGATTGCAGAATCTATAAACCTGACATAATGCAAAATTAATACTTCTGTTTTTTCCAGTTCTTGGAAACAGAAATAAAAAAAGAATACCAAGTTTTTTCTCCCCTATCACTTTTTCTACTTATCCATAATTCAGGTCTGCCATTTCAACCATAAAAGATGAGAGCATATTAAAGATTACTTTTTCATCTCTAACTCTGTAATCTAAACAATTAGCTGTAATAGCACTGAGTGGGAAAATAATCACACACTTTTTTGTTGAACTATTCATATCAATAATACCAAATTTACAAACAAAAACTCATTTGGCATTAAAGTACTTTATGAGATAGGTATGTACTTATACTGAGTGACTTCATTTTCCAGTAAAAATTATACCTTCATATAGTGTCTTCTTTATCAAACTACTGATCTATAGTTTAGTGTGATTATCCTTTTTTTTCTGCTTCAGCTATCCAAAATAGCTTGCAGCACTGCTTGGTTGATAATGATTTTCTCATAGGAGCCTGATTCCAAAGAACATTAGTACCAAGTACTAAGAAACAAATTCCTGGAGGGTGTAGAGGTATTTCTTTGTCTTTTTTCCTTTTTCTTTTATTCTTTTTCTTTTTTTTTTTCTTTTTTTTTCTTTTTCTTTTATGTTCCTTTTCCTTTTCCATTTCCTTTTTCTTTGTGTGTTTCTTTGTATGTTTATTTTTATGTTGTATCCATTCCTGAAATTTCATTTGCTCTTGAAAGTTAATGCTACTAAAACTCCACTTGTAATCTTACCTTGTGTGCTAATAGGAAGTGCTGAAACCCTAACTTCTAACAGTCTAGAAGACAACTGTAAAATGTTTAACTGTAAACTGTGAAAAATTGTGACTATAGAAGCTTATAGAATACTGGACTATGGCAGACAGCACAATCTGATCATGTTAATTACAAAAAAAAAAAACATAAAAAAAATAATTAACATCTACAGACACACTAGCCTTTAATTCTCTGCAAACAGTTAAGGACTTACTAAATAAAATTTATGAAACTATTAAAACAAAGCAGAATTAATATGTTGGTTGACATCTAGATTATATTTTTTATTTTCTTACAGAAATGATAATATACATGTCAAAGCATTGGCATTTTTATTGTATTTTGCTTTGTAAATATTAAATTGACTTTTGTGAAAACAGTCATAAAATTTTATAAGTTTGGACAAATGCAATCCTTAGTGCTGTCTTTCCTGAAAGACTTATAGTCGATTTCAAATTATATAGAACAATTCTTTATATAATTATGTTGATTATATGTTATAAAATATTTCACACCACCCAGATATTTCTCAAAGCATTAGCTGAAACCTAATCCCATGAGTATTCCCATTGAGATCAATGGGACCACTCCCAGATTTAAAATGCAAGATTAAGAGTTTGACATGATGCTCATATCACACATAACTATAGTCCCTGGAGAGGTATGCAGGGGAAACAGTAATATCTGCTCAGAGCTGACAGTGGGTCAAGGAAATAAAGCAAGAACCGAGAATTTTGAATATAAATTGTACTATAATATTTTAATGTGTGAACTATTTTATTTGAAAAGGATAGCAACGAAAATCTATAGTAAAGCATTATAATTTCATTGCTAATATGAAAGTATAATATAAGAAAGCAATGAATGGCCAAACAAAACACAGGTTTAGATATGTTCCTCTAGACCCTTGTGTAGTGACTTAAAAATGAGAAGTTCACTTAAAAAGAGCAGAAGAATCCCTTGGTTAACTTATTATCTCAAAACACATTACTGTTAGCAGTGTGTTTGCATTTCATTTAGAATCTCTTTTCAGTCTGGCTTGATTAAGTTCTGTAACATTTCTGTAGCGCTTTCTATTAACTGTTATGACTGATTAATAGCACTGAAGTTTAGACTTTTTAAGGTGAAACACTGAATAACAAATAAGTTATTATTTTCTCAGAAGCTTATAGGACTAGTTCCTTTAATTTTTATCTTTCCCTTATACTTATATATTTCACTTAAGGTGGTTTATCACATTCATTTTTACCCCAAAGTGTTTGTGTGTGATATCCATATCCATCCATCCATCTACGTTGACTAGTTAATTAACAGCTTGTTGTTCAAAGTTTACTCAGAAGAATAAGGAAATTTAACACTATGTTACATCAAAGTAAATCTGTATTTTATAATTCTCTGGGTTAAAAAAGCATCCTCATCTGTGTCATCCTCAAACATTTCAGGACTTGCTTAACACTTATGGAGTCTTGTGCTGAGCATACGCATAAGCACCGTTCTGAACCTGAGCCTTAATCCCTGAGCAAAGAAAGGGTGCTTTAATAAACGGCAATATGCATCACATTGACTAATTGTAAGAAGCACCATTGAAAGCTTAAGTGATTCCATTACCTAAGTTCACAATGTAGTTGTTCAGTATTCAGAACAAGAAGTAGGATATGCACAGTAAATACGGATGTTTGAAAGTCTGTTTTAAATTGTTCTGATCATTTAAGTTGATCCCTTGTGAATAAATACTTTAAAAGGTTTGATTTCTTCTTAAGTTTTTTTTTTTTTTTTTTTTAAACTATTAAAATTTACAGGTCTGCCAGGGCTGATCTCAAAATAGTAATTCATATTTTGATGGACATTTTCACTCCATAGGATTAAGGGCTGGGGAAAAAACATGCTTTTAATGCCTGTGTTTTATGCTGTTTTAAAAAAAAAACATTTGAGGGGGAGGATAATGCATTGGTATTTCAAAACCATAATGAACTGTCTTAACATGAACAATGCTAGGTTAATTGTATATAAAGCCTTCCAGCTTAGAGGGATTTTAACAGCTGTACAAAAAGGACAATGATCTCCTGATGCCTTTTTCTATTTTGGTGAGTATGAGGCCTGCTTAATAAAGACAATCTCAGCAAATTCTTATGCAGTCATTACACCTTGATTCCTTAAATCATATTTTGACATTTAAAATTATGAGAGAAGGTAGTTATGGATTAAAACTGAATTTCACTCGTTTTTCAGAAAAAAAAAAAAAAAAGCCAACCCAGGATTTTTTATGTGTTCTTTGTGTTTTCACCATAAGACATTCTTGCTATGTTTCTTAGTCACTACCATTAAATGCTGGCAACACAATCAATGTATTTGCCATTGATGAACAAATGATGATTATGAGGCAGATATTATTTTATGTTGGTCTTGTGTACCTGTTGAATCTATATTAAAATTCAAATTGTGCAGACCTGTTTCTAATTCTGAAAACCATCTGAATTCTGCTGAAAATCTTCAAAGTATTCCTTCAAAAAAACATTTATGAAGGCTCTAGTACTTCACATATATTGAGAGCTTCTCATTTACATAAAGACCCCTCTGATTATCTAATACTATATGTTCTTTTAGCAGTATACAAGATTTTGCATAAAGTACATAATTCAAATTCTTAGCTAGTCCCTGATAAAATTAGAACACTTCTGTCTAATGACCATTTCTACTTTGTTTCCATTCTGAGTATAGTCTGGTTCAATGAAAATGGAACAGAGAATGATTTTCTTACAAGAACACTCCCTGCTTCTGAAGCACTGTGGTCATTATAGAATCATTAAGGTTGGAAAAGACCTTCAAGATCATCTGGTACAATCATCATGTTACTACCATTGTCACCCACTACACCATGTCTGTAAGCATCAAGTCCAACCTTTCCTTAAACATCCCCAGGGACGGTGATGGCACCACCTCCCTAGGCAACCCGTTCCAATGCCTGACTACTCTTTCTGAGAAGAAATATCTCCTATTTCCAACCTAAACTCCCCTGCTGCAACTTGAGGCCATTCCCTCCAGTCCTATCACTAGTTATCTGTGAGAAGAGGCCAACCCCCAGCTCCCCACCACTTGCTTTCAGGTAGTTGTAGAGAGCAACAAGGTCTCCCCTGAGCCTCGTCTTCTCCAGACTAAACAACCCCAGTGTCTTCAGCTGCTTCTCACAGGACTTGTGTTCCAGGCCCTTCACTAGCTTCGTAGCCCTTCTCTGGACATGTTCCAGGGCCTCGATGTCTTTCTTGAAGTTAGGGGCCCAGAACTGAACACAGAACTTGAGATGTGGCCTCAACAGAGCTGAGTAAAGGGGTACAATCACCTCCCTGGTCCTGCTGCCTACACTATTCCTGATACAAGCCAGGATGCTATTGGCCTTCTTGGCCACCTGGGCAAACTGCCGGCTCATGTTCAGGTGAGCATCAATCAGCACCTCCAGTTCCTTTTCTTCTTCACAGCTTTCCAGCCACTCTGCCCCAACCCTGTAGCATTGCATGGGGTTGTAAGGTATCATGAAGGTATATAAGATGTTAGTATTATATATTCCATTAACTGCAAACAAGATCAGCCATCTGAATTTATTCTCATCTACCTTAAATTGTTGACATTAGCTGACTGTTACTAATTTTTCTGTCATACTTCTTGTATATATATACCTTCAAGAATGTCCTAAGGGGTCTTTTATTAAGCTATCTGATCATTTTCTTTTATAAAGAATCTTAAAACAATGGATTACCTTTGGAGATTAGAGTTTAAATCACTGTAACGCTTGCCCCCAGCATTCAAGACTGATCTTTGCTAAGTTTCACTTGACACAGCATGTAAACTTCTCTACCAGATTGTCTGAGCACTCTCAAAGCTTAATTGATCCAATTTGCATGTCTCATCCTGGCAGAATTGTGCATCATTTCTATCCTCTTGGACTAAGTGATCACAATCTAATCACTTTGTATACAAAGCAGATGGAAACTTTCCAACTCCTTTGCTATCCCTTTGCATACATCCATATTAAAGCTATTCTAATTCTACAAGCAATCTGATCTTTCTGTATTTTTATAGGATTATTGTCTCATTGATTAGCCTTCTGTCACCAATTGTAATGTTCAAAACTTCATACTCAAAGCATTTTCAACTTTTGTCTTACGCCTTCTGTGTGGGCCATTAAAAGAAATGCTCAGTTTAACAAGCTGTGCCAAATAACCCCCCTCAGGGAAGTTCTGTGAGGTGCTTCACTTCGTGTAAATCAGCACAGCTTAGTGGTCTGCAAGGAGAGAGCAATTTCCAATCATTGAGGAGCTGCTCCTATATTTTTAAGGAAAAAAAAATATAACCTTATTCATAAAATTTTGAGCTTTGTACATTAATAAATATTGATAAAATTTAATAACTTTCAGAAAGAAAATATTATTTTTTTAATTCAACAATCATATTCCAAATAATAACATTCTGCACATGAAAAAAAAATCTCTTATTTATGGTGGGGTTTTGCATACTTTTTCCCTTCAAAGATGTGCAGACTGTACGTTAAATACAAAAGCAGTTTAGTGAGAAGTTATATTATTTATGAATGAAGGAGATCTAGCTTTTGAAAATAACACAAATAAATAAAAGTTTCCACACATACAAAAAAAAAAAAATCACAAGGAGATCAGCTGAACTAATGAAGATCAAGAACATATAAGCTTCAAATATACTTAAAATGAAGCATTCTAAAGTAAACAAAGGTCTGCTTAATCACTTCATTTGTAGTTCACAGCTGGAATTTATATTCCTCTCCTTTCTCTAGTTTATATACATTTTCAAATGCAATTGTGTTTCCTCAGCCTTACTCTATTCCTCACATTGCTAACTGGCAAACTCTTTGTCCTCTTAATGGTCCCATAGATCCCATAGTCTGGGAGTTTGTGGTTGGCTAGTTGCCTGATTAGCTCTTTTGTTTCTTTGTTTTTTCCTATATATGTTTTTATTGCTTCTTCCTATTTTGTATCTCCATTAATCTCTATTCATATTTTATAAATAAAATGAGAGGAAGCAAAAAGATTTTTTTTGTTTTCAAATAAGAATACATGATAAACTTTAAAGTGTGTTGTCTACAAAAGTGATCAAACATTGGTGGTCAGTGCTTATGACAGCACTGGATATGGAATATCCTTAAGTTTGCTCTGCAGCTACTTTTAGAACAGGTGGAAGACTAGAAGACAAAAACAATGACTATATAATAGGAACTAGAATGCTCTATTTATTGCTATATTTTTTCTCGAGGAGAAAGCATGCCAGTTGAGTAAGAGAGCCATGTTCTGTTCATATATAATCAATAATTGTGGTAATAGTGATAGGAGCGGAAGGAGAATAGTTGTTCAATATTGAATCTAGTGAGTTAAATGTTAAGAGGCAAAGAACAAACTGAATTAACAAAGTAAGCCAATTTTATCATAAAAAGGTGTTAAGACAGTAAACAGGCTTTCTTTTAATGTTCTACTTGCTGAAAAGTGGCAGTACAAAAACAGCAATGCCTTTCTGCAATTCACATTGCAAGTAGACTAAGTGGATCAGTCATACATTGGCTTCCTGTGTTGCAACCTTGGTAGAGTCTTGTAAAGACAAACTCTCATTCCACAAGATGAATTATGCCTCTGGTTACATAAGTAAAACCCCTGCTATCTTGAGACTCTGTTCTCATTGTGAAAATATATGGTCCCTTAGCTTACAATGGGATTGTGCAGGTGTAACTTAGTGGAACATAACAAACAAGTCCATGGATGGCACTCAAGAAATAATAGAATGCAGTTTGCTGTCTCTCAGCTGTGTTAGCTCAGCAGGACTAATAGCAATAATAAGTAGGAAAAATTATCTCCAGAATGGGCAGGTGTGACTCACACATGGAATTCATCTACTGAGAAACTAAGTATAATTTTATCCAGTCACTTTTAAGAGCAAATTTTCTGCTACTCTGCAAACAATCAGACACATATTTGACTGTTGTATTGTACTTAGTGAAGAGACCCAAGGTGTGGAGATTCATGTTTCTGAGCTGCATTTTCCATGCTGCTGCTTCTGACAGTCTCACACTCCACCACGAAGGTATTCAAACCTTCATTTGAAGTAAAAATAATAATAATTAAAAAATATATATATATTATTTTTTTAAAAGTATTTAACATTACAGCAAAACTTCAGGAAGGGTAATGGTACACACAACTTTAGCAGTATGAAAAACTCTTACTGTGCCTTTCAATTCATCACACAGAAAATAAAGCTGTCGTCTACCAAACACTATTAAATAGAATCTTAATGCTTTAGAGTTAAAATAAATAAATAAATAAATAAGCTTATTTCATTGCATTATTTCTGTTGCCACCAACAAAACCAAAGGTGCACTTTGATATCAATGAAATAATAAGAAAATGTTATGCCATTCATAATTACTATATTTTTATTTCCAACAAATCAAATTAGTTATCAGGGAAAAAGTTCTGGTTTCATCCCAGTACTCTCTATGATGGCACTTCTGAGTTTGTATCAGTTCTGTCAGAGTTCTGGTAGAAAAGGTTATTTACATATGCAAGAATGCTGGACTCCAGAAAACTCTGTAATATTGCTGACAAATTTCTTCACTATAATAAACTTAACTCTTCTGACCTTGATAGTTAAGCTGCAGTATGTTTCTCCTGTATCTTGTTGATTACCTTACAAAGTAATTTTCTGGTGAATTGAATCTGATCCACAACCTCTTAGCTCTCCCTGCTACAGTCCAAACGTATTCCAAATTGTTCTTTGCAGCCTAAGGACTGTAAAAAAAGAAAGCATGAAATGGTCAGGGGTGGACGGTGAGCTGCTGTGTCTAATACACAGAAGGTAAAATTATTCCTGATTCAAAGGTAAATATCTTATATTTTTAGTGTAGTCTGCAGATAGATCCTTATATCTTTAAAGGTCTCAGAAGGGTCTGTCATCAGGATGCACCTCTTATCGTTCTGTCTTCCTCACAGTCTCATTGCCTGCTTGGCAGTAATTTTGGAAGCAAGACAAAGCACCTGGGCTCTCAGTCTGCACCATCCTGTATGAAAAGCATTCATTGATTTCACTTTGTGCTTCTAGAAGTAAAATTTGCAAAAACCGTCTGGAAAAGATGATTTTGCCATCAATCCAGCAGAATGGACTTTCATCTTCTACCCTGCTTCCACTTATAAATTAATAGATAAAAGGAACGTTCTGAGTGTGGCACTATGGCTTACATAACATGAAACAAAATCTAATCTTGACAAGACATTAAAATTAGTCTGAAGGAAATGTTCTCGTGTAGCCTGCAAACAGGTTGAAGGAAATACAGTGACATGAAATTATGAATGTTAAAATATCAGTCTAGAAGGAAAGGTATCTACTGAGAAACTGAAAGCCCTTGAAAACACAGGGGTATCATTATTTCATCCTCTTGACTCCAGCAAGAAGTTTACTTCATAATGTGCAGGCAGCATTCCTTAGTGGTGAACCACAGTATTAATCCCTTTCATTTTTAGCTTTTAATTTGGAAACAGGTTGGACAAGGACCAGATGCTGCCCTGATGGCTACACATGCTTGCATCCTTCTTCACATCTGCTAATAGCTTAGTCTTGCTTGAACTTCTCGAGATCTGCCTCTCCTTCATTAATCCACACTCTATCTTGCTTGACTCAGCAATTCTTGGAAATCATACTGATATAAGGCTTTTCTGTCTTGTCCTATGTTGTTTGGCATGATGCTACTCGTGTTTAAGGCTTCTTCAGGTCAAATGCTGAGTTCTCTGGCTTACTGCAGAAATGTTTTATAAGAAATATTTACATTTTTCCTTTTATATCCTCTGCTTCCCTGTTACTAGAAAAGAAACATAAAATCACCTTTCTGTTATTTTTTATCTTGATTGTATTTGTTTTTACTGCTGTCAAGTATCACAGATTACCTTGTCATACATAGCATCTTTCTCCTTCCATTACAAATGAGCTTTCCTTACCTTTTTGTCCCTTTTAGCCTTCTGTTTAGCTGACCTAGTTATCTACATAATTCTCAAACCAGAATGTATCTGGATCTATAGCTAGCTCCCCTTTTTTTCCCATCTGAACTAAAAATACCTAAGTCAGCTAACATTATCAGTTACAAATAAATAAATAAATAAACAAAACAGCAAAATTATTCTCTACTCCCTACCAATGAGCAATGTTCAATGTTCGGCCACATCCTGGGAAGCAGGGTGCCTCGACACGTATAGCAGTTCTTCAGGACAACAGACCTGTTCATAACAAGAGCCCCCCCTTCTCCTTCCCCTTTCCCAGCTTCTGTTGCTGAGTGTGGCACAGGACATGGTGCTCGGCAATGCAGAAGAGTTCATTAAAGAGATTAAGATTGGAGGAAGCCTACATTGCAGTGACCACGCTCTGGTTGAGTTTGTGATCTTGAGGGATATGGGCCTGGCTAAGAGCAAAAGCAGGACAATGAACTTCAGAAGAGCCAACTTCCAGCTGTTCAAAGAATTAGTAGATGAGATCCCATGCGCCGTGGTCCTTGGGGATAAAGGATTTGATAAGAGCTGGCAACTCTTTAAGGATATTTTCCTTGGAGTGCAAGAGCTCTCTATTCCCATGTGTCATAAAACAAGAAGGGAAGGTAGGAAACCAGCATGGTTGAACAAGTACCTGCTGGTCAAATTTAGGCAAAAGAAGGAAATGCACAGATGGTGGAAACAGGGTCATGTGCCCTGGGAAGAGTACAGAAATGTTGTCTAGATGTGCAGGGATGGGATCAGGAAAGCCAAGGCATTGAAAGAACTAAACTTGGCAAGGGATGCAAAGAATAACACGAAGGGGTTCTACTGGTAGGTACATTGGCTGCAAAATGAAGACTAAGGAGAGCATATGACAAATGAAGACAGAAAACAGGTAACGACAGGTGAGGAAAAGACAGAGGTACTTAAAAACTTCTTTACCTTGGTCTTCACTGGTGATCAGGCTTCATACATCTGTCATGTCCCCAAACCTCTAGGTGGGGGCTGGGGGAGCAGAGTCCTACTCGCTGTAAGCAAAGAGCAAGTTCAGGACCTCCTGATGCAACTTAACAACTACAAGTCTAAGGGACCTGATGACAGGCATCCCAGGGTTGTGAGGGAATTGGCTGATGTAGTCACCAAGCCACTCTCCATCATATTTGAAAAATCATGGCAGTCAGGCAAAGTCCCTGGTGACTGGAAAAAAGGAAACATCACTCCCATTTTTAAAAAGGGTAGAAAGAAAGACCTGGGGAACTACAGACTGGTGAGCCTCACCTCTGTGCCTGCCAAGATCATGGAATGAATCCTCCTGGAGGCAATGTTAGGGCACATGCAGGACAAGCATGTGATCTAAGACAGCCAGCATGGCTTCACCACAGGTAAATCGTGCCTGACACATCTGGTGGCCTTCCATGATGGAGTAACTGCATTAGTCAACAAGGGAAGACCTACAGATGTCATCTACTTGGACCTTTGGGTCCAAGGACTAAGGCCTTTGACACAGTCCCACATGACATCATAATCTCTAAATTGGAAAGATGGATTTGATGGTTTGACCATATGGTGGATAAGGAATTGGCTCGATGGCCACACCCAGAGAGAATGGTCAATGGTTCTATGTCCAGGTGGAGACTGGTGGTGAGTGTTGTCACTCAGGGGTCTGTCTTGGGACCAGTGTTTTTCAATATCTTCATCAATAACATAGATGATGGGATTGAATGCACCCTCAACAAGTTTGAAGATGACACCAAGATGAGTGGGGCATTTGATACCAAAGAAGGAAGAGATGCCATCCAAAGGGACCTGGACAGGCTGGAGAAGTGGGCCCATGTGAACTTCATGAACTTCAACAAGTCCAAGTGCAACGTTTTGTAGCTGGATTGGGGCAATCCCAGACAGGATTACAGACCGGGGGAAGAACTCATTGAGAGCAGCCCTGTGGAGAAGGATTTGGAGGTTCTGGTAGACGAAAGGCTCATCATGAGGCGGCAGTGTGCACTTGCTGCCCAGAAAGCCTGCATCCTGGGCTGCTGTGCTGGGTCTGGTTGGGATGGAGTAAACTTTCCCTGCAGCAGCCCATAACGTGCTGTGCTTTGCACTTGTAGCCAGATCAGCACTAGTATCACATCACTGCTTTGTCTATTGCTGTGCAATACTGGCACTGCATCAGGACTCTCTCCAACCCCCCAAGAGGCAGCAGGCTGGGGGTGGGCAAGAGATGGGGAGGGGACATCACCAGGGCAGCTGACCTAAACTGACCAAAGGGATATTCCATACCATATGATGTAACACTCAGCAATAAAAGGTTTGTTGTTGTTTGTTTTTAAACATAAAAATATGCAAAGCACTTCCCCAAATGCTTACTCTATCCATATATGTAAATTGTGTAAGAAAGACAAGTTAAGTATTTGGCTAATTTATAGTATTGTTATTATACCCTGATTATAGAAACTTAAGAAATGACCATCTGCTTTTCACAGCTGTGTCTGAAAACTTTCAGTTGTTATGGAATAACAAGCTAAACCTTTCCTAATGCAGCACATGTCTACCTTGTGAGAAAAAAAAAAAAAAAAAAGTGAATTGTTTGATTGCCTAGTCAGGAGGGTTACAATTTGATACCTCGGTATGAAACGTTTAAGCAGCTTATCATCCTTACACATGTATCCAAGTACCAGGTTTTTGTGTATTTTGGAAACATTTCAAATGGAAAATAACATTATGGGCTTAATTTTTCTCACATGCACTCCACAGCAACAAAATTTCATGTCTCTCTGGTCCTCAATGCAATTTCTCGTGATTTACTGAAATAGGAAGAGTAAATGGGACAGTATGACTATGGCAACAGTTCATGGAATTCATGCAGGAAAATCTTCTTGTACTACCTGGAAAATACCATTAGGTTTATTTCTTTCTACTCAGAAAGGGACAAAGAATCCCTTGTGATGTAGGTAGAATGTTATGTTGGACTACTTTTAGCTGTTTGCAACATATATCTTATTCACCCATATGAAACACCATAAAGCAGACCTTCAGAGCTCAAAGAACACTATATGACTGTACAAAAGGAAGGTAATTATTTCATTGTCGAAAATGTGAAATATGTTGCTACCTCTTGTCCATCAATCCTCAATATTCTTCTTTTAATAAACAGTGAAATAAAATATCAGTTAAAAAATCAATTAAAAATGGACAAATAGTTTTATTCCAAAAATAACATTCTCAGATGACTTTCTAGGGTTAATAAAAGTGTTCTTCTCAAGATTCTGGTTTAAATCTTCAATTATTCCATGAAATACACAACTTAATAAGCCACACATTAAAAAAAAATAAATAAATAAAATAAAATTCCCTTTTTCTCAGCTGTTTAGAACTACCTTGTCCCAGGGGAGCATTCTGAAAAACATAGCCTGAGACAGTAAGGCATATTTTGTATTTTCTCATATTTTTATGTGCAAAAGAGCTATATTTGTCTTGGCATTTCTATTTATCTGAAAGATAAAATAATGTTTATTCTTTTTTATATTGTTTGTGATTTATATAGTGCTACTACAGTACTGTGTGTTTTAAACCATTGTAAAGGACAGAATTCCTTTGCAACAGCACAGGCATGTAACACCAGCAAATACTGTACCATATGAAAGGCACTATTAATGGTAGCAATTTTAAAGCTGAGTCACAAACATTTGCAAGAATAAATCCTAAATATATATAGTATAATTTTATGAGCATATTTACTGATTTTGATGATCAACACCTTTTTATGATGGCTCTTCTGTCATTAACAGAGCTCCTTCATTGGCTAGATCTATGTCAGTGAGTAGTAAAATACAATGGGTTGGGATACTCAGGGAGAAAAAGTTGGTGCTGAGGGACCAGTGTCCACACTATGTGTTCTGGGGTTTTCCTTTGGAAAGGAGTCTTTTCCTTTGCAAAGAGACGAGTCTGATCCCATTAGGAGTTCAATGCGTGCATTTATGGATCTCACTTTTCTAATTTAGTCTTGACTAACTGGAATCTAGTTGCCCACTCAAATCCCACTCCACAATGCAAACTGGAGTATAGTAAATGGAAACAACAGACGTTAACTTCAGAAATGCACAGCTGATCCAAGTAAAAATGCTAATGCAGATATATCACTGTCCTCTTTTACTTAACCAAACTGAGTTTCTCTCAGTAATAAATAGGAGAAACACACAGTAGTATAACTTGTGTTTTTCTGTTGTTGTTGTTGTTTTCTTTTTATGCAAATAGAACACATTAATAAACAAGATAAATATTTTCTATACCATTGAAATTATAAAGTTGAATGTACTGAATGTAATGATTAAGAAAATGCAGTTAATACCATGAAAATATTTAAATTTGGATTTCAGTATTATAATTAGGATGCGGGTGAAATGGTTAATTTCTATATTTCCAACAGTATTCAAATATATATATTTTTAAATCATAAATAATTTACTTTCATTGGTTTAATTTCTCTTACATTTATCAAAGTCTTGGGTAAAATGAAATATGAGCTTACTTCTATAATATCCTCCCAGCTCTCTCAGAATCTAACTTAGCAACAACATATTTCTGTAGTATATGTTTGTTCAAAATGAAATGCTCAGGAAAAATATCGTTGTTAATTTATCTATATGATTTTTTCTTTCAAATGAAACCACTGTAAAATATTAAAAATACAGTAATATGCTACTATAATAAAATCTTTTCTTGTCTTTTAAGTTTGAGAAAGTTTAAGCAGATTTTCAATTGCTGGTAATCCAAATGCAACACTATAATGAACTATCCACCAAACATAATATGTAGCAAAGACTGCATTTGTAGTATCTTGAGGGATATAAACCACTGATTTTCCTGAACTCAAACATGACTTCCTCTTGTACCAAGAAATTGTAAAGGTGTTCCTTTTCTCTTCAACTATCTTTTTCTCCTGAAATATTGAATGAAACAAAAATGTTATGCTGCACTGCATTTAATATATATCAGTCAAAAAATATTAGAATGCTCTGAAAGTGAAATCTATTTAAGTCAATATTTAAAATACCAAAAAGAGAAATATAGTCTCTCTCTTGGACTGACAAAATTCTACCATAATGATCCTGGAACAAAGTTAGTTAAGGCTTTGGAGCTGAGATAACATGTGTTGATATATTCACTTATTCCTGGGTTTTGGGAAGGCCATGTGATCTATAATTAGGTGTTGACATTACTTTTTTTATTTTTTTTTTTTTTATTTTTATACCATGTAAATACACTACCCCCCTTTAAAAAAAATAAAAATAAAAATAAATAAAAGATATTCATTCTTAGAGCCTTAAAGCTATAAGACAGTAAGCATTAGGACCTCCTCAAACTTCTGCTCACAGTGTGTGCTGGTAATCATATAATTTGGACATAATTTGAACAGTTAGGATTCACCTAACAGCATAACTTACACTGATTTTTCTAAGAGTAACTTGTCTCTAATTTATGTGACAAAACTGTCTCTTCTAGCACAAAAAGCACTGAGAAGATATATATATATATATAAGAAGTTATATATTGGTAGTATAAGGTAGCTAACAGGTACTCTGACAGAAGTGGATGACCTAGTGTATTCACGGCTTTCTTCTTTCAGCCGTTCCAACCTCAACACACAGTTCATCCACTTCTTCCAGGGAAATTCATGATGTTGTGACAAAGATCTATAATGCAGAGATTTTCCAGCATTTATTACCATTATATTTATGTTAAAGATGACGTACTGGACACAAAAGCACCATTCCCTGACTTTTCAGGATCTCTAAGTATATTGTCCCAGATACTCACCTCAACCGGTAAAAGTTAACATCAAAATCTGACATACATACATGGCATAATTTTACTGAGTACTCAAAAAAAACCCACACACACACATACACACAAAAGGAACTTAAGTTGTGCAGTGTGAGACTGAAAAACAACAACAACATAGATGCAATGGAACAAAGAAGAAATTTGGCAGAAAAAAATGTGACAGAGCAGCAATAGTGCTGGACTATTAGACTGTGAGGTGAAAAATGCTAAATACATGGAATGAACACCCAATGGACCTGTAGACAGACACTTGTGCTGAACAGTACAGGTATAAGAAAAAAGACAACATGGAAAATATAGAGTGATAGCAGGTTACAAGATGTAAAACTTTGAAGCATATGCAGTTTGAACTTTTGAAAGCAATGGAAAAATTTCCTTTATCTTCACTGTCCTGAAACAAGATTTTTAGACATGTAGCCTCGTACTAACATAGATATCAAATAGATCTGCCCTTAGGAATTTCACCCAAATTTTCACCTATAAAGGTTAGAACATAAAGGCAGGAAAAGACCCTCTGTTACCTATTCATGTTGTTTAAAATATAGTTTTGATTCTCATGTTTAGAATAAGCAATATTCTATCTTACTGGAAAAGGATGTGAGCGAGTTATTGTTCTCAAGCTATTTTCAGGATGTTGATTGATGTCTCCATATTTCACTGGATTATATTCTTACTTCTTAATCCGTTACTGCCTCTTGTTTTACAAGACCTCTGTCTCAGGGCAGAGGGTTGTCTTTGCCTGCACTGCACTTAGCTCACAGTGGGGATTTGATTCCTGACTGGACTTCCTTAGCAATAATGGAATTCACATAATAATGTGAATACTGACACTTCTTGGTAGCCCCAGTCTTACAGCCCTGCATTTCCAACATCATCAGTAAGACTAGAGGACAGAAGTAAAACTGGATAACAAGTAAGAGCCAATAACAAGGGCTAGAGGACAGAAAGCAACTTTAGCATATAAATATATACAAATGTTAGAATAAATGTTAGAAAATAAAAAAAAAAAAAGTCAGCTGAGGCAACAAGAGCTTCACTCACATTAAAACTGTAAATCTCCTCAAGCTCTCATGAAAATAAAGCATTTCCTGATAACCAGCCAAGCATACAGGAGACTTACATCTACATATGGTATCAAAATTAGCTTTTACTCTTGCTTTTCTGATTTGTCAGAGAGGTCCATAAAATATAGTTTTAAATAACATCCCAAAGAAATTTAGAGCAGAGCACTGCAGGTAGAGCTTATTAGTCTATTGAAATACAGAGCTGGTATTACAGGATTATACAAATAGCATAGCTGTGCCACTGAATAAAAAGCTGTGATGAGGGCTACTTAATTTACAAATGTTGTCATCACCTTCACTAACCTTCCTCTTCTGTAATGCCACATGTTAAGGATCTATGTTCTATATTATACTAAAAGATCATAAAGCTTCATGTCCTGGTTCAGTATCCAACCATAAGTCTCTCAACTCTATTATCACTTTTAATAATGAAATTACATATAAATTGTCTTTTAGAGCTTGAACATGTGAAATTGTCATCGCTTTAAATCCCCTGCATAAAACCCATTTCTGTATCCATTCAGCTATGTGAGTAAGACAATGACTTCCTATAAAGAGGGATAGAGGAAATTACACTATAGCTGTGCAGGCTAATGAAATAAACGAAGAAAAAAGCAGTAGATTTTGGGTTATCCCTTCAGATAATTCTTCCTGTGTGCCTTAATCTCACTGTTCTCCCCAGAGATACTTTAGCCCTGCATGCTAAGTAGGAAACATTCAGATTTTCTGTCAACTCTGTTATTTGGGGTAATCCAAATAAAATAAAGTATGGGATAACACAAAGCCCATAGTGACTCCCCAGTGATGAAAAACCTGTGCTACTAGCAACTTATAAATAACAACTTGAGCTGGTAAATTCATACCTCTTCTGTATGGCTGGGGCACCCCTTTGCCAAGACCTATTCCTTCTACAAAGCAGATATGCAATATTTGAATATTTTGTTTATTCATTTGTTTCATTTGCAGCACTTGTGGTATAATAATATTGACAAGAGAGGTATGTCCGATTTTACTTAAAAGGTCAACTGTTATCAATTTTCACAGCACAGAACAGAGTCCCTGCAATGGATAAATATCAGAAACAGAGCAGATTCACATTTTCAGGTTCAGAAGTTAACTTTTGTGAGTATATAAAATAGTGATTCAAAGATTATGTTAAAATGAAGATAACAAATAGAAAAGGAAGAAAAGTTTATGTAACAATGAGGAAGGAAGTTTCTCTGATTCATTATGCTACCTCTGTTTTCCACACAGTGTATACAAATAAAGATAAGGAACAAGGAACCTTTTTTTTTTTTTTTTCTCTTAAAAGTACTTGGGCAAAAAAATATATAAATTATTTCTGTGCAGAGCTGTAGCTTCTCTCAGCTGGGTGCTCACTTGCAGTTTTTCAGAGTAGACTTGAACATTTATCTTATGCAGGCTATTTGGAGAGGCAAAAACCCAAGGCTAAGACTGGGCTCGGGTCTCCATGGGTTACCTCCACAGAAAACAAGAGGAAAAAGAATCGCACCCAACCTGCCTCCTGCTCCCTTATCTATAAATGTGGCAGCCTAGCCCCTTTTGCCTAAATTTAGCGCTTATAACTTCCCTCCTTCTCCTCTCCATTTCCCAAAGTGACAGTAAAGTTGTTGTGGTGGGTTTCTAGAGAGATGAAAAGCTACTGGGCTTATTTCTATTCAGAGGTTCTCAGCTTTCTCATTCACAGATGAAGTTTTCTCTGTTTCTCAGTGACTGGTATTCGGTACATTGTTATGAGTTTGACAGAGTGTGGCCAATGCTTTCACAGTATTTACTGATTTAAAGTATTTTTAAAGTATTTTAGCAAGAATGCTTATTATACAACACAGTCCAAAAGTTACCAGGCACATTTGAAAATGGCAGGCTATGAGCTAGGAAAAGAGCTGCATTTCTCACTGTATGACTTGTTATAGGGTAAATATATTGCAATAGGTAAATATCAAATGTGAATTCTTTCACACCAAAAAACAAACAAACAAAAAAACAGCCTTCTTCCCTCCAAACTGATGAGCCTGGAAGAAGCATTCTACAGACTATACCAACAAATAATATACATTTCTGGTTATTTTGCTGCTTAGAAAGCCCTTTCTCCACCCTGCCTCAGTGCATAACTGCAAATTCTGCTTGATATATCACTGATTTTCTTTGTTCCCCTTTGTTTTCAGCCCTTCACATCTTAGAAAGGTTTCAAGAAAATAAAAATAAAGATAATAATTTAAAAGTTTAACTCAGTAGCCATTGTGCTTGTATGCTTGAAACTGTCTCTGTCTCTAACTATCCCTAAATCTAGAGCCATTGGAAAAGGAGCTTTGGTCTGGGTTCAAAAGAAAATAATAAAGTCAACCATCAATTTTCACACTCACTCACATGGAGTTCACAGCTTTGTTTTACTTCAAGTTTATTTGTGGGCTGCTTTTGATTCGTTTGTTGTTTTTTGTTTGTTTACTTATAAAAGACAAATAAAAGAATTACTGTCTGTGGCTTTGTGTCATTTTGATGCTTTTGAGGAGACCAACATTCTTGTAGGCAAACACTGGTGAAACTAATTGCCACAAAACCAGAAAAAAAAAAAAAAACATACACATGCATGAAAAAAAAAAAAAGAAAACACAAATCCTACAAAAAAACAAAAAGCACACACAGACACACACACAGGATGTTTGCATAATTATGTAACAAAAATGATGGGAAAACAACAACAAAAGAATATCAGACATAAAATTAGACTTCAACTGCATATTTTTTTTTGCCTGTGCATACCTATACAGACTTTAACTACGTGACTGTAAACAGATTTTCAAATATTCAGTATTATATCATATATTTTCTAATTTTAGGTATTTATATATCAAATCATTTTAAACTGTTCTATACTATTATTTTTATGCCCAAGTAGAATCAATTAAATTCATTTATATGGAAAATACAGAGTAAGGCATTTTACAGAGCAATAGTAAACAGTTTCTGGAAAACAGAAACCACCTAAGCTTCCAGCTAAATTAGTATCATAGTTAACTGCTTCAATTCCTACATAGAATGTCTGGAAGATAATGGGGGCCTATCTGGGTGGGTAAATGGGCTAAATAGTTAATTGCTTCAACCCTTTTAGTGAAAAAAAAAAAAAAAACATATGCTGTGCTGATGGACAGAAAGAAATTGTATATGGTTCAGTTCACAATCTGGCTATATGTTAAGCACCTCCCAAGAGGCACTCAGAATTACTCAGGATTGAATCCAAGATGATTAAAATTCATACCACAGAGAGGAAAGAGCTACATATAAAAGCAAACAAAAAAACAAAAACAAACAACCAGTAACAGCAACAAACTTCAATCACCTCTGATTCCTATTAGTGTAAAACTATCGGTGCTTCTCCAGAGGTTTCTCCAGAGTGATGGGAGAAACAGGACCCTGCTGCCTCAAGGAAATAAATAAGTTTAAAAACAAACAAACAGAAAAACCCCACTGAAAATAAATACACTTAAGGTATGGATCTGAAATCTGAATATGAAAACATTGAAAAAAATATTTTAAGTGAAAGACTCATCTTAATGAAGTGAATAGGAATCCTATTATGTAATTTCCAAGGAATTGGATTTTGCCTTGCATGATCATGTAATTAAAATGTCAAATTGCATGCACCCAGGAGGACAGAATTAATGCCAAACATGGAATTAACATTGGTATTTCATGACTTTTAACTAATTTGCCATGTAACCCTAACATTCTCCAAATACTGCCTCATCCAAACAGAACTGCTTAGGGCTTTTTAAAATTGGATAGTGGCAGAGAGAAAATATTCCCTAGCACAGCTCCATTCGCCTGCGTGTTTCTGAAGCATTTTTCTCTCACAGCCCTTAAAATCTGAAGGCAGGTTCCTCCTTCCTGGGTGTCCACAGTCAGACTGGCACCCTGCAAAGCATCCTGAACTTCTGTTCAGGTAGCACAGGACTGACCTCCCCAGGAGCAGAATGCTCTGCAGAATATGAGGCAGAGTCTGGTTGCTGTTTCCACTTCACTTGATGAGAGAAGTGAGTTATGCCAGCTCTTCACTTTCCTCACCAAGGGGAAGGAAAAAAAAACACCCTTCTATCCAAATCTCAATCTCCTCAGTCCCTACCTGCCTACAGAGGCTTTGAAACAGGCACAGCAATATATTTTTTTTTGGGGGGGGGGGGGGGGGGGGGGGGGGGGGGGGGGGGGGAAGGCGGAGGAAGGTCACTGCTGCTCACTTCAGAGTAGTGCTACACATAATATGTTAACACACAGAAAGAAAATCACTTCTTCACCTCTTTTCTCCCCTGCATGGGAATTCAGCTTCGGTCATGATTGCACCTCAGGAACCACACAGTAAAAAGCCTCTCCAGAGTGAAGGTTAGGAACTGGGCACATCTTATCTTATAAGATGCTCAGCAAGGGCTCTGTTTCCAGGAAAATGTGCTTCCTTTTGCAAGTGCAAATTTATGTCTGCTTTTCCTACAAAATGAATTGCTGGTACAAATGTGAATTCTTGAGCCAACAATTCATACTGCTGATACAAAAGCAGGCTGGGCACAGACTGTTACTAGGAAAAAAAAAAGGTGGTGGTGGGATTGCTTTTCAGAATATATATATATATGAATGCTAGGACTCCTGTAAAGGACTGGAAAGAGCAGACTGTGAAGCTAAAAATAATCATGTCGTGTACTCCAGTGTTACCACAGCATATTTGGCCAAAACACAATAATCGAGTGAATATGAGAATTGCTACAGATCAAAACCAGACTTCTGTCAAGTATTTAAAGACATTTCTTTTCCAAGAGAGAAATTCTAAACTGTAAGCCACACATCCTTTTATATCACCTGGTAAGAATGCCAAATATACTATTTTCCAGAAGCACAGGAGAGGCTCCAAACTGAGAATGTTTTGGAGCTCCCTTTCCTCTTCACTCCCCTCCAGCCCCCCAAAAACAAACAAACAAACAAACAAAAACTTACAAAGCCAAGTAGTTTCCAAATTGAAACTGCTACATACCCTCTAACTTAACAAAAACTTTCATGATGCTTGCAATGAAATATATATATGTTTATTCTAGTTCTTCTTTCTTTAGTGCTCAGTTGTGCATAGTACTAGCCCCAGTTCAGAAAAACACGTAAACACAACCATAGCTTTAGTCACAAGAGCAGATTGCCATTCAACTTGATTATTTGATGGCATGATTAAATTCTAAGTACTTAGCTGTGTTAACGCAAACATTAAGTTTTTGTCTCAGTAGGGCAAATCAAGTAAGCTGAAATTCCCTGCACTCGTATATTTGAAGTGTTGGATTTTAGATTACTTCTCTCTTTTTTTTTTTTTTTCTGTAAGCATGCCATTTTGCCATAATGTCACTCCCTTGTTTTCTATGCATTTGCTATATTTTAACGAGAAACTGTATTTATTGATTCCCATATTACGTAGAGAAATGAGTTTTTCTTTCAATAAGATGATTACACATAAATGTTACATAGAAGTACAAGAAAGCTGGGTGTTGTCTTTTTTTTTTTTTTACTTGATAATTGCTGAAGTGTATTACTCATCAGCACAGCGCAGTGAATGAACTAAGGCACAGATTCACAGCTGTGCTCAGTGTGCTCCACGTGCAGCTACGGGCACTGACAACGAGCCATTTGGGATGCCCTGATGCAAGGGCTTGTTCTGTGCTGGCCTGGTGCCCATCAGAGGGTGGGTAAAGCCACAAGGCTATGCTGTGCTCAGAGGGCAGGGAGGCCCCCAAGGTACCGCTCTGCCAGCCAAGCAACATCAAAGCATAGCAGCAATGCAGACGTGCCCTCCTTTCCACTTGTCACACCCTTAGATGCCTGAATATTTCTCTCTTGACCACAATAGTGCCAGTCTTTAGGGAGCAAATAGGATAATATAGAAATGCTGTTTTCTAGGACTAGTTTTTTGTTCTTAGGAAAGAATATGCATTATTATACTTCTGTATTCCCATGTAACAAAACACAGCTATTAGTAATAAAATATTGTCTTTGTATCAGTAATGGTAAAACACCTTCATCCTTGTACTCCCTTAAATAAGCATAGACAATAGATTAAGCTCTTAAAGAAAATTGTGAGAGCGGTCAGAAACGTGATGCATTGCTGTTCTGAAGTGCTAAAGGTTTTTCTTTTTCAAACTGCATAACTTTGTTCCGTCCTGGTTTATTTCAGACACACTGACAGAGTTGCAATTTTCAGGTTACACCAGATAAACAGATCAAAAAGCAGGCATCTGTACTTTCCAAAGTTTGGTTAAATCCCCTACCTTTCCTACATAGAGTGGGTCTGTGCCCATGTATTCTTCCAGCACAAAGAATTGATTCCACACCCAGCTGCGTTTGGTTCTTGTCCTCCCTGATTGAAAGTAGGGCTTTGACCTGGACCTTGAGGGCTCTGCTTGATTCATCCCAGAAAGACACAGGAAAAGAGCTATTATCTGCAACAAATGGCAGAACTCCACTTTGCCCAACTTCATCTTTTTTTTTCTCCTTTTGATGAGAGCAGGCACAATTCCAGTTGTCTCTGCAGCTCTAGCTTCCAGCAGGGTGCCAGCTGGGAGTCCAGAGATAATAACTTGTGGAGTGGTCGATTGGGAGAGGTCACCACTGCTGAGTAGCCTTCACCAAAGAAATGGCATAACAGGTACCTGTCTGTGGAAAAAAAAAAAAAAGGAAAAGAAAACAAAAAAGACAAGAACTGTTGTCGGAACTTTATTTGTTTTTATATTTTTTTTACTAATGCAAATTATTTGCAACATTTGCATAATGCAGAAATGTCTATTTATGATTTTTCTAATCATCAACACTGTTGAGTTTACTAATTAGTCTGTGAATTTAGACTTCATTCCTTGGATTTTGCTACTACTGATCGATATGTATTTATATTTATAAAGTTTTCTTGTGACTGTTCTCTTAATACACCCGTTTCTCCAGTACAGAGGCTGAATTCTCTTCTCTTTAAAATAAGCAAAACAAGTGTATTTATTTTACAGTTATTACTTCTGATTTTTCCTCCTCTGCCAGCTATAGTCAGCTTTACTTGACATTACCATGACATAATTATAAAACAGTTACAGGCGAGAAGCTATATTAATGGAAAGGACATATGTTAGCTTCTCTTTTCCATATAACTGAAGAGTAAAATAACAGAGTATAAGATGAATCAGAACAATTTGATTGATTCTTAGTCACAGTAGACCAGATGTTATGATTTGTTCTTATCTGAATCCGACCAGCTAAAAAGCCCTCCAAGTGTCCCCACTCATTTTTTCTATGTTTCTAAAGCAAATGTCAGGCATGATAAGAAGCATGTTAGACTAGCTTATGTACTTACTTATACACATGTATGTTCAGCAAGATCAGAAAATAATTTGATTTTGTGTTTTCAATGGAACCTTACTTTAATGATGAATGATTTTTCAGCAGAAACACACAGAAGTTTTATCTTTCTGTGCATCTTGTCTGTCTCCTTTTCAAAACCTTGATCATTTAGTAATTGATGGAACTTGCTAAGAATAAAGAATCATTTACAAAAACAACAAAAACCTTGAACAGCATTTAAATCAGTCTTAATTTTTTTTTTTTTTTTAAGTGCCTCTTACAGTTACAAACCTTCTCTGGCCAAGTAAAAATATATACATAATATAATGATTATACAAGTACAAGTTCTGTTAGCCAAAACCAAATGCAGCTTTGTATTTCAAGGGAATCATCTCCATTAAGTCCAAGTAAGCAATGCTCTCTCTGAAATAGGCATCCTCCTTGTCTGAGTGAGCAATACGGCAGACAAGAAGTATTTAAGAAGTGCGAAATACAAGATGAAAATGAGGATGAAATTAAAACAGATAACAAGGCTTTCAATTAGAGTGAGCTGTTGCTACTTAGGAAGCCATGGAAGAAAGAATATTGCATCCTTTATACATTGTATTAAATCACATTATGCAGTAGACATTAAATCACGTATGCATTAAATGCTCTAGATAAACTCTTATATTCCTACCCACTACTATTAAAAGTGATTGGAATGCGATCTCTGATATCTGTTTTCACTATGTCAGGCTCTTTTAGCTACAGAACTATGTACCATGCTGCCAAAGGTACCTAGAGGGCACAAACATGAAACAAATAAAAAGCTCTTCTGATTATAGACTGTATTTAAAGCCTTTTTATAGTAATCCCTTCTGTGGTACTGCCCTGCACCAGAAAGGCTTTGCTTAGAGAATGGTGGGATAAACCACAAACCCACTGAGCATGTATGCTAAGCAGCAGCTATTTGAAAGCTTCCATATATGAAAATTTAGTGTCTCCCTACATGCAAAACAATGGGAATAGGTGTTGTCTTACCTAAACATCCTAATTTTCAAAATGTGATGCACAGTTACAAAGCATATCCCTCCACCTGCACCAACATTTTATTATTATTATTATTATTACTTTTTTTTTTTCAGCAGGATTAACATGCAGGTGTCATCGTCACTAGCAGAGCGTAATTTAAAATGATTAATCCCAGCTAGCTAGGTTTTGATGTGGGCCATTGGGTAAATCATGACCAGGTGACATTGTAATAACCAAAAGGGCTACCACAGGTGTTAAGGAAAGTAGTTGGGCTTCCCAAGTGGCACATTCACTTCCTACCACTCCTTTCAAGTATGATAAATATTGTCTGTATTAGAGGCTGTTTACACACCCTTTAGTTTCCCTCTCTGTATCTAAGTTACATTAGGTTAAATACATCTGATATTGATAAACTGTCAGTTTATTTCAAAGAAGCAGCAGATTGTTACTTAACAGAGATAAAAATATGAAATGGATTTTCTTAAGAAATGTCAGTAAAACATTTACAATATGTTAGAGTCTTTCCACTAAGCAGTTTGAAATGTCTTGTTCTTGCTCTGAACAGACATTTCAAACCTAGAATTGCTCTAACCTTTATCTCGAACAGTGTTCTCTTATATCCTTTCTTTTACACCTGCAGGGAAGTATGAAAGCCACCATATGGAGCGCCATGGTCCCCAGCCACACACCACAGCACAGAACTGAAAAACGCACCCAAAATACCAACTGAAAAACAGTCCATATGCTAGACAGCACAATCTGATGAAAAACAGAATACTCACACCCCCTGGAAAAAAAAAAATGTTGTCATTTACTCATTCTCAAATCTTTTCACCACACAGTCTCCAGAATTCCAATTATTTTTGTTCAGCTGTGTGGCAGCAGTTTGCTCTGAAACACTCTTCCCTCCCTTCCTCCCCTTCAGGATAAATCTTCCTATTCCTCTTAGAGCACACCTCCACTACCCCCCTTTGATTTTTTAAGGTTTTTATTTATAGTTCTTTCAGCACATTGCTTTTTGAGTGTGATACTTCCCAAAGCAGAAGTAAAAGGGCCTGGTGATTAAAAATCTTTTCTGTTTTGGGAATAATTACTTATTAAATTGTATTAAATTGTATCTTTTGTTCTGATATAGACATACATATTTATATGAAATTTTTATGGTTATGTGTAAAATATATATATATATATTATGTTTCTGTCCAGGCGTAACTAGCACTTCAACATCATCTGCTCTGTGAAATGCCTAGGTATGAAGTTGATATGTAAAACACAAGCAACATCATGGCATTCAGAAAACTGAAAAGTAAGCTAAAAGGTTGCTTTTTTTCCCCTCATCAAGGCATAAACTTAATGTTCTGAGAGTGCTTGCAGCTACAGGTATGACGAACAATGACAGCAATAGATGGAATGAAACTCTCTGATTTAGGTGCCTTCTCTATCACCTGCATTTATGCACTTGAGTGTGAAATGAAGGCAAAATTGACCTGCACTGAATTTAAGCATTTAAATTAATCACTGAGTTTAAGCATTCTCTTTTATGAAATGGTAACCCGTTCTGTACAAACAAACTATGCAGAACAGAGAAATATTTGTATTTGTAATTAATGTCTTTAATTACCCTAGGACATTAGTACATCTTCATATAATGTTTCTAAATCCATGAAATGCTACTTCCCTCCTCAAAGAGGGTCTCGGGTGCAATAATGTCTCCTCAAGCTTTTTCTTCATGAAAAGTAATTTAGGTTTTAAAAATAAAATGAATTTGACTGCTCATGTATTTTAAGCAAGAGGCTCTACCTTCTACATCTAAGCTTGTATTCCTTATTTACTTTACATATAGTAGCAAAATTCACAAATATAAAAAAATATAAACCCAAACAACCACTGTGTAATTCAAAGAGTACGTTATGTGATTTGGACTGTGCTTGTAGTGTGTCTTACCATATCAGTAACATGCTATCTAAGTGAACAACTGCAAGAAATCCCATCCTCCCCCCCAAAAATTCATTTTTATATATATACATATATATATACACACATATATATACACACACCGAATATCAACTCTCTCATGTTGTGTTCTTAAATACTTGGTTCATCTATAAAACATCAGAATGAAGAATACACATCTCAAAAAATAATAACCTCCTTATTCAATATATACCATAAAATTTACATTTTCTCCCATCTGCTGTAGAGAAGTTGGGCTATATTTAAGTCATAGCCTAGTAGCAGAAGTGTTCTCATGAACACTGCTAATCTGAAAAAATGTTACTACTCTACTTCGCCAAAACAATCTGCTAGTGTCAAAAAGACACCATTATGCACTGTCTCCAAGGGGCAATCTTGATTTGATGAAAACATTCAGATCATGAATAAGATCCTCAGCTTTAAGGAATAGTTCCTTTCACTGCAAGCAATTAAGGGTAATTTACACCCACTGAAAATCTCTCTGAATATTTTGCTTCACTCCATAATTTCTAAAACAACACATCAAGAGTAGTCCTGGCTATACTCATGTACCCCTGAGCCCCACTAGATATGGACAAAATATGTCTTTGGTCCCCTAGAAGTCCTCATGAAAGCCCTCCTTCCCCACATCTGAATTTTCCCCAGTCTTGTGGGGCCTTTGGTGAAAGCCCTTGAGGTCTTTTTGGTGCCACCTAACCTTTGCAGCCAAAGCCCAAATTTCTACAGATTTCTCCTCACACATTGCTGCTGGTATCACAGTGCCAGCTTAATATATGAACCGTATTATTTCCCTATCAACCGTGTCAGCCTAACATAGAATTTTGTCCATCAGCATATATTGTCCTAAAGACTTTGCAACATATAAAATACTTCAGGAAGAAGAGGTGGAAATCCAATACCTTTTCCATTACTAGACTCCACCTGACTGGATTACATTTCTCTGTTTTGAAAACTCAATGTCAGTTCAGAGCATCCATTTAAGGTTTAACTGAAGAGCTTTTCATTCCTATTGCCTCCCCCACCCCTTATTCTCCTCTCCTAAGATTGCTTCAATTTTTGATACTATAGAAAAAATTTACTGTTTAAACTCAGATCTCACTGTCTCTGGAATTGCAGCCCTGAAAATACTTGTAAATTTTATTTTAGCTTGATCAATAGCACATAGTTATCCTTCCTGCCCAGCCCCCGTCTCACTCCCCTACCCACCTCTCCCTCTTCCCCTCTCACCCCTTCCCCATACACAATTTAACCTTTCAATAAAACAAGACCCTCTGTGTTGAGATAATTCTGAGGGTGACTATTGCCACTGGATCTTGAACCAGGATCCCATAAGCACAGTAGAATCAGCAGGTGAGCCCCTTGACAGCTGAACTAATCTTGCTGAAATATTTATGTTTTGACATTCAGTTTTACAATGCCCATTGGAAAAGGTATCACTTTCTGTGGAAGAGAAAATTCCCCTTCGAGGAGCTGTAGGCTCACAACAATGTCACACATCCTAAATATCACAGGGACTCTTTTTGCAGGCACAGTAACTCTGTGATCCTTGAGACAAAAGACTTAGAGAACGTGTCTAATTATGGTGCAGATTACAACGTCTGGTCGCAACATTTTTTCATTGAAATAAATAAATAAAGTAAAAAGGAGGGTGCCTTAGAGCAAGTGAGGTGGGGACCCTTCCATGAAATGAAGGTCTGTGAGTCAAGGCATTACGATCAAACCTGTTAACTCCCTGTGCCAGATGACATTATATCTACAGACCACAACCTCCTGCAGCTAACTGGCCTAAATATTCACATGGGAGATCTGTAAATGGAGTGCACATCCTGCAGTCTGCATCTGGTTATCAAGCAAGAAACTATCACTGCTCCAAACATATGGCACTGTTACACTAAGCTGGCTCCAATACCCTCTGACTCAGGTGAAAGGACTTGACGACACAACAGAAAAACAGTAGGCACACTTCAATAAATGATATGGCTTCACAAAATGCAGAAAGAAAACCAAGCAACTGTCTTTGGTGTTTCACAATATTCTGCAGTTGATCATAAGACTTTATGTGTCTGGAGAGCTCATATTTTACTTTATTTTTTTTCCCTCCCCCTAGAAAAATTGACAAAAGAAAGAAATTTTATATAATTTTCTCCACATGAAAGTGCTTTTTGGTTTTTCACCTTGCTATGACACATTTTATAGATCTAGAGTTGCTGGAAAGGAAAATGCTAATTTGATCAGTTATTGAAAAGAAACGCTAGCAGTATTTGTATGTGCAAGACCAATCAAGTCAAATATTTAAAATTCCACAAGCTCAATTTCTGCAGCCTCATTTAAATTGAGGAATTTCACATAATACCTAAGGGAAGAAATGACTTCGTGGCATTTCCTTGCAGAACCACTGAATTCCCAGAGGAGGCACTCCTGCATTACTGCTTAGAGTTAAACCTAGTTTGACAGGCAGGACTGAAGTAACCGTCATATATTTTACGCACCCTTCCTCAGCTAGAATTTAATGATTTTTATTCCTCCAAGAAAACAATACCCAGTAGTAGCATGAAAGCATACATGAAAAAAAAAAAAAGAGGAAAAAAAAAGTGCATGCTAACCTGCAGTAAATTGGATGGCTCAGGAAAAGCATTCATTGAAGAACCACTGAGCAGATCAGATATTAAGTCAATAGCCAAAAAAAAAAAAAAAAAGTTACTACTCAATCTGCCACTAAAACTGCCTTCTGAGTAGTATATTCATATGCAAAGCATATTTAGTTGGAAATACCTTCTATTTTCATTGCACGTTGGAGTCAGTTTGTGTGTTGAATACCTTTGAGAAAAGACTTAGCCAGGTTTACAGCAAAGTAGGACTTTAATTTAGAGTAAAGCAACCAAGGTTTTGCATTAATAATGATTTTCTTGAGCCAAGCATCTGACAGCTGAAGAAACATAGAAAAACGTGGACAGAACACACTGAGGATCCATGAGAAAGATCCATTCTGCTCATCAGATAGTTCATGGGTAATCTGCAGTTAAACAAATGATTTACAATTACCTCTTTATATATGAGGTCTAATGGAAGGTGTCCCTGCCCATGGCAGCAGAGTTGGAACTAGACAATCTTTAAGGTCCCTTCCAACGCAAACTATACTATGGTAAGATTTCTATGTTAAGATTTCCTTGCTATTAAATCAATAGCAAATAATCAAGAGTGCTTTGCAATTATATCAATAAAAGTAGGCTTAAAAGAGCTCTGAAGCTGTCATGTGGTACATTATTAACAAACACACTTCTAATGACCTACAGCAGCCTTTAATTACAATAAAGTCTTCCATTATAAGGGTGAAATGCCCTCTGATTAAAGCTCCAGTCTTTAATGATTTTTTGGTCTGTTTGTTTTAAGAAAATACTCTACATTACCAATGACTATTTTTTTCTTCACATTCACTCACATTTCTAAAATGCAGTGGTAGCTCAGATTATTAACTTGGATATTTAGATAATTTTCCAGGCAGTTCTTAATCTACTAAATTCTCAAACCCAGAATATTCCACATAACGTAAAAAGTTGCAAGAGTCAGCTTCCAGCTTCTTTGCTCTGCTCTGCTTCCTGTGGATTTTATTGTAATTATTTTTTAATCTTACTTAGGCTTTCTTCATGTCCCCCAAAAAGAAGCGTGTCTATATTAGATCCCCTGGTATTTGCAGGCTGTGAGAGCTAGAAAAGTGTGTAAAAGGAATTTAAACAGGATGTCACATTTGGTCCCTAGAGAGTTGGTTTGGACTTCTTTGGTGTCTTTTATTATTATTCCCCCCCCCCCCCCCCCGAAGATGATAACACCACAGTCACACTGAACTAGTTTCAAATGAGGCATGCTTATTATTTCTATATATTGTCGCTTCACTTTTGCATTTTTAAAACTGTTAGGATATTGCTAAGAGCAAACCAGCACCATTTCCCAACTAATCTTCATCTTCTGACCTTTTGTACATTCAAAAGCAAAATTCTAAAAAACTTCATTTATTTATGCAACTTGCATGCTGTTAATTTAACTTGCTCATCTGAATAGCTCTTCACCTGAGATTACATAGACCTATCTTTTCCAGAAACAGAATAACATCTACCTTTTACCAGTAACAATCCCCTACAAACTTCACAACATGTAACAGATGAGCAATTAGTAGATATGATAAAGGTAGAAAAGTAAAGTCACACATCACTGTCAAAGAGAGACTGTTACAGAAACTGACATACAAGAGTTTGGCTCCTTTATCTATTTATTTACTTATTTGTCCTGGAAAGCAATTTATTTTCTGCAAAGCTTTACGATCACCTATGTTTTAGCTGAGAAAATGGCAAGGCACTTTGTCTTGTTAGAGAGACTATAAAGTATACACTGCCCTTTCAAGTCTCTGCTTTGACTTGAGAAGTTATCTATCAGAACATGAGACTTTTTTATCTTGCAATGGGAAAAAGATTAAAGTATCAGCATTTCAGTTCCCAGAATCAGAGTGCCTCACTAGTCTCAGTCTCCCCTCCCTCCCTAAATCCTCTGGTTTGCTGGGAAAGCTATCGTTGTTTGCAGAATCCTGGCTCACCTGAACTACTTCACCTTTGGAAAGCATGGGGTATGAAGGCTAAATCCTATATCAAAAAGGGATATTTCCCTCTGTTTACCGACTAGAAGTTGGATCCAGATCACAAAATACTTACTGCCAGTGCACACAGTCTATTAGAGGAAAGCAGGACCTGTCTGTGTGTGGATATGTGGATAAATGAGGGAATGGGGCAGGGGGGAAGGGTCAGTATCAAACAGCCAAGCACTGCAGAGCCTGCCTTACCAGCTGAATGCTAATCAAAGAAACAAGCTCCCATCATTTTCACATTTGCAAACTCCAGAACATCCTTGACATAAAAGGACGAAAGCTCTGGGAAATAACTCTCGGGAAATTTCCCGGCCTCCGCAGTATTGCTCCGTAGCATCAAAGCTGGACTCAGAGAGCCAGGAAGACGACCGCTTTGCTTTGGCAGAAAGGACCGAGGCAGTCGGGACTTGCTGCTGCCTACATTTTGCATAAGTCTGTAGCCCTCCCTTCCCCCACTCCATCTCCCCCCTTGTCTGCGAGACTTCTCCGAAGAGTCAGAGGGTTGCTATTGTTCTCTCTCTCTCTCTCTTTTTTTTTTTTTTTTCCTTGATGCGGTAGGTGCACACAAGCGTAGAGCATCCGTGCTCTCTCTCTCACTTCTCACCGCTCCCCGGCCACAGCCGGCACTTGGGCGGCCGCTGCCAGCCGCGCTGCCCCGGGCCGCCCCTTCCCTTCTCTTCCCTTCCCTTCCCCGCCGCCCCCCGGCACGGGGGAGAGGAGACCACGGCGGCGAGACACGGAGGAAAGTTGCCGCTGCTTCCGCGGCCGCTGCCGAGCAGGAGCGGTGCGGGGCCGGGGGAGAGGAGCAGCGCTCAGCCCCCTGCCCGCAGCTACTCCCACTTCCCCCTGCCCGCATGGGAAAGCGGCGGGGGCAGTTGCAGCCGGCACTCACTCACCTGCCGTCCCTCGGCTGCCCAGCGCAGTATTTTAATCCCAAGGGCCGGCGGTGCCTCGGCGGAGAAGTGCTGGCGGGATGCTCCCAGGCGGCGGCCGGGAGCCCGCCTGGCATCGGGGCTGCGCGCCCGCCCGCGCACTCGCCCGCACCCGCGGAGGTAGGAGCGCCGTTGCTGCCCCGCTCCTCCTCCTCTTCCTCCTCCTCTTCCTCCTCCTCTTCCTCCGCGGCACGGCGCGGCGCGGCCAGCAGCTGGGCGCACGGAGGGAGAAGTGGGCGCCGGTGCCAAGCCCAGCTCCGACTGGGTGCGGATCCTGGCTGCGGGAGGAGGAGGAGGAAGAGGGGAAAGAGGAGGGAGGGAGGGATGGAAGGAGGGGGGAGGGAGGGAAGGAGACGGAGGAGGTGGGGATGCTGCTCTGGGCAGGGGATGTCACCGCTCAGTGGCCGGTGCCGGCTGCCAGCTCGGTCCGCGGGCGCGGAGGAGGCAGGGCGACTTTTCGTACCTCCAGCGGTGCCTACTGAGCAGCAGACCCGGAGAGCAAGCAGCCTGCCGGCCCCGCGCCCCCTGCCTCTCCTCCTCCTCCTCGACACGATATACAGATGGAGTCCTCTGGATAAAAATCAGGAGCAGGGCTAGGGGGTGGGGCGCGAGCCAATCTATCTCCCCATTTGCATTTGAAAACACGGAGCTGAAGGAAAGAGTTTAAGATATTTTTTTTAATACTCCCTGCTCCCGTCCTCCCCTCCCCCCGCTTCCCGCCCTCTCCCCCCGTCATACACAAGCTTGTCCTAGGAGCCGTGATCAACTCAGCACCCGAGGCGTGAAGGCAAAGTCGCAAAACTAACGCGAAGTGTCCGGGGACCCTCCTTTATAATTCTGCCCTTTCAGCCCCTCCAGCCTGCCCTGTTTCCAGCCTGCAGCCCCCTACCCCCAAATTGGTCTGGGCGGCGCTGGGGGAGCCGGGGATCGCGGGGCCGCTGGGCACGGAGCTGTCACCAACCAAGCGACCGCAACCCCCTCACCCCTGCTGCCCTCAGCCTCCCCAGTGCCGCTGTCCCTCTTCTCTCCCCGGCTCTGTTTAAAAGGGGGGAGGGGAAATAATAATAACAATAAAATAAAGTGTGTGTAAATAGCTGGAATAAATAAACCAGGTGCTCTCGTAGAATAAACGGTGAGAGAGGCGCCTGTGCCAGGGGCGGTGTGCCCGTGCTGGAGCTCTGCGCACCGGTAGGAGGAGGAGGACGAGGAGGAGGCGCAGTGTCACGCTGGGGATGGAGCCTGGCAGCAGCCACGCACAGCCCCGCATCCCCAGAGCTGCCCGGGGAAGCCGCTCTGGGCAGTGAATACCTGCTTTGTTTGGACTTGGTTCGGCTGGGAAAGCGGCAGCACAAACTTTCTGCCTCGTTTCAGCACCGCTGAAGCCTTTTGGGTCTGCAGCGTCCACCAGGTCTGCCAATGAAATGCGATCACCGGGGACCCAGGACGCCTCCTGTTTAAAAAAAATAAATAAATAAAAAAAAAAAAATGCAGAGGTTCCAAGTGCTGGCGGAGCTGCTGAACTGACATTTTCCACGGACAGAAATATTTTTAACAGTTACTGTTTTTAGAACAATGGATCAAACCAAGGGCAATAGCAAGAAATGAGCCTTGGCCAATGTCTTTTGATTTATTGCTTTATGAGGAAAGCGTTCTCAACCTACTATGAACCAACTAATAATCTGTGTTTGTAATTAATTTTAATTCCTCATATATATACAGTAAAATGTGGTGTCAACAATAATGAAGTAATGTGAAGACAAAGTCACTTCTTAAAAAATAAAATAATTGATTTATATCACAGAGGATTTTCCTTTTTTCCCTTTTTTTTAATATAATTTTAGTTTCTGGATGTGGTTGTAGCCTTTGAATTCAAGAGTGCAAACAAGTACACATATTTTTTATAAATGTAATAGGTAATCTCTATGTGTTTCTTGTCTTGTAGCTTCATTTTCAGATATGTAATTTCTGATGTGTCGCCCTTCTAACCAGAGAGCGGCAATTCAATAACATGGCATTTGAGGACGGGAGAAGTGGTTTAAAGAGGGCAACTAGAAGCAACTTCATTCTGGATGTTCAGCAGCATCTGAGTGTGTGGTTACAATGCAACAGGATGTATTCAGGCAAGAAAATCCTGAAACATGATTGCATGCAATTCCTTAAGATTGCAATTAAGGATTCTTCTTTCCTTTGTCCTCCTTCCCCCAATCCCTAATGCATCTTTCACAAATTAATTGAAATAAGACTCTTTGCACTGATCCTTAAAGGGCAAAGTTCAAGGACAATTTGTCTTTTCGCTCACAAAATATCACAAACATCTTTGCTTTATCTTCTTTCAAACTCATTCTGTAATGAAACCAGTACTTGGGAAAATTATTTTTTCATACTTAATTCAAAAGCTGTAACTTCAATGATGAAAAATGAAGGTTTATTTATTTATTTAAGAATATTTTATTGTTTGGGAATGGGATAAAATGGAAGAAGAATCTACAGAGGGTAGTGATCTTTATAAATTTTTCTTACCACCTTCAAGCACTTTCTTTGCTCCTCAGAATCAAAATATGGACTAAATAATTTTACCATCATTTTAAATCTTTAGAATAGAAGGATTATTTCTCCTTAATTTTGATTCTGATCCTGATATTCCTAATCAAGAATTGGCATAGCCAAATATCACCCAATTAAAAAGCTTTCATGTGTAGACTTTTACAGCGTATTTCATGACATTCCTACTAACTTAACAGACCACTCTCAAGGATGTGGTTTATGTTCCAAAAATCTATATTCTCTCAAGCAAAACCTTTAATTAAACTGTATGTCTGTGAAAACATTTGAACTTATTTTTACTGTGTTGAAAATAGGATAGATATTTTTGTCTGATTTATTTTTTTTCTAACTGCTTACACAGTCACATCAAAATAAAATGTATTGTACCCTTTGACTTTCACAGGAGCAAAACAGCCCAGTGACTCCAAGCAAAAAGTATGACTAAGCAGACCAATTTAATTTCATTGCCCCAGCAGAAGAAAATATAAAGAAGCAATTATTCTTAGTCAGTTTTGGCAATCCACCATTTTTAGTAACACAAGAAAATGTATATTTTTTTTAATACAATTTGTTCTTGACTGTCTTCTTGGTGTGTTTTTGCCAGTGAGTCAGTCCATTCCAGTACATTGACTGGAAGATTTTGGCTGTAATCCATACTTGCAATGCTGTTGTATTTCTTTCTAACGCGGTTTGTAGTGTATTTACTCATCCTGAGAGGTACGTATGTACCACTTCCATGGGACAGTCTACTGTTTGTCAAAACAAACATCAGACCTGCATCTTAGGCCCTGTAAGGACAGCTGCAGGCATCAAAGAGCCTGTTGGTTCTGGCACCTTTCCTTTGACTTCTCAAAGTGTCATGTATGCCAATGAACAATATGAGTTGTGATCCCATACTATACAGCAGAACCATAGGCAGATCTAGGACCAGAAAACATGCTCTCACACACTCTCAAATACTTCTCACACAGTGAGGGCTTTGGTGGCCACTACTTAGAGAGCAATTTTGACCTAAGGCAGAAAACAAAACTTTTACAGTTCTCTTCAGTTCCCTGAACCACTGAGAGTCTCTCAATATTAATATTTCTATCTTTACAAAGTATGCATTCAGAAACAAACAAACAAACAACATCTGGTAACAGCTACCTGGATGCTGATAAATCATTGACTATGTAAGCAGAAATAACTTCTATCATGCACTCAGCGATAGCTTGCAGAGTTCCTTTGATATGCTTAGAGGCAAACGCTAACTTTTCATTATGTTTCCTGAAATCCTGAAATTTTATACAGATATTAGGTTTTCATGAGGCAAATAAGAGAGCTTGCAGTTTAAGATCATTTTTAAAGGAAAACATTACTAACCAACATTAGCACATGGCTGTATGAGTACTAATGCAATTATAAATTACTTTTAGACTAGGGCTTCTGCTGTCCAGATATATTATTTACAGGTGGCTATAATTCTGATGTACATTTCTCACCTCTCATATCACCATCCATTTCTGTGGTTATATTAGTTCAGATTCAGATCTAAAATGAAGTATTGCTTGTCTGATTTTTAGTCTACTTTTATTCTAATTTCTGTAAATTGCAGAAGGAAAAACAAAAATCCTATTGTAATTTAAGACACTTACTGCCTTTAACAAGATACTCAACACAGGAATGTCTCAGCCTTTCTTTGTCCACCCTGTTATGACTTAATTCCATACTTAAACTGAGTCTTTTAGTCAATTACATTGTTGCCTAGGTTCCAGGAGTTTCCCATATTCCAGGAACCTCCCATCAAGCCACAGTAACTATGGGGACATAATTAATGGTCCCCAAAAGTTCAGCAACCTGCTTTATAGAAGACTTTATGCAGAATACCCTTTAAAGACTTGGCAACCCAACTGAGATAATAATATGAACTAAATTGTAGAAAATAAAAGTAAAGGTGATTCAATTGGTCAAGTTATTAAGCCTCCACAACCACCCATTCCACTTTGGAATTGGTACTTTATCAATTCAGCATTAGCATCATGGACACTACCTGTCCTTTTCTCGTTTCTCTGTATCTTCTCTTGAGTTTCCACAATCTTTTGATGACATGGTGGGCCCACATATGCTGGCACATGTGGTGATATATTCTCAAGAATGTTATTCTTCTTCAGAAATAAATCTGATTAATATAAGGAAATGTAACTGTAAAAGTAATAAAAAGTTATTATTGCCTAAGGTAATAAATGTGAATGCAGAGAAAAATGGAGTTCATATTGTCAGGAAGTGTAATTTTAAGAATGTATAGATAGAAAACTGGGCTGTTTAATCCTAAGAAGGGTCCAAAATTAAAAGAGAAAGATTCTACCAATTAGAGTAACTTATCATTCACATAGTAGTAAGAATAGCACAAGCAGAAATCAACTGAAAAAAAAAAAAAAAACACCAAGAATTTCAAAAATCTCACAAGAAGGTTGTGGCAAATGTTAAGCAGGCTGTCAGAAGACTGAAAAGAGAAATGAAGAATTTCATTATGGCTACACAGGAATGAGCAATTTGTACAAGCAAGGATAGATGGCTTAAAAAACCCTAAGACTAGAATGTAGGATGTGTGGCCAGGCTCCAGATACTATTCATCATATTACAAGTGGATGTACCAAGCTGGCCAGCATTGAGATAGAATATGGCAGGACAAAGCTGGCAGTGTTGTGCTCTAAGCGCTCTGCAAGAAGTATGGATTACCAATAAGGAAAAAAAGAATCATCAGGCAAAGAAAGATACTGAGAATAAAAACATGAAAATAGTTTTTAAAACGTTAGAATTTATAACATAGGAGCTAGGACTAAGGGATAGGAAATAAGATTGTGATAAGAAAATTAAAAGAGAGGAAGAATGCTTCAAAGCAGACATTTTTTCTCTTTCATTTGATGAGATCATTCAACTAACAATGCTAGGAAAGGCACAATCAGGATAGGAGCAACAGAAGAAAACCTAGTTCCTGAGAAGTGTAAACAAAGTGCTAACTACTTGTGTATCCTTGGACCTCATGATGTGTCACTCACATCACAGTAATACTGAGTATGTCAAAAGGTAGCTCTCCAACAGACCTCTCACATAGCGACATTTATGACCATCTCTACAATACTGTTGAACATAATAGCTCAAATTGCAAACAAATACATCCACAAACACTTGGGTCTCAGATTAATGCTTCATACCAGCAAGATCCTGCTGGTGGAGGAGAGGCATCACCATTTTTATAATCAACACTTCTCTCTTTTCTGAAGTATGCAGAAAAAAATTAGGTTAGATAAGTTTCTGCTGGGTATTAAGCTCAGTTCTTCAGGGCATTCACACTGTGGCAAAACTAAGGTCAATTTTTCAGACGAATTGCGCTGCAGACTGAGAGCATTTGTCTGATCCTATGAAAAGTTATGCATAGGAAGTCCAATTGACTTCAGGGATTTTTGCATGCTTCAGGGGGCTACTACTGTGTAACAGCCTTCTCAAAATCTGCAGCTAAGTTACATGTGAAAAATTCCTATTTATATATAAAAAAGAAAAAAGAAAAAAGAAAAAACAACAGTAAATGCTCATACACAGCAAGATATATCATTTCAAGTTACAGCCTGTATTCTGCATCTTCTATATGAAATTAATGTGAATAACTCCTTCATTGACCTCTAAGCCCATACCAGATTTTTGTGTTCCAGTGTAGCTTGTCAATACAAATTCAAATATTTTCATAAACAAAATCAGAGATTACAGCTGCAGTTCTAGAAAGATTTTCTGAATAATTAGCTAAAACTATGTAAATTATTGCATCATGGCTGATATTGAAGATCTCATAACCTTCCCTGTGTGAACACATTAGCTAAGTAAACAGATTTTATTTGTATATTTTTCCCCTGACCACATTAATAATTGGACAAGCTCTCTCTCTCCTTCAAAATATAAAAATAAAATGCAACAACAGTAACATTTACAAAATGTACAGTCTAAGCATTATAAGCACTAGAAACAGTATAAGCAAGGAGCTTGCTGGTGACTCTACTTTTTCACCTTCAGGCAATCAAACTTTTCATGTCTGAATGTTAAGCTAAATGCTAAACTCCTATACCTAAATATTTATGGAGAGAGAATGCTAAATTGACATGTAAGCAGTTGTATGGGAAGCAGATAGAAATATTTTCTAAGTGAACTATAGAAAAAAAAAATGTGACTATCTCCATCATATTGAACTGCTCACTCTAACAATTATTTGTTGTGAGGGACAAAGGAGACATTATATATATCGATCTTCCACCAAGTTAATAAATTCAGCTTCCAACCCCCCACCCCCCTTAGGAATGTCAACTGAAACATTACTTTTATGTTAAAAATGTTAAAAGCATTACAAATCTCTTAATCCTATCTAAATTCTACCTGTTCTTGGGATGGATTCTGTGTTCATTAAAACCAGTGGGGGGAAAAAACAAACAAACAAAAAACCCACTGGATTTGATAAGAGAAGAATATGTTTTATGAAAGATCTAAGTCCTTGTCAGTTTGAAAATTAACTCAGGGGATGGAGCACAGCACTTTGCTCAAGTCCTAATGAATGTGGTGGAAATCTCTTCTCATTGCTCTGAAGATGCATGTCCCAAGACAGTATATACATGATTGTGTTGCAAGAATCAAAATCGAGGCTTATCGGTTCCTATCTCCTCCTCTTACTTCTTGTGCCTGTAGGTGTAAGGAGAAAGAAAAAGGCTGAGGGCAGTTGAAAGAACACAACAGTCCTCTGGAACGTGCTTCTTCCCACATTTAGGAGGTTAATGGTGTAGTGCCCTGGCACCAGAATTAAGAACAATTCAATCCCCTTCACGCTTTCAGTGTATTTCCTCTACAGTCTGGCCTTTAGAAACATTAGATGCTGGTCACTAGGATGCTGTGTCTGATCATTCAGCAACATTGACCTTAGTGTTACCGGTCCTACATGCCTTGGTTTTTCAACAGAAGCACTGCTTTTGTTCTTCTTTTAGTCACTAAAGTTTGTGTCATATTTCTGTTGTGAACTTTCCAAGACAAGACTTTTTTAGGACATATATTTCTATAAATCACAGGACAGACAGGACACAAGCACCCTGATCTCCTAGTGGGAACTACCACTATACACATAAATATTAATAATTTACTACACACATCCAGACAATACACATTTACGCAAGCCACTTTAAGTCATCTCATGTCATGGAGTTAGTGTTCATCCATACATATTCATGTTACTTAATGACCATGGCAAGACGACCCAAACAAAATTCAGTAAAACTGGAGGTACTGCAGAATTTCTTCTTGAGCACTATCTTCTTTGTCTAAAATTTTGTACTTACACAAAGCTTTGTTGCTAAACTATGTAATTGAATAACTCTACTTGACTTCTTTTGAATAGCTTTTATTAATTTACTGTGATTACCTTCAAAATAGTGGAAAGCTGATAAGAATGGCTTCATGTATGAGATGCAATATACATTCTCAGTCCCAAGGCCAACAAAAGAATAGGTACCTTTTCAGCAGCAGATGCCTTCCGGAGGATAATACACCCACCAGCTACTCAGCTGCTTCATCTGTCATTTTTATGAAGGCATGTCATGGTTGGACAGAGCAAAATTGCCTGTGAAAAGCTATGTGAAGAAAAAAAAGGAGACAGAAACAGGTAACTGCCTCTTCCTAAGTGCTGGATAAAATTAGTGTTTGGGGAGAGTGAGGTGATGGGGAAGAGAGAAGAGTATACAGGAAAACAAACATAACAAATAACATCAAAGTGCTGCAGTTGCTCCAGCTCTATTAGTAGCTGTTTTAAAAGATAAAAGAAATTAGAAAGTAACAGATGTGAAACAATCTTAAGCATAAATTTCTTCACTCTTCTTATTAAGCATGGTTAAGATTTCAATTGTCAAATGTTCTTTAGTTCAGAGAATGAAAGTAAACAAGGGAAAATTTAACTGTTCTTCAGCATTGTAAGCCTACTGAGCTCTATAATTTTCTGAAGATTTGTTTTCTGACACTTTCACCAGAAAAGGGAGAGAGAAGAGAGGAAAAAAAGTGTTTCACCAAAAGCATTCTGACCCATAAAAAGACCCAACTGTGTGTGTTGGGAAACATGTCCAAATGCTTCTCTATTTAAGGCTTTTTTCTCTTTCAATAAAATGTCAGTACCTCTTTGAATAGATATTGTCCTTGGCCAAGACCCTAGTGAAAGGCAACAGATGTTGCTAAGATTGTACCCAGGCTATCCTCTATCCTGTTTCATTTCTGAAAGGGAAAAGAGAGAAAGAGAGAAGAAAACTTACTTTAAATCACTGGACCATTTTGTACTTCAGCAAATGTGTTTGCACATGCTCGACTGGCCTCGCAGAAAGGGCTCAGCCTTTTGCATTCAGCCTGAGGTCAGTCTTACTGCTCTGTTCAGTGGTCCACACTCCTTTCACATGGAGCAGCTGCCTCTGATTGCTAGAACAAATTGAGGTGATTCAGGCCACCAGCAGGGCCATGGTACAAGTGCTTTTCACCAGAAAGGGAGGGAAAGCCTTAGAACAGGACCAACTGGGGTTGCCTACAATAAACCGTAGGATTAGATTTGATACACTCAATATTAAGACATGCTCTTGCTGAAAAGTAGGCCATAGTGACATAAACTACAAGACAGTTGGACTGAGAGAAGAGGAGAGAAAATGATGTTCAAACATTTATTAAGTTACACCTAATTATTTAATTGGCAAACATTTAAAACAGTAACACTGACAGTTCAGGCTGGGTAACAACTTGGTGTTTTAACCCTTGATGGAATATTATTGATGTAAGTGTGATTACAGATCAGTTTCTCCCCTGCTATAATATTGTTAGAACCATTGCCTACAAGTTCTCTATACTATTCCTGCTGTCAGTTTCTAGAGAAGAATAATCATCATTTCCTACTATTTTATCATCCATTTCAGTAGCTGGAAACTGCCACACAGCTGTTAACCTAAGTGGTCAGGGGAGAAGAAAAAAAAATAAAAATGATGAAGATTTGGTATTTACCTCTTTTTAAATTCTTTCTAATCTACCAAATGAGATGAGAGCGTACAACAGGCATTAGCAGGGAAAGATGAAGGCATAACCCTCCCCTTTCCCTAGCACAGCCAATCTCCTGTAATTACTTGGTTCAGTCCCAGATATCAGATCACAGTATTTTCTACTGTGCGAAGGATCAGACCAACAGCTCTCTGAGGCTGAGGTCAAACAAAACAATACAGTACTGCATTAAGCCATAGCACCAAGCACTTACCACTTCAAAAGGATTCATTATTTGATGCCTCTGACAGGAAAGCAAAATCTCTATGTGTATATGGGTAATTCCACCAGACTGAACCCCTCCCCTGCCAAAAAAAAAAAAAAAAAAGTTTATGTTAATTCATAACACCATGGATTTAAGATCGGGGAAATTAGCAATTACAGCATTTACTCTGGGTGTGCATTCAGATGGAATGTCTGGGTCTAACACATGACCTTTGAAGTACACTCATTCGTGAGGTAGTTTAATATGCTGAAGAAGAAAGGAAAAAGATCTTTATATGTGTTCATTTAACAGGTATAGAAATGGAAGCTGGGGGAAAAGATATGTAAAAACCCTCCTGTTGACTCAGAAATGTTGAACTGTAGAAAAGAAAGTGCCAAGTGGTATGCTAGAGTCTTTGCTACTTGACTTAACCAGAAAACAAAACAAAACAAAACAGGTTTTAACTCATTGAATAACAGATAAAAATTTGAGGTATATCTCAATCTCTATTATTTCATCCTATTGCTTGTTACACAGATATTAGGAAAAAGAAAATAAAAGCTGTATATTGAAATAAGAGTTTTAAAATAAAAGACTAAAATAAATCTGTATCTTCAAGATAAAAGTTCAGTTATTTTCCTGGTTAAAAACAATAAGTAAATACATAGTTTGTATCATGAAATTTTCATCATAGAACTTGTTAAACCTTTGTTTTCTCTAAGGCACAGGAAATAATATGTGTATGAATTTTGAAGAGCTGCATATGAAAACTCACTTCTATTAGTAAGATAATATACAAGGCAAAATAAACAGTGGCCAATGCCTATTAAATAAGGGATGGTTTTCAGCTATGTGAAGTGTGGAATTGTGTGTTTCGGTGACGCTGGAAACAAAGACAGCCAAAACATTCCTCTTCTCCTTCCTACCCCTGTGCTACTGCTCACCATATCCTGTCAGCTGGGGTGACATCACTTGTGTGAGGCTACATTGTAAAACACATTGCTTGATGATTCAAATTGAAATAGACAATGAAAAAAAGTGATCTTTCCCATTTGTTTTCTTCTTCCAGGATCAACTTTTAAGCAGAAGTCTGTATCAGCACAATTAGGTGGAACAAATAACAGGGATGAGAGAGCAAGAGTAAGCAATAAGGAAAATAATAAGGAAATAAGGAAATAATAATAAGGAAATTTTCACTGTAAATTTCCTTCAGAAACCACATAACCTGGGGAACCTCAACATCTTTGGGCACATCTGCTGGTATATTATCTTTTTTTTTTTATCTCATTCTATTGGTGGGTTATATGTTCTTCTTATTGGTCTTTTTCCAAGCCTTTGCAGTCCTAATTTCCACAAGTATAGACATTGAATGAGAAAGAGGAAGGAATTGAATCTTACTAAGTTCTTCAATGGTAAGTTCTGGAGATAGAAATGGGGACTTCTGGGATTAATCTGACAGAAAAGATCAGTCACTTGCATGCTTCTGTCTACACTTGCCAGATTTGTGCAGCATGTAAACAGCAATGTATGACTGACAGTGTCAAATACTGCTGAGGAGACAGGCAGGAAGGGTATGGGTATTTGCCAGTTGTCACTCCAAGGTGATATGCACTTTAATAAAATAGGCATGAGGGAACAGAAAGGGACTTGATTAATGTTTTGAAGGAAACAAGTTCTCATCTGGGATTCTACTAGCAAACAAAAAAACATGCCACAATTGAGTGTGCAAAAGCTTGTGCCAGCCCCTTCTGGGTAGAAAATCATATTGAAATAAATAATAATAACATCAGTTCATTTTGATGGTTCAAATATTAATATTCAGGTGTACAAAATTATTTGATGATATCTAAATTATTTGGTGATATCTGGTCTTACATAAATAGGCCTCAGCAGACCATAGGCTGAAACCCAAATACTCTAACCCTTAAAATTTAAGCAGAGAAGCTACTAGAGAAAAGAATCTTTAAACCCTTACTGTTACAGAGAATTAATGGATGGCTGTTGTTATGACATATTTTAGTAGATGTGTTATCCATATCACATGTATTACATTCCAGGCAATTTCAGTACTGATATGAACAGGAAAGACCACTATGTAACTAAGTCTGATCTTCTGAATGTCTATGGTTTTAATTGGTATCACTAACTCAGGGTTCATAAGAATCTCTGATGACTACAACATGAAAAGGAAAAAAAAAACTACTAAGCTTATTATTACAGAGAGTTTTACGTTATTAAAGGGCTATTACTACTTGGGATAGTTAACAAAATACATAAAGAAGCAGAGAACATAACTGATTTAGAATTTCAAGAGTCTTTTGAAAAATTCCTTCTTTTGAGGATATTAAGTGATGAGAGGGAATGATGCACAGTCATGTTATGGATTAAAAACTAATTAGGAGACAGAAAACAGAGTAAGAATGTATTCCTGCTCACAACCTAGAAGTGAGTTTCTTTCCACAGCAGTGCCAGAGCTAGCCTTATCTGCACCAAACCACGTGCATTATTCGCTACTATCCTTACAAATCAAAGGAAAAACAAAAACAATTTCATATCTTTCATTTTTTGTATTACACTAGGACTGGGTATACCACAGAGATGTGCTAGTTAGTCTGAAGGGTACAGTGCGTTATAGTTTTGTTCTTGACTATTTACCTGGAAGAAAGAATTTATAAAGAAATGAAAACGTCCACATGGTCTTTCTTCTTCTACCTGAAACAAGCTGATGGAAACCGAAAGGGAGTATTCAGCTCTGAAGTGGCTTCATTCTCTATAGAGGCCATGGTTTTTGTTGTCTGTAGTTAGCATACAGGTTGATCACCTGGTTAATTTAGTGCTTATATTGCATGCCTACATTTAGTTGGTTGGCAATCTCAGGGCAATAAAGGACCTTCAAGAAGACTGGACAGCAGTTCAGAGATTTAGTCCGCAATGGATCCATGGGAACCCTTCAGGTCAAACTGTGCTCATTCTATCCATTCACAGACGTTCATAGGTCTCCCTTCGGTTATGATTACTCAGTAACGAGAACCTCTGGCATCCATTTGCATATGGCCATGCTGATAGGACAGGTGATACTCATAACACTATGGTGACTATAGAGCATAGCCCTGTGAGAACTCATTATCTCAGTTTAGTTCACAAGTCTTACTCTGTCAGACCCTTGAGGCTACGAACTGCAGTTATTCTTTTCCTATTGAAATTAGGAGCCTATGGTAAGCAACTTACTTCTCTACAAAGTAAAAAGTCTTCTATTGCAAAAAGCCACCTACTCTCCTCTCTTGTTTAAATCGAATAGAGGCTTATAGGAGGTACAATGAATATGGACTGAAACGCCAAAAAACTAAAAATGTAATTCAGGCTTTAGTATAAACTCCAGTCATGTTTTCACGGTAAAGGAGCTTCACTCTTTCTCACTTGTGCAGTATCCTTTTACTCTCTGGACAGTAAGATTTATCAACAAAATAATCTGAACCAAACACAAGCTGAATGATTATGAAGGTTTTTTGATCTTGGCTTAGTTTTAAACCCAGAATAAGGAAAAGATTATAAATGAGAGGATTAGCATATACAGAAATTTACACTGCACTTTCATCTCCAGGCAGTACAATAATACCTCAGAGAAATAAAATCAGAACATGGATCCAATTTAGTTGACTGAAAATGATATGATGGAGGTAAAGATGCTTTTTAGGGAATGAAAATCAGATAAGAGTTGGAGTTTGTGCACACCATTATTCCTTGAGTATCCCTCGCGATGATTATAATTATGAGAGCTATGGTAGCCCACTGGTTCAGTCTGTGTACAAATGCCAAAAACTTTTTTTTTTTTCTTCCCAAAGGAAATAGCAATAATCATATTTTTGTATATTAAAACATATTGAAATATTTTGTGCTTGGGGTTCCAATGAATCATTGCTTGCAACCAAAAAAATTTCAAAACTCAGGGCAGACTATATGATATGGAGTGACTGGGGAAAGGGCTCCAGGTCTTTAAAGAATCCGATCCCAAACACTCTTTCAGAGAGGGGGCTCTGCTCAGGATAGGTTATGGATCTTGTGCTGATTTCACATTGTTGTCTAGCTAAACTCCACCAGCACTGCCCTCTCACTCTCCCACCTTAAAGCAACTACGAGAGAAAACACGATGAAAAAGAGCTCAAGACTTGAAGAACCATTTACCGTCACAGGCAAAACAGACTCAGAGTAGGGAGATTAATACCATTTATTGCCTATCATTAGCAGATTAGAGCAGTGACAAACTAAAAGCAAACTGAAAATGCCTTCCCCATCCTCCCTTTCCTCCTCCCCTCCCTCTTCTCCTCATATCATCCCATCCACCCTCTTCGACACCCTTCCCTTGAGTGGTGCAGGGGAATGGGGACTTCGGTCAGTCCATAACACTTCTTCTGTGCCATTCCTTCATGTTAACGACCTTCCCCAGGTCCAACTTGGGGTCTCTCCCACAGGATGCCGTCCTTCCTGAAATGATCAGGACAGGTTTTAAAATAACAGGTTTCCCACAAACTGCAGCTCTTCATGAAGCTACTGGCCCATACCATGGGGTGCAGTTCTTCAGGGGAGGACTGCTCCAGCACGGGTCTCTCACGGGCAGCAGCTGCCCCCAGACCCCCTGCTCCTGCGTGGGCTCCTCTCCATGGGCTGCAGCTCCGGCCCGAGGCCTGCTCCTGCGGGGGCTCTCCATGGGCCGCAGCCTCCTCCAGGCCACATCCCCCTGCTCCACCGGGGGCTCCTCCACGGGCTGCAGCGTGGAGATCTGCTCCGTGTGGGACCCATGGGCTGCAGGGGGACAGCCTGCTCCACCAGGGGCCTCTCCACAAGCCGCAGGGGAACTGCTGCTGTGTGCCTGGAGCACCTCCTGCCCTCCTGCTGCACTGACTGCAGAGCTGGTTCTCTTATCGTTTTCTCACTCCTCTTTCGTAGCTGCACAGCAGTTTTTTCCTTTCTTAAATCTTCTGTAACAAAGGCACAACCTGTGTCACTAACTGGTTTGCCTCTGGACAGTGGCGGATCCCTTTTGGAGCTAGCTGGGACTGTCTCATAACTAACTTGGGGCAGTTTCTGGAACCTTCTCACAGAGGCCACCTCTGCAGCCTCCCCTCTAACAAAACCTTGCCACACGAGCCCAATACAGATCTGAATGAGTACTGCAAATCCTACATAATAATTGAATAATGCAGTCACAGAACTAGTTATAACTTTGCAGGAACATGTCTAAGTATATGTTGTGTCACCTTTTTACCGTACTAGAACCGATCCAATGATGAGCTCTTTCACTCAGCTTTTGTCCAGAAAGTAATGCTGTATCAATTACTGAGCAGTTAGAAATTATATAATGTTATAATGTGTGAATGGGAAATAGCCACAGTTGTGCAATATATCTCCTCCTATGTACAGTGCTTCCTCAAAGCACTTTATAAACATGAACTACTTGTTCCAAAGAGCATATATTAACACTAATTTTCCTATATGAATCACCCTTAACAATTTTAACTTGGAAAAAGTAATAGACAAGAAAAATCAATGCTAAAAATTCCTTATAACACAGAAGTTAATGTCATCAGCTTTCTTTTTGAAATAGAAACACTTTACGTTTAAATTTAAATGTACTTGGCAGTTGAAACGGTACTTTCACCATTTCTAAAACCTGACACTCATTTTTTACTGTTATCTTTCTTATTCTTTTTCATTTATCCTATTTTGAAATTTGCCTATTCCATATTTATATATGTGTGTCTATGCATCTATGTGTGTATATATATATCTATAGGTCCTTCACTATTTATTTAGGTAAAACTCTCACTGAAGACAAGGAAAATTGTATTAGCCATAAAGTGAAGATTCAGGATACAGATGTCTCTCCAAGATAAAGTGTTCCATAAAGTAATATTCCCTGACTCTTTCAGGCTACTTAAGCCTGAAGAAATGCCACTGGGTACCATATCATGAAGAAGAAGAAGAAGCTCCCTTCCAGACCAGAGGCTTTCAATAATATCTTCATTTTAATGCAGTATGTTTTCCCTTCATACATTTTCTGGTACTTCTTTGGATGCTATTTAAGTTAATAATGTGGGATAATTTGAGACTAAGCCATACTGATAACACATACTTCATAAAATATTTGAAGTGAAATTTTAGACTACTTTTGATACTTCCAGTTCAGAGTAAACACTGTTCTCAGTTTGGCTAGGCTTCAAGTATAACTGTGATGCTTTTCCATTAGGAGACAGTTATAAAGGTGTTTTAACTACCTACCTGACTTGGAAACCTCCAGTCCATGTTACGCCCTTACTTAGAACATTAAAATGTATTTGAATATTGTTTAAACTCAGAGATTTAAATAGATAAATTCCACTTTCATAGACAGTTCTCACAAATAGCTACAGTATAGTATACAGTGGTACAATGAGGTATATAATGTTATTTAATGTATCAGATACTCTGATGTAACATGATACTTTTGATAAAGTTTTTGTGTTTGTAGGATACCTAGGGTATATACAGGTTATCTCACCTTACAATCAGAAACACTAAGAACACTCACACAATTTCTTCAAAAGAACTCTGCTATAGATTTACACCCAAAATTACTTGGTCCAGTTAGACAGTTAGACCAATTATTTGTTCCAAACAGACTTCCAAACAGACTTTTTTTGTTTGTTTGTTTTGTTTGTTTCCTAAAAGCAGTTCTTATTCTTTGGTACAGAACTTAAGTGAGGAGTAGATCATAAGGTAGCAGGAGAAACTTATCAAAAACAGACAGGAATAAGCCATAGTTTAGACTTTAGAAGAGATATTTATTAGCATCCTTTTATGTGGACAGAGATTAAGATTTCTTTTCATGAATCAGAGGAAGGTTTTTTTTGTTTGTTTGTTTGTTTTTTTAATTCAGTGCTTATTTTCTGCTGGTAGAAAAATCATCTTGAAGAACCTAAACAGAACTTTTTCTAGTATAAGATATTTTACATTCAGTAAATGCAACAATGTTAACACAGAAAAGTTCCCAAATAGCACACAAACTAAATTTCTTCTTCAGAAGTATCATGAATACATAGGGTCACTTTGTCCCAGGCCTGATCTCTAATTACAGAGATTATGGCAAAGGTCATTCCACCACTTCTTCCTACAAGACCTTTCAAAAGAAAATGCATTTTAAAAGAACATTTCTTCTCAAATGAAAAGAAGAATCGGCCTACAAAACTGGTGTCTGGTGAGGTTACTACTTTCCTAGAGACATGAAGGAACAGAACTGGATATCAAATGACCTCTATACTTTTGAAAATTGTAGTCATTAGACACTGAAATCTGTAAAAAGCAATTCAATGCACTCATCTATTTTCCTGTAACGTGAAATGAAAAAATCATGAATAAAAATTCAAAGCAATGAATTTTGGAAATAAAAAGAATATCTTAAAGCAGAATACAAATAGTCAACAGAAATCTGTTTTTACAAGAAGAAAAACAGAGAGAGAGAAAAAAATATGAGAGTATGTTTCCTTATTTATTATATATAAATTTCTATGGTGATTAAGAAATAATCAGTGTAAATCAGCAAGATGCTATACCTCACAGCCTTATCCTATGGAGAAAAAAAAAAAATACAGCATGCACATGAAATCGAAGTCCGTGATGATCATTACGGAAACTAATTTTAAGTATGTGGTAAACTAGGCTGATTTGCTAAACTTAAACCTCTGTCCCTAGCAAAGCCATCCATGCTCAGATGAGCAAGCTGACAACAAGAATCCCAATATTGTAAGATTTTCAGTGTTGTGAAGGTGTCAATTCTTCACACTTTGATCATTCTACCTTTAGTTCTCAAGGTCAGTTCTGTGTATCTGGGAGATATATTGATGGATGTTACTATCAAATCCTAAAAAGTAAATATGCTCTGAAAATAAGAACTGCAAGAATATGACAAATTCAATTTGTTGTTTGGTTCATCTAATATTGAGCAGTAGTTCTGAGACATAATCAGAAACTAAAATGTAAATTCACTTTTCAAGTCAATTTGCTTGGTTTTGAGGAAAAATGCATGAAACTGATCTGCTGGGACATTATAAGTCAAATCAATAAAACCATACTATTTAGAATGACTGTAAATACTGAATCAACACAAGCTCTATTAATATGAGTGTTAAAAGATTAAATTGAAATACATTTTATACGGTAAAGTGGATTCTGTAGTCTGTATATGTAGTTTCTCAAAATGTTTTGAATTGTATGTAAGTTGTATGTAGAAACAACTCTACAAATAAGCAAGTTCTTAAAAACTATGCTATTTTTTAGTTGTAAGGCATATTAACTTAGATATTGAATGTTTTATTTTTAGTTATATTTTGGCACATAAGCCTCTCTTCCTTGTCTGGTGAGATTCTCTGCTTTACTCTGAACAGTTCTCCTTACAACTGATGAACAATCAGAACACAAAATATGCTGCTGGGCATAGATCCCAGGTAAGGAAACATAGCAATTGAAAGATCCAGTGACTGATAGAACTTGTGATGCAAGCCATCTACAGGGTCAGTTGTGTGTGGCACAACAACTAAGATTGATATGAAGAAAATGTATTCTTCACTCAGCTTTCATTTGCTTGAGCCTGAGCGTTAGGATTGCAGCTCTATAAATGTATTGAATCGCCTCTTTAGAAAGAATTGCATAAACTGCACTTAACCTGGCCTTGCAGTTCTTTGGAGATTGCTCAGGAACTGATTTTTTCCTCCACTTTTGTTTTGACCTCTAGTTTTGTGTCGATCTGGGGGCATTGTACTGACAATCTCACTGTGACTCTTTTTGCAACAGTATATGCTGTATCTGAACCTGATGGACAGACTGCAGAAGTTATAGCTCTAGGACTGATATCCTTGCTCTGTTTCAGTTCATGTGATCTGCTTTGAAATGGATATAAATCTCTTACCATACTTTCTTGGATGTCTTAATCAGGATCATCCTTGCTTATGGGAAATATCAGTGGTCAGGCAACAAAAATTTTCCAAGAAATATTATCTTAGGAAGAGTATTATTTGCCTCTGTGTCTCCAAAGAAGATTCCATTGGAACAAGTGAAATTACAGTCTTGGGTACAACACAAGGAAAGCCCTTGCCAATACTTATTTCATAGTTTCATTTCAAAAGTTATTTTCACAGTTTGTGATGTTCTTGTGACTTGTGATGTCTTTAAACTGGTTTGGGAGCCCATTAGGCCTCTTTCTTTTGGAAAGTTTCTTCAAAGAAAAAGTAGTGGAAATCATATCTAAAGAAGCCTGAGTGCTTTTCTCCATATCCTGATTTACAGAGTGAGTCTAATGGTGGGATGTTAATGCAGAGTTGTTGGTTCCTGAGAAAGCATTTCTAATTTTAAATGTCAGTTATCAAAAGCTTGTATTTTAGTAACTTAGCTTAAAAATAAAACATGTACTTGAGGGTTTCTTGTTTTCCAGCTGTCAGATAGGTTGTCTTAAAAATATTTTCCATTCAATATGTGATTAACTCCAGAAATTTCCATGTAGTGACTCTTTAAGTCAAATAAATAGTGAAAGAATTACTGGAATTTTCTTCACAAATGTTTCTTGCAAAATATAGTATGCACTTAACAGACGGGACCTTCTTTAACAGCAATCACCAAGACTTAGAAACAGACAACAAAACAAACAAAAACAGATACTCATTTTGAATATTAGCGTTTTTTCATTCAGTGATTGCTGCCACGTAAAAGTTTCTAGAATTCAATTAGTTGTTCATGAATTACACAACTTCCAAAATAGCAGCTACCTGCTTCGCTTAGATAGAATCATGTGAACTATTTTGCCTCTGAGAATTGCTTTTCACAAGGTTGTTCTGAGCTGCAGATTCTTTTATAGCCTTCAGAAAATAAAAAGACACTTTGCGCTTGTGTGAAACTTTCCACCTGAGGCTCAAAAAGCTCTTCCTAACCCTTCTATTACATTTCACAATCTTTGTGGTACAGGCTAGTACCATTATGACTGTATAGATAGGGAAAAGTAGAAAGGAAAACTCAGACAATTTACATCATCAGTCCTTAGCAGAATTTTTTTTTTTCCCTGCATTTGTCTGGAATGCTCAGGCATACCTTTGAGTACACCCTCACGCCCCCCCCCCCCAAAAAAAAAAAAAAAAGGAGCCAGCCACCACCACCAAAAGTACCTGTCTGATACATGGACCATACATGGACCCTGTGCTGCAAATAGTGTAGGAAAACATTTCTCTCTCTGTCTTCCCAGACAGGGACACAACAGCCAGGGCAGAGTAATGGGGGTGCAGTGGACATCTGCTGGGAGTTCAGCCTACTCACTTTAGATCCAAGAAGTGGCCAACTAATGTACTGATCACATAGTTTCTCTATCTTGTCAATCAACAACATTCCTAACTATATTGTGTTTCTCTACTGAAGCTTCAGGATGGCCTCTGTGTTGCACTGAGCATGTGGTGGTCAGTTTTTTTCTTAACTTGAGCAAGAAACTGGAGGAAAAAAATAGACATCTCAAGTTGCATTTTCACTCATTGTGATCAAGGTCATCAGAGGAATGCATGATGAAGCACAGCAGATCAGTCAGAGCAGGTTAATGCATGTGGCATAATCTGGATAATTTATCTAGTTGACTGGTTTTAGATATAAATTTGGACATAAATTTGAAATTTGTGTGTCTTGAAATGATGAATTAAGAGATTGTGAAAAGAATGTTTGTTTAGTCTCAGAAAATAAAAATATAGCAGTGAAGGTACTCCAATGGAGGAAATTTTGGACTATTCTGGATTTCAAACCTGTTGACATCTATTCTGAAAAACTCCAGTGAAGTCAATAACCTTATTCTGTTTTTATACAGACTCATTGAGTCTACCAATCTTGAATTTCAGTGGTGCCACCCCAAACAAAAGAAAATTGAAGACTTTTGACAGTGTTCTGTAAGAGAAAAATATTACAATGTATTTTTTCCTACTACAGAAAAGATTAATTCATATGCAATATACCAGCACACTATATTTTACATTCCCACTCAGAAATATACACATGTACTCACTCTCACAAGAGTATGCAGTAGCTACAGTCAGATTTATGTCTCTGTAGAGCAATTTGAAAGAGTGTGATCCAGAAACTAAGCTGAACATTAAGCCTGAAGGAGCTGTTAAGCAACAAGGCTTTGCTGATTAAAACATGAACTTTATTTTAGTTTATTTAATTCATTTTGCATTTGGCTGTTTTATGTTAATTATCTCATATGCAATTTTTATTAAATTTACTTTAGGCCTTAAATGAATATTTCAAGTTGCTATTGACAATAGTTTATTGAATATCAAATCCAGGTTGAATGTATTGCAACATTTAATTCCCAACACAATTATGAAAAAGGAGCTACAAAAGAGAGTTTTTCAATGGTCTAAGCCAAGGATGGTAAGTTAGGAGATAGAAATCTAAATGGAAATCTTCACTGCACTCACTGTGTAGGTAGGGAAGGTCTTAGCTATTTTAGACTGGGATCATGACTAATTTTTTTGAAGATGAGCAACCTACAGACTACTAATGTTTGGAAGAAGATATCTTGGAAAACCTAGTTATAGTATGCTCAAGCCAACACTGGGCCCCAAAACTGAATAAATTTGAAAGACAGCTTTTTAGTGTACAAGTGATAGAAGAGAAAGTTACCCAACGTCCCAAACTTATGTTTCAGTATCTTCATTCATAGGATCATAGTTACCTACATGTATGAAGTACTTCAGAGTTAATAATGCTTTACAAAGCAGATTCAGCCCTGGTATAAGTAGATATAGTTTGACTGGCAGTTGTGCTACAACAGTGTGTAATCTTTTAAGTAATAAGTATTATCAGTAATGACATTTATTAAGAAGCACTATTAGCTTAGCTTTGCAGTGCAAGACTGAGTTTGTTGGAGTGGGAAGATGATCTTGTCATGACAGGACAGAAGTTGTGAGTTCTATATCCAATATCACATACATAATATTATAATATACTTTATTATACACTTTCTTGGAGAGCCTAGGGTAGCGTCTCTGTATTTGAGTCATTCCCCTTCTTGTAAAACTACGTATACTATTGATTTTTTTTTCCAATTTCTTTTTTTATTACTGTCACAGCATGACAATTAAAAGGCACTCCTTTTGAAATACTCCTTGCAGTCAAAGCTCTGTGGATAAGTTCACTGTTATCTGTGACTGTGTTTGCTTTTCTTCATTTTAGTTTTTAATATTTTGAAAAACGCAAAGCTGGAAACAGTGAAAAATGAATTTAATTTATCCACGGGCTAGGACCATAAAGAAAAGTGATGTGCATTAGACCATTTGACATCTGGAAACTTCTGCAAAGTAGTTCAGCTCTCCAACATCTCCTCTTTTAAAGTCACTAACAGATAGCAACATCTGTTCTAATGATTTTTGCTGATTGTTATGCCTCACTAGCAGGAAACAGACTGAAATCAGCAGCTCATTTTGTAGGCCAAACACTGCAAGTAGAAATATGTCCAGGTGGTCAGTTCCTCTAAAAAGAGTTAGATGAAATAGTCCTCTCTAGGAGCAGAAGGACTGGCAATGTTGGCAGATGGTTACTTTAGTCATAGGAAGTAGATCTAATCAAGATGTCTGTTAAAAAAGAACTAGTTTTGAAAAAATGGTGCCATGCAGTTAAATGGCTGAGGAAATATAATGGCTTTTATCACCTTGCGTTAGTATTTTTGCTGAAAATAAGATACAGAGGTGTTTTCTCCCTCTAGAAAATGTTGCTGTATTGTATAGGCTGTCCTGTCCACTGACCCTATCATATATGTGAAAATAGTTACAGAGTTCATAAATACGGAGACCTAGACTTAGAGGTGGGTGTAGCCAGGAAGTAGATAATGAGGAAAAAATATTTGTGTGTGTGTGTGTGTGTATGTATTTTTAAGACCTTCTCTGAAGAAAGGACAATACTCTAATTCAGTGCTTGGACAACTGCATGTGGATTAATTCCGTTGACTAATTTAGAAAACAGAAATTGCATTAGAAACACAATGGGGATTCTTTTATTTATTTATTTTCTGATAACACTTCAGGGATGAGTCTGGGAGATATTATTAAAAATGTCAAAATTACCTCTTCCCTTCTTCGCCATGGCTTCTTTCTGAAGGACTTGCTGAATTCAGACAATAATTCTCCTTTACACTGAAAAATACCAAAAGAAAAGTAGTTATTTGGAAATAAGTCTTTTCAAGAACCTCATGCAGAATAGCCATATTAGTGCTGAAAACAGACTTCAGATCTGAGTATTGGTAAGATGATCTACAAGAAATTAAGGTCATGCACAGGGAGATTTTTTGCTCAGCTACTATCTTCACTCCTATGTTTCTGATACATTGGCTGAACATGGATGAGGGATAACCTGAAGCCCATGCTCTTACCGGTTTTGCTAACTTTAAGATGACAAAATGCTGAATTGCACTAAAATCATGTTAATCATTAAAAACACGTACATTTTCTTTTAGGATCTCAAGCTATTACATTGAGAAATAGGACAAATGTAATCTGTTAAAATAAAAATAATTCAATAAAAATAGTGATAAAGTTAAATTTCTACTTAATGTAATGGTCTGGTCAGGCTTTTCTTTGTAGACTATGCTGCACAAATGCAATATCATGTACTTTAGATGCTTACAGTCTCTGGAGGAAAGGTCCTTAGCCATTTTTCAGTTGGCTTTTAAATGCTTATTTTATGTGTAAGTGTAAATCCCCTCTGGAAAAAGCACTGAGAATGATGGAAGATTATAGGGTGTGATTTACTCACATTCATATCCTGAGAGACAAAGTGCCTTGAAATACTCCAATGTGGAATGTAATCTGTTGTAATTGTTGTGGAAGTAATAAAAATAATGAAGAATTATTTCATATGTAGAAAATGAATTTTCACATATTTGAGAATCTCCTGGCCACCCTAAAGAGTCGTGCTTCTGATTCCCCTGTTATGTTGTTTCTGACAAATCATCAGATGCGTTTTTTCTTTTTTTTTTAATGATGTGCACTTTTGCCCCACCCAGTGGCCATTACCTAAATTGCCAGGTCTGCTTATTTTGAGTTTTCCCCTCTTCGCCCCATTCTGCAGCGTGGATCTGCCACTGAAAACTGAATAAAAGCTGTCCCCTGTTGCTACCACGAGTATATTAGGCTATCATTATCTGCAATGACACTACCATCTGTAATGTGCTCTGGGGCAAACACAGTCACTGCCAGTAGCTTCAGCACCACCGGCAGATGCTTCATCATGCAAGAAGATGCATGAAGATGAAATATGCATCCAAGTACTTGAGAAGAGACGGAGAGGAGAGAAGAAGAGGGCAGCCAGAAAATAAATGCTGTTAATGTGTCTCGTCAACAAGGATGGAAACAAGGAAGCACAGGCTAGGTCAGATGCATTACTCAATCTAAAGGAATAACGGGTATAAAAAAGAGACTCATTTTCTTTCACTAGGAAATCTGAGAGTCTATAACTTTTTATGGACTTTTACATCTTCCCTTTTTTTTCACCAGTACCTTACAAAAATTGGTTCCAAATTAAAGTAATAAATAGAAGTTGTTTTTCTCAAAATTCCTGCCTTCACTCATTTGGAATAGAAAATGAAACACTTGCACACAAAAGACAGGAAATAGAGACAGAGAAAAGATTTTGTTCCCTGTAGATCAGAGGACTTTTATATTGAACTTTATTTTGCTTTCCTTTAACCAATTTCTCTGTTATCAAGATCTCAAGGAAACAGAACTCTCTTCCTGGACCTCATTGTCACATGTGAAGGTGCAAATGCGAAATAAAGATATATAAATCTTTTCAGGAAGCAAAGACATTCTGGCCAATATATTATTTATTCATTTATTTATTTTTGATCTCCTGATTTCTTGATCTGCAATACCTACATGCAAAGAATGCAGTTCTGTTCTTGTTATAAAGTAGCTGTCTACAGAATATGTTCATTATATTATATGTCTACTATAACACTAGCTATGCACCTCAGCCAAAACCAGGGCTTCAGTATCATATATTCTGTATTCATACAACAAAAGAGAGAACTATTAATAAAATGTCTCTGCAAAAGCTACTTCAGTACTTTCTCTGGAAGTCCTCTAACATGAGTTGCTGCAGGTCTACATTTTGGTGTCATTTCTTCCTCACTCTTTTTCTCCTTTTCCACATGCATGGTCTCAGGAATTTACTCAGTACCATCAAGAAGTGGAGTGCATGTCTGCAGGAAAAATCCAGCTCCTGAAATATGTAAAATGCATGTCCCCTCATGCAACTATATACAGCACATTTATATATTAGTAATATTTTTTGCACTGTTTCATTTACTTCATTTAAAAAAATAATTAAAAAAAATCATTAAGACCAAAATTGATCATCATTTTCGCAGAAGTAGAGAAAGATTTTATTTTTTTTTCTATAAATAGGTTGAATTACTCAACTAGCTTTAACTGCTATGAGGAATGGAACAGAAGACTGTCAAAATTCTGTGTCGTAATATATAGGCAAAGACTGAAGGATTATGGTTTCTTGGTCCAGAAATTGTTGTACATCACCCTTCGTTCACTCTTTTAGTGCAGTACAAGTATGCTGCATTGCTGCTGGAGAGGAAAAGGTATCAAGTGATGCCTTTGTATTAAGTGGTCCATTGTTGCCTCTATCAAGATTAATTAGGTCATTTTATAGGAGCCCTAGCCCATATAGTATTTTGCAGTAGGAGTTTGAAGTTTAACATACAAGCAGCCATCCAGACAGCAGCTCTGATCACACACTATATGATACCATATTTTTCTCAGAGATTTCCCATCCAAATAAGCACAAGATATGTTTGACATATCTAAAGAGAAAATGGTGTTTTTGCTACATTTTCTAATATGGTAAAGGTTTTGTTTATAATCATCACAAGAAGTCTGTGATGATTTTCTGGATATTTGTCTTGGCTTTTTTTTTACTTTCTGTTTTTACTTCTCTTCTGAAATGTGCCTATTTAAAAATGTACTCCTAAAGAGTTAAAAGAGTTCAAGCTATTCTAAACTTACTGCATTTGTCTAGGGGAAGTTCCAGGGGGTTTGTCAATTTTAATTAGAAATGGCACAATGATTGTGCACAATATAGCAGATTATCAGGGCTACTTGTTAAATTATAAAAGGCTGGCTAAGCTTCAGAGTGAAGCTACTGTCCAAATTAGCAGATTTGATAGTTTATAGTTTATGCTCACAAAAATAATTGCTTTTTTCTTCTTCCTTTTGAAGATTGTGTTCTTAGTCTGAGAAAAATACTGAGCTTATAGATCTCTAGCTAATTTCTGTGTATTAAACCTAGGTTCACAGCAAGTAAAATGCCATGTCCTTTTATATGCCTTATCTATTTTTAACATTTCTTATTTTTATGTTAAATTCACCACATACTCTTTGTTTTAGTATACCATGTTTTCACATCAGAAGGTCATTTATTGTGAATCCTGAGAACAAATTTTTAACTAAAGGAAAAAAATAGCTGTTTAGCTATCTGCAACAAGAGATACAAATGGATAGAAAAAGGAAGGGTACTAGTCCACCCAATACCTTTTTCATTAGGACTATCTGACACAGAAGAGACCTAGTTACCTGTGCTTCACTTGCTCCAGCTCTGAGGCAGAAGTCGTGTCTCCCTCTGACAATGTGGCCTCTGGAAGACTGGTGCTGGACACACATGAAGCTGAAGCATGGGCTCCTGTATCATCCTCCACCTTCACTGAATGATTTACAGTGTCACCTAATTTAAACTTGCAGGACAGCTCAGAGACTTCATGCCTAAGGGTAATGTGCCATTTTTCTTGCCTGTAGAGTTAGCTCTGGAGGCAACACAAAATCGTTATGAAAGCTTAAGAAAAGAAAGACAAGGACCAAACTCAAAAATCTGAAATCATAATACATGAAGCATCAGCCATCTACCGACATTGCTGATGATCACTATAAAACATTTCCTCTATTTATTTGCAAGTATTAGATTATAATCAAAGACAGTTGAGAAGACATTAGAGAAGGAAAATATTAAAATGGGAACTAGGAAAGAACCATAAGTTTTAGGCAGCAATCCTGACTATGCTACAGATTTCTCTTAAAATTGCTGTTAAGTCATTTAACTTCTTTGTGATTTGAATGTTCACTATTAGTAAATGGAGGTAATGAATTCCTTCTTAATAAGAGTGCTGAGGATCACTGTGATATAGGTGAATATTATAACACAGGTAAAACAAATGTTCTTATAATGTAATTAAGGCCTTTTTAATCTTTTTATAAGCATCAAGGTACAAAACTGTTGGGAAAGGGGGAAGGAAAGGAGGGGAAAGGAAAGAGAAAAGGGGAGGGGAGGGGAGGGGAGCGGAGAGGAGAGAGAAAAGTTCTAGTCTTACGCTCTGAAGCTGAGACAAGTGAAACAATGATTCACTGATTCTGAATAAATAAATAAATAAATAAATACTGTAGGACTTCTGCATACAAACACCAGCCTGAAAACTTCTAAGGGAGAAAATAGGAACAGGAGTGAAAATCCAATTCATGCATATCAAGTGCAGCCTCTCTATTGATAATCTGATTGCATTAACACCCATGGGACACAGTAAAGACAGCTTGAGAATATCCCAAACCTGTTACACTGTAGGATATGTCTTCTCTCTTCGCACTTATGTAGTCATCTCCCATCTATCACTTGATCAATGACCTTTTTTGAGGTTTGCTGAGGTCAAATGTTGTAGTTGGAATGGGGGGAAGTGCATGTTGGGGGGAAGGAAAGGACTGAAAAGAAGTTCTTTCTTCTTCTCCCCCTTCTTTCCTTTCTCTTTTCCTCCCTTGCTCCCACTCTCTCTCATTCTTCTATTCTGCTCCCTTTCTCACATACTTTGCTGATTGTTGAAACAGCATATCTTCACTAAGGCATTATCTCTAGGTGGAATATATTATAAAGTAAACTGCTTTATTAAAGAATAAAGAATAAACCTGTATAATGATTAAGCAACAACCTTCCCTGAAGGCTCCTATTTCTAATGAAATCTTCATACAATCTCTACCAAGGGAAGCAACATGTCTGCTAGGAGCACTGCAAAATAATTATAAAATGGCAAATATGATTTACTAACCTTTTTAGATGATTGAGTAATAATTCTTTAAAAAATCCCAGTTTTTGATACATTCAAGCTTTTTGCACTGCATGGTGCAAAAATGACCTTTTACTTAACTAAAACTTTACATTCACTACAGCACACCAACAACATGCAGAACAACCATAGTGAACTAAAGAAACGTTAATTTTCAAATGTTGAATACATTGTGTATTCCAGAAATGAGAACGTTCAGTGATCATAGTTATTTACAACTGTTTTGTTTTGTTTTTTAATCTCTGTATGCCACATTGTTGAAAGACTGGATATTTTGTTATAAATTTATCAAATGTAAAAAAAAATGTGAAAACTGTCCAACACACACACAAGAATGTCTTTTCTTCAACACTTAAACACTTAATTTAGAGACCTGAATAAAACCCTTTGTGAACTATATGGTAAGAATTCCAGGAGCTTGTTTATGAATGTTTATTGCCTGAAAATATCTTAATTCCAAGACTGAAGAAATACTTATTTCAAATTAGAGTAACTTTCATTTTGGAGCAAGGGCTTAAGTTTACAGTGGACTGGTTTATTTTTGGTGCTTGTTTTGTTTTATTTTGTTTTTCTCTCTCTACACAGACAATTACCTTGTATTGACAATGACTTATATTGAAGAAGCCTTGCTCTGAAGGAATAAAGAATTTCTCCACTGTGCACACGTTCTTGCACAAAAGATTTACGTTTATCTACAAAAGTTTAGACTCCAGTAAATAGGGACTACGCAGTAGATCTGCCCTTACAAAGGTTTGGTTACTGTGTGAAAATGTGAGCCTCATCTATTGCTTCCTTTATTGCTGATTTTCTTTTCACCTCTCATGAATTCAGAGAAAAAACATGTTTTGAACCCTTTTTAGATAAAGTTGCTTCATTCCAACAATTCACCCTCTATCTCAACTTCTGGAATTTGCATGCTTGTTCTAATTTATTTAAATGTAAGCGTCTTTCAGCATTGTTTTGTTCTGCTCTATATTAAAATGATTGCAAAGATATTCAATTTTCAGAACAGTGCTTAATCTCAGACTACAGAGTGGGCATTATAAGAAAAAAATCTGATTATTCAGCAATGCAGCTCATAGTTTGAGTGTTGTATACAGGTCAGATTATGTCATTCCAATTGCCTTGTTATTGCAACTATCTGAGCAAGAAGTTGAGGAAAAGGGAGAAGACAAACAGAAGGAAAGCCTGTCTGTCATGATATGACTTTTCCAATTCTACTTGTTTGTTTTAAATAAAATTTCTATTTACTTCAAGAAAGTGATATTCCTTTGATTTTTGCATGCTTTTGAGGAAAAAAAAAGAAAGAAAAAAATGATTTTTCATGCTCAGTCTATAGTTATTTTATTTTCAGCATTTGGAAAGTTGAAAAGTACTTGCAAGTGTACTGTCTAATGTGTGCAACGTAACTTATTCATTAATTAAAATGCAGTGATTGTCATTACGAGTCCAATATTTGCTCACAGTTGTTGCATGTTGATATCAGAGAATTTAAAATTACAGTTTCCTTACAATAGCAAGATAAGTCCTGATTCCTTTCCCATGCAGAGCAATGCATTAACCACCACTGACACTCTCATTAACTCATGGAGCTCTGCTTTAGAGCTATATTTGGTATGCTCTGTAAGATTGTCTTTCATGCATACTTGCATCAGTCTATGTAGGTACATTTGTCTTTTACCTTTCATTTCCCTCTTTTCATCATCTCTACATCAATGATGGGGTGAAATGAAAACCTTTCCAATGAAGAATGCAGTTATCATTCCGTAGCTCTGTCTCAAGCACCTGAGACTGCCAGATGATTTCTGTAATATTTGGGTAGACACAGAGCTGATTTCTAGTTTCAGACAAGGTCAGTTCTGCTCTTGTCATTACAGCAGATTCAGCATTAAGCTCTATGGTAATTTTTATTTTTATATTTTTTTTAAGTGTGTAACAGCACTCCAATCTACTGGTTAGTACTCAAACTAAGAGCCCTCCATAATCTGCTTCAGGCCCTGTTTTCCACTCACTCCTCTCTTTTGAATATTCCCAAGTTTCTCTTTCAATGTATCTTCCCAAGATTGCAGAGGGCTGTCAATCCTCAAATATGACCCATCTCAGGCACAGGCCAGGTGGCCTGGAACATTTGTCGTCCTCTGGAATAGGAGGCACCCGGAACAACCTAGGCTTGCTGACCCCAAAGCAGCAGCAGCTTCTTCATGAAACAATGACCTTGTTGGAGCTTTTAATCAAAACCGCATCATGGCAGCATGGGGATGGAGACCTTTCAAGCAGTTCTTTTTCCTAACTTTTTAAGGAAAAAGTTAAAATGACTTTTGCTGAAACTACTTTAAGCTGTTGCAGGTGGATTGTACTGTACACAATGCAGCTGGTTGCGCTGTGCACTGATTTAGATACTCATCCTGAATATAAAATGTATTACAATAGGCTTCCCTGAACATGGAAGTGGAAACCTGAGGTGCCAGAATGTGAGTCTTAATGAATGCTGCCACACTGCACAACCCACACCTATGGTGCTTGTGTTCCCACCAGCCAGACACCCTCCTTTCTGCCTTACTGAATTGAATTTCCGGCTATTAGGCTCAAGACTCAAGCAAAAGAGATTTAAAGAAAGTTACTTAATATTAATTTGAATGACAAAGTATTCCATTAATGGGAAAAAAAAATCAATAATGGTAATGTGCAATATTTTACTTAATAAGTGCTGGATGAGTAATGAAAAAATGTTCAATATCTTATTTTGAAAAATTATAAAGTCTTTCTAATGATTTGTTTGGTAAATATATCAGTAGATTTTCCAAACAATCTCACAGTAAATAAATAAATAAATAAATAAATAAATAAATAAATAAATAAAATATCCAAAGTACTTTTAAATAATTCATAACAAAATGTAAGAAAATATATTAAATTTAGAATTTGATGAGCAATATAATGAGACATCAACAAAAGCCATTGTATTGCGTGAACATGGAGAGTTATGAAGTATGACTGGGTTGTTACTAATTAAATTTTAATGGTTAATGTAGAGTTTCTCTCTTTCTTTGGACACTAGTAAATGTGTTTTAGAATATGTTTGTTGTTCAAGATATTTGAAGACTGTTTATTTATTTACTTTTCTTTCAATTTGATTAATTCTAATATGTTTTTAAAATCCTGTAGTAAATTCTATGTAGAGATTTTACCCCACTAAATTTAATAAATGTTATTCTTGCTGCTGCAGTCTTTGTAAATGAAAATTTGTTCACAAGAAAGTTGATAAAATTACAAGATATATGATTAAAGTATGGTCAGGATTGGTTGGATTTCTTTTAGTTTATTTCAGTGTTTAATATCTGGTCTTCCCCAAGTTGAACGTCATTTATTTGGTAAGATCATTATCTAGAAAGTAAATTCACCTTGCACATCTATGAGAAACTCAAAATTCTCCACTGAAGCACCTCCTTTAGTTTTCAGCAATTACAGCAGGATAAAATTAGGCTTATAAAAACATACCTTATTTAATATTGAATTTGGTGAGACCAAGTCACTGAATGTGATCTGCAGAAATACCTGTGTTTCTTCTCATATACCTTTTCTGGAGCCTTAGAGATTTCAGAGCATCACTTGTAATTTAGCAATAATTCTGAATCTGATTTGAGAGATGAAGAAGAATAAAGTACATTAGACAAAGCACAGTATAAAACATGGAAGACAGTTTTATTTCAATATATTTAGATGCAATATTCAAAGGATTAATGCCTTTTTATGTGTGTGTTTGTTACAAATGAGTGGACAGCCTCATTGTGATTATTGTTGAAACAGAAAGCATCTTCCATATCACAGAACAGTTGTGGCTGGAATACTGACCTGTTGGTTAGAAAGTTGGCTGGTATCCTTCTCTGTAGTGCTGGATTTTTGAAATTTCAAGGTTATGAGAACATCCAGAAAAACAGGTTGATTTTGTATAAAATATTTCCATTGCAGAAATTGCTGGTTTACTTATTTATTTATTTATTCTCTCTCTCTCTCTCTATATATATATATATAATTTTTCCAAGTAGATATGTATTTTTTCCCCTAGGAGCTGAAAACTCAGTACATTAAAAAAATAGTCATGTTACATATTGGCCAAAAGTGCATCAAGGGGAAAAATCTTTGCTAATGAACCAAACCTACTGAGAGCAGTGGCATGAGACTTTTGAATGCCCGTGGGGCATTATTATCAGAAGATGTGAATAAAAATATTTCAGCTGAGTATTTTTGACATTCAGGTGTTTTGTTTTTGTTGAGTAGATGCAATTTTCTGTGGAGAGCAGACGTCTTTCTAATTTAATTATTTTTTTTTTAGTCAAAACCTATTACAAATGTTTTGATAGAATATTTTTGATGAGGTAGCTGTGAATTTCCATTTCTTTTTTTCTACACTGTACTATCAAAATACAGACTTATTTCATTACTGATGGATTTATTTTGCTTCCTCACTCTTATAGAGAGAAAATGTGCTCGAGAGAGAGCATCTTTTCAAGTACTATATGCACTTTGATATTAACAAAAATAGTAATAAAATAGGATAAAAACAAAAATGTAATTGCTTTTGCTGCTTGACTGATTGCTTCCAGAATACAATTAAGCAGAAGGGAAAAATTATTGCATTTTTGGCAGTTAATTCAGGGTGTAGCACACCACTAATCCTCAGAGGACTTAATTTTCTGCCAAAACTAAACAAAATATATTAAAAACATATCTGATCACCAGAACAGAAAAAGACAATCCAAACAGCAACAAAAAAAAAGATAAACTTCACCTCATAAATGTGTCAGACTACAAACTCTGTTTTAACTAAAGCCTCTCCAGTATTGCATTGAAGTGCTCTATTTAAAGAAAACATTTTTACCTTCAAGTGTTTTTGTTTGTTTGTTTGTTTGTTTTTATGTTTTTATGCAAACAAAACCTCACTAAATCATGCTAAAGCACTTTATTTATTTATTTATTTTTGTGAAATAATAGCTTCAGTGGATCCAAGCATTTGGTTTTCCTGCAAGACAAAAAGTTATTAGTTTTACAATATAGGTAAACTCATACATGCATAACTAAATATATCTGCATATTTTCATATATTTATATGTTTATATACACACATATGTATATACATGTGCATATACATATACATATATTTTATACATATACATATATACATATACATATATACATACATACATATACATATATTTTAACTCATTTGGCTCATCCCAGTCTACTGTTACTCTTCAGGTGGGAACAGTTTTATTCACTTATGAAGGTAATATAGCAGTACACTGCGGTGATATCACTTATTATCCAAATGTTGTTTAATACAACTTTTGATGGACAGAAAAGTTGCATTTTCCTTATAAATGATCTTCATTTTATTATGAAGCCGTAAAATGATCAAATAAAAGCACTCCTGAATCTTGGCTATACAACTGACTGTTTATTTATGCTGCACAGTTGAGAAAACATCACAGTGATATTTTAATGGGACTAACCACTGACATTTTAACTTCACTTAATTTCCTTGTCTTCTTTTTGAATCAAGTGGCCTGTTTCCAGAACACATGATTAAAGTTTGTTTTATTTAGAAAGGCAGTAAATTTTCTTTAATTTTTTTTTTTAAAAAAAAAAAAGGTTTTAGAAATCTACATATATGATCCATAAATTTAACAGTTTGCTTGTAGTAGTAATAGAAGAATAAACAATTAAAATAGTATAATAGCAATTACAGAACCTTGCAAAAGTACTTTTTATCAATATACTGGGCCTCTTGAAATATTAATTCTTTCTTTCTTGTAAATGAATAAAAAGAAAAAAAAATTTAAAAGGAAAAGAGAAAAGGACGGACTAAATAAAAAACACAGACAAGAAAGAACAGAGCCTTCTTTTTCAGGCACCTGCCTTAACCATGCCACACTTTATCTTGCCAGTGTACTGTCATATAGTAAAGAAATTTAGTGACAGGCATTAAGATGAGAAACTGAGCTCTGCTTCCTCCAGGTGGCAGAGGTGAAATCAAATTGGCATTTCAGTATGCTAAGAGCAATAAAACTTTTGTGAGTGTTCTGTTTTTTTTTTTTTTTTCATATCTTAACCTCTTACTTTGTTAAACAAAAGATGTTTTAAATTCACTGCAATTACAACCAAGGAAAACATCCTACAGTTCTGCAGGTAAAGCCCCAGCATTGAAAGTATGAGCACAGTGAGAGAAGTCCAAACACCTAACTGAAATATTTAATCATTTGCTGGGTTCAACCTTTTTTATTTTATTTTATTTTATTTTATTTTATTTTATTTTATTTTATTTTATTTTATTTTATTTTATTTTATTTTATTTTATTTTATTTTAATTTTATTTTATTATTTTATTTTATTATTTTATTTTATTTTGTTTTGTTTTATTTTATTTTATTTTATTTTTTAATTTTTACTTTTAGCCTTTTTCTAAGGCAGACTTTTGAAGAAATTGCTTTGTGTATTCATTTATTTAACTAACTGAAAGTTACTTATGGAGGTCAGGAAGCAGATGTTTAAACAATTGATAAAGGCATTATAACCACTTCACCTGCTCTGTCCTGTATTTCCCCAGGTAAAAGGAAATACTGTTTCTATCTCAGCTACATACATATATTTTTTCTTGAGAAAGTATAATCTTCTACTGAAATCATTCAAAAAAAAATAAGAAAAGTGGCAATGTTCTACCTTCTCTGACACAGTTTATTCATGCATCTTTCCAGTAACTGTCAATTCCTAAGCCATTTCCTAATAAGAACATTCCTCATAGCTCAAAGTATTTTTGAACTACAATAATGGTTAGCAATAGCTCAAATCTTTTGTTCAATTCTCTACACAGATTCAGAGAAAATATCTGAACATACACATGTAATCTGCTGTGTGAGGATCTTCCTTACCACAGAAACAGTAGATAGTATGTTACAGGATCTTAATCTCTACTCTTGATCGTCTTGTGTAAGAAATATAAACTAAAACAGAGCAGGAACACAAAATATATCTGACTGTATTTTATTGTTTTCTTGTATGTTTGTTTGTTTTTAATTCATGTTTGTCATCCAAAGGAAGAAACAAACAAACAAACAAAAAGTCTTAACTTTGTACCTAAAAGAATCTTCAAACAAATAATTCTATATAAAAGATTAACTCAAAGACAAAAGAGTTTTGATGGAGTTGCCAAATAAAAGAACTCCTTTGTCACAAAGTTGCTCTTTTTAAAACCAGTGATATTACTAAGAGACTTAATTGATGTTTAATATGTCTTATGCCAAGGATACACACAAAGACATCAGTGATTTATCTCAGAATTTCCTGCATGAAATTTCAGCTAATGACATTTTACATGCCACTATTAAAGATGTGTTCCTGTGATCCAGTGTGCTGATGAATCACACAAAAGAAAAGGTGGCTACAAATAGCAAATGATGGTAGGTGTTTTTAGAAAAGAGTTGGGTTAGGAAGTATGCAAATAAACCTAAGTCATGTTCATTCATAATTATATGTGGATGTTGAACATAGGGATTAACTACAATACGTAGAAGAATATACACTTAGAGTCAAACAAATAAGTAAATTTAGAAATAAATTTATCTTGTTAAACAGCCAGTTGAAGAGAGATATAAATAAGGAATAGATAGGACAGAATAGAAATAGGGGAGATGAATAAGGAATTCAACTTCTTGTAATAAATGTCACTGAAAAGCTACCAAGAGATTATCTTTTTATCTTTGCATCTTTTTTTTTACTCTTTGCCACATAAAACATACACTGAAATATAATAATGACATCTACTTAACAGAATAGCTACTAAAAATAACAAACCTTTTAAAAATGCCAGTGGGAGGTGACACTGAATATATATTTTCTATGTAAAATTAATGTCACAGAAAAACAAAAAAAAAGTTTAATATATGCATTTTTAACATCAAATTAACCATTTCCCTGAAAATAAATAAATAAAAGTCAAGAAAAGATAAAAGTTTACAAATAAGACTTTAATCTCTCTCTCTCTCTCTCTCTCTCTCTCTCACTCTCTCTCTCTCTCTCTCTGATTTTATTGCATTAACATCTCCAGTGTAATTCTGAATTGCCAGAATCCCCCACTTAAGGCATATGGAAACATTAGAAAGCTGAAAGAAGACTCACAATTTTCAAACTTTGGTAATTTCAAATATCTCAGCACCTACAGTCAACTTTAGACATTTACATGCTAAATGATTACTGGCTATCATTGGAAATAGACTAATATACAACAGCAGAACGTATCAGCAGTTGGTACTCGGGGGCAGTGACTTTCTACAGGATGGAAGCAGGCAAGGAAAGGAAGATATTTATACCAATATAACACAGAGGTACTTCATACCCAGAAAATTTTCAATAAACACACACACAGAGTGAGACCCAGCAGGCCTAGTGAGGTTCAGATCCAAATTTTATCTGTCTACTACCTTTCAATGAAGAGTTTTGGTGGGGGTCTGTCACTAACAGTGTAAAATAGGGCTCTGCTTTGAAATGTTTTTCTAGTCACTAGGCATAGGGAAATTCAGTGGATTTCATGCGTATGTGTTGATATTCATTCAGATTTTGAATAAAATATCACACAAAACATACAACTATTTGCATAACATCTGCACTGCTTGGGGGGTTGGAACACTACAGAAATTAGATCTGCATTCTATAGCATTCACTTGCATTTCAGGCAACTAGGTGAGTTAATTTAATATTTAGTTAAAAGAGAATATCTATTTTTATATTTCCATTGTTATTAATGGTATACCAAGAACCATTTCATAAGCTAGATCCTTTATTTTTAAGCATATAGCTATAACATATTTGCCATATATAATTTTTAAATGAAAAAGCTTTGAAGGACACTCACTTAATCTGTTTAATATGTGACTGTTTGTATATACAGTGTGTGTTCTAATTTGACTGATTTTACACAGCTGCTGTTCTACAGCCTATAATCTGCATGTATGTGATATGAGCATTACATTAATGAACAATATTCACATGTAAAAGTTGCTAATATAATGCTAGCATAGCAGCACCTGCCAACCCCTCTACAATTACATGTCTGTGTCAACATTTCAATTATAAGGCACCTCCTAATTTAGAGGATTACAACTTGACAGTAAAAATTCATTGTGTTACAACTTGACGTAAATTCTGAGTTCAAAGCATGAGTTATTAATATGGGTATAAATTGGTTTAGACATAATGAAGTTCTAGAAGTCTACAGTGCAAAAAGAAGACACTGGATGTTTTTTCATCACTACTGTAGCTCAAATGCTTTGAAAGGTAAATCCACAAATGTTACAGCTGTTTTTTATGTAATTGAGATGTGACCGATGTACTTATTTATTTTTGTATTAATGCAGCAGTAATCTCTAAGCTTTAAAACTCCCCAGTATTATATTTTTTTCCTTTCTATTTTTTCTAGTATGCATATTTATTATTAATATTAATTATAATATATTGATTGCTTAGTACGTTCATTTTTAAATACACCAATTCAGCATTAAAGCAGATCATGAGAGTATATGTGTGAACCTGTGGACTGAAGGTCTCTCCTTAATGTTATATCACTTACTGATTGCATATCCATGAATTACAAACTTTCCAAGTGTGTATTGACATGAAAAAAAACAATTGTTCCAGCTGAGAAATTACCATCTAGTATGTCAATAATCTACTTATCAGAGTTGCCTATTGCTTGGCACTGACAGTAACTGCTAACTACTGCTCAGACATAGCACTATCTATTGTGGGAAGAAAATCATTTTCAGATTGTGACAGAGTTAGGATCCACAGAGGGAGATTAATGGCAGGGATTTTATTCTATTCTTAGAGGGTGGTTGTAAGAAGAAAAAATATCAATAACAACTAGATCAGTTCTGTGACCTTGCAGAGAATTGTCCCTTCCGCCACTATTTCTAACCCTTTCATGCTGTTTTCAAAGCCCAAGAGGACTGCAAAGCATTACGAGGAACTCCTAGAGTTCAGCCATACATGGAATGATGTGTAAAGGTTCACACTAACTCCTTTTGTTGCCTGATGGAAAAAAAGGCATTTCTGCTCTATGGGAAAAGTAAAAAGAATCACCTCTGATAAAGGTCAGAATACTTTACACCACCTGAGGTGCCAGAGGAAGGGTAGCTCACCCTGCTGGGTTGCCATGAACCACAGCAGCAGGGGAAGTTCCTTGGTAGCCAGATGCCAGCTCATGGGGTTAGCGTTTCACAGAGGGCAGCTCTGTACTGCTATGGCACTTCATCTGAGGAATGTTCGTGCATGAACTTGTCCATGTCACACCTTGTCCATGACAGAAGATGGGCCAAATGAACCCCCATGTCCTACAAAAGGCTCTGCAGTCAAAAAGATAGTTCCTAAAATTATTTTTCTAGGCACATGTAAAATCTGTGCAATTTATGACCATGTTATCACTCTTGTGAGCAAGGGAGCTCTGACCTTGCTAAAAGACATGCTTGTGTCTTTGCTGCCATGGATAGTCATGTGCCATGTGGATAGTCATGTTTCATGGATAGTCATGTGTCAGAGATCTAGTGTTGCAAGCAGATGCAGTAGCTTGAAATTGTCATGCTCGTAACATGTCCTGAAGGTTCAACAGACCTCCAAACACATTATGGAGACTTTCATGAGTTTCTTTACATTTAAGAACAAGACGTACAGATTTGGTTTGTTATAGGGCAAAGTCACAAGTAAGTGGCTTCTAAAATGTGAATTAACGTTAAAACTATTGCAAGCAAGGGAAATGTTTGTGATGGTGGAACAAAGCAGAGGATTTTGTCAAAAGAAGGGTTTAGAGAAGGTAAAGGAAAAAAGTTGGGCTTCCTTTATAATTCTTCAACTCCATGTACTGATATCATATATAAACTGCTTTTGGCTGAAAATGTTGCCAGTCATACTAGTACATATATCTCATATCCTCCTGTAACACACTTCAGTGCTCATTATTTTGCAGGAGGCTTTTAATTGGCAGCTGTTTTCTCTCTTATTTCTCAGAGTATTTTAAAATGCCAGAAGTCTGGATATTTGAAGTACCCCTCACTGTAATTTATTTCACAAATTGAAGTCAACATGTTTCTCACTGTCTTTAAGAGGTCATAAGTAGGCACCAAGGCTCAGAAATATAGGCTGTGTTTTACGTATTTATACACACTTCAGCTAAAATCATACTGCACACTATTTCTTCTGCTACTCTGTTTTTTCATTTAGAAGTCTTTCTAACAAAACAAAATCAAAACAAAACAAAACACATACGAAAAGGCCTGGTATTCCATTTTGTACTAAAGACTATTATAGACACAAAAATGTACTTCAATCTTTCTAGAAAGGTAGAGTTTTTACTTTCTTATTTAATCTTGACTCAACATAACACCATGTTAACGGTCAGAAGACAGACTTGAAAGAAACTTAAACTATTAGATAGCAAAGTTATCTGGTTATTATCTAATATGGACTCATTCATATACAGAAAGGGTAAAACATGGCCTTGCTTATTAAAATTAATTTAATTCATTGCAGTACCCTCTAGTTACACATTACCAAAATCAGAATATTCTGGAAAATGAGGAGACTAGCAAGAGAAGACATTAGTTTCAAGAAAAGCATATTTGGAATTAGTATGGTGGCAGAAGGTATTCAGTTTTACTGTTTCAGTCTCATGAGGTAAATTAAAAATAAATGATTTCTTGAAGACTCTTATAAACACAAATGCATTTCCTGACTCTAAACAATTCCAGGAGAGGAACTGGGTTTATTTGCTATTTGAAACCACTCCATTAATATAAAACCATTTTCTTGTTTATATCTGTTAAGACCCTAAATTGACATCTGTGGAATTCTTAAATCTCCTTTATTCCTTATGCCTTATATCTATTTTGTTCAATGCTTCTTGTGTCAGTGTGCTCCTGCAGCATGATCTGACAGCAGGCATCTGACAACTGCTTCATTGTATGCAAGTATTCGAGCATCACTTTTGCAGTTTAGTATAATTTGGTCCTAAGCAATTAAACTCTACTTAAAATCAACTAATATCCTAATGATATGAGTATTTTTTCTCCACTTTTAACAACCATAACCCACCTGTTAATACAATTCCAAGGATACATATGTAAAATGGAGGCTTTATTACTGATTTTTGCTCAAAATGCTGATAATATAATTTAGGAAATGATAGCACTGTTTGTGAAAGGTCAAAGTTGTCTAGCAAGATATTGGTGGGTTTTGATAGTTTTATCACTGTATTAATGTCTATGTGGCTATAAATTGAAGTGTTGCATGGTAGACATTTCTGTTTAACAGGGCGGCTATGGATTTAGCAGTTTGTAAACATAAAAGTTTAGGTTATGGAATTTCATTTTTTTTTGTTGTTGTTGTCCAATAAAACATTGTCCCGAATGAATTAATAAAGTTTTTTGTTTCCTTGATTGTTTCTTTTTGTTTTGTTTTTGTTTAGTTTGGTTTGGTTGGGTTTTGACTTTTGGCCTTCAGAATTAAACTACTCATAAATACTGTCATAAAGCTACTAATTCTGTAAGTGATTCTTTGAAATGTGAAATATGGTACACCTGTCTTTCCTAAAACTGCATATACGTAATACCTAAACAGGTATAATTTAAACACAGTGATATAGATGAAATCTTAATGAGATGTGATATTTCTAACTGTTTTGCTGTATTTAGAAGTGTTCTGCTCGCCAGAACCTAGCCAATGAGTGACACTGGTTGTGCCTTTGTGAGAGCATATTTAAGAAAGGAAAAAAAAAATATGCTGTTCAGCAGCAACTGGAAGAGAGGAGTGAGAAAATGTGAGAGAAACAGCCCTGCAGACAGCCAGGTCAGTGAATGAGATGGAGGGCAGGAGGTGCTCTAGGTGCCAGAAAGAAGTTCCCTTGTGGCCTGTGGAGCTGTCTGTCCCCCTGCAGCCCATGGGTCCCACATGGAGCAGATCTCCACGCTGCAGCCCGTGGAGGAGCCCCCGGTGGAGCAGGTGGATGTGGCCTGGAGGAGGCTGCAGCCCATGGAGAGACCCCGCAGAAACAGGCCCCAAGCCGGAGCTGCAGCCCGTGGAGAGGAGCCCACGCAGGAGCAGGGGTCTGGGGGGAGCTGCTGCCCGTGGGGGACCTGTGCTGGAGCAGTTTGCTCCTGGGGGATGGACCCCATGGTACAGACCTATGTGGGAGCAGTTCTGGAAGAGTTGCTGCCTGTGGGAAGCCCCCGCAGGATCAGTTTGGGAAGGACAGCATCCCATGGGAGGGACCCCATGTGGAACAGGGGCAGAGAGTGACCATGAAGGAGTGGCAGAGATGAAGCGCTATAGACTGAGTGCAACCCCTATTCCCCCCTTCTCCTGCACTGCTCGGGGGGAGGGGAAGAAGTGGAAGAGGGTGGATGGTGGGAATGTGTTTTTGGTTTCTTTCCTTTGTTTCTCACTTCTCTAGCTTGTTAGTAATAGGCAATAAATCTTACTATCTCCCTACTCTTAGTCTGTTTTGTCCATTATGATAATTGTTGAGCGATAGCTCTCTGTCCTTATCTCAACCCTTGAGCCCTTTTCATCATATTTTGTCCCCCTTTCTCTTTGAGGAGAGGGAGTGAGAAAGTGGCTGTGGTGGAGCTTGGCTGCCCACCTGAGTAAAAACAATACAAGGGAGGTAGAGGAGGGTGGTTGGGGGGGGGGGGGGGGGAGGTGAAGCTATTTTTGCTTTTATTTTCTCACTGCTCTAGTCTGTTAGTAAAAGGCAATAAATTTTATTAATCTCTTTATGCTGTGTCTGTTTTGCCCATGATGATAACTATTGAGTCATCTCTCTGTCCTTATAACAACCCTTGAGCCCTTTCCATCGTATTTTCTCCCCTTTTTTTCTTTGAGGAGGGGGAGCAAGAGAGCGGTTGTGGTGGAGTTCATCTGTGTAGCAGGGTAAAAACAACACAGACACTCTACATTGTAGTGGGTAATGTAGCCCTGTCAGAAATAGAAACCTTACTATTTTCTTTCATCCTTTCATCATAAGTAAATGTTGCCATACCATTAAACCATAGAAAAAAATGGCAACATAGAAGTAGTTTAAAAATAGATGACAATTTATTTGGCATTGATATACACTGTGGAATTGTAATCCTCCTGTCTTCTTTCATTTCTTTTAAGAAACATTTACTATAAATATTTCTTCCATTAGAGTATATTTCCCCACATATGAGGGCCTAAAAATAAAGCAGAAGTCCAACTTAAATCCATGTCACTTCAGGTTTTTTTTTTTTTTTGCAAATACTGCACACTGTTCTAGAGACTGATTTCCGTACCTGAAATCAAACTTAAGGCCATTTATCATGTAAAGCAAAATGATTACTACAAAGGAAACATTATGCCAACAGCAGTAATAAGTGTATGAAAGTCAACTATATTTGTCTAAGGCAAGTCGCAGTCCCCTTTATGGCTCTATGCGAGAGTAGTGCCTTTCACACCATGCTCATAACAGATCTCTGCACAACTCAATTTATTTTTAGTTGGTTCAGATTAAATTCTCCCCTTGTTTTTCCTGTTCTGCTGTTCTCTCTCTTGAGCAGGTTCATTCTGTAAAGGAAGTGGCTAGACCTAACTCCAAAAGACCTTTCTTGTTTATATAGAATCAGGCACTGAAGATATGTGTAGGAATTAAATTCTTTAATACACTGATGGACACACTACCTTGCCTATTCTGTAGAGTCATTATTATACAATGACCTGTTTCTCTCAAATAAATTATTTCTTGCTTCTGATAATTCACCTCAAGAAGTTCTAGGTCTTATCAAATATCATTCCACTGATACTTTTCCTTTTGGGGTCCACTGACAGGACAGGAGGCAATAGGTACAAACGTAAACACACAGAGCAACACAGCTGAACTCAAGATTTCTTTTTTTTATTATTATTATTTTATTCTATTTATTCTATTTATTTATTTATTTTTATTGTGAGGATGCTCAAACACTAGAATAGGTTGCTCAGAGAAGTTATGGAGTCTATGGAAATTATTGTCTATGGAAGCAGTCAACACCAGACTGGACACAGTCTTGACCAACCATCTCTAGCTGACCCTGCTTGAACAGGGGTTTGGACTAGGTGATATCAAGAGGTCCCTTCCAACCTCAATTGTTCTGTGAATCTGTGATTCTGTGATTATTCATAATATTTATCCACATTTTCTTCCTCTTTCACAGTGTAAAATTCACTTTCTGGTTCACGTTCTGAAGATATTTGTTTCTCTTTCTTCTTAGTAAGCATCTTAGTATGTCACTAAGACATAAAACAAAGATTTCAGCTTCTTCACATTCACCTGCAGCTTTTTACTAGATGATGAAAAAAGGCATACCATTCAAAACCTTGCCTTAATTTCCTCCTCTATTAAAAATATTTTTTTTTTCTAGATGTTTCAATAATCTTATTGAGATGTCTGAATGTTGTTTTCACTTAAGTTACCAAAGGAACTTTCTATATTCTTAGAGACACAGATGTATCCAAATTTTGTTAAACGCCTCATCCACGAGGTTTTCAGGACATGCCAGTTCACTCCATCCTGGGAATTCTGCAAAGATGAAATCTCCTCAAAATCATACTAAAGACAACAGTATTTCCTTTGCTCACAGGTAAGAATACCAGGGAAAACATACCTTTTTGCATTAATTTAATGCTAATTCACTATCACAGATTCATTAAGCATTTCATGACAATCCAAATATCACATCAAGACTGTATCATTTAGTACTTTGAAAAGATGAATTTAGAATTTATTCACATATCTTTAGACGAAACTACTGAGGTAGAAATGTTTGTTTCCTATTAAAACTGTTTGGTGGCCTCTTTAGGATATATATTTATTGTCTTCTACAGTGTCTGCAGCATAGTCAGTCTCCATAAAATCATCAAAGTAAAGCTTTATAAACAGGAAGAATACATTGTACAATGTATTCATGTACAATACATTTCATTCCCTTTCATCTTGTTTGCACTTTTGATGAAATTACAGAAATTACCAAGAACAAAATAAATTGGAAATATCTAACAAATTTTCCTTTCTGCCTTTTATTAATTTTTATAATTTAGTGGATATCTTGTTAATATTTTATGTCGCACCTTTCCAAGCACACAGATTACTTTTTAAATTTCTTTGGGGTTTGGCTCTTTCACAATTTGTTTGCCTGCCTGAAGAAAGCTTCTGTACATCATAGCTTGTATCCTCTGTTCAGTAAACTATTACCTTTACACAATCATCTGATAAGGATCACTAATCTATATCACATCTAATAGGATGAATACATCCTATTCTGTATTTTCAGGACATGCAAAAATACTTTCTTCTGTGTTGTAAGTCACACCAGTGTTAACAGTTTCTTTATCATAAAACTGAATTTGTTCTACAGGATAAAATCTGACCATGGATATGTTTCTATTTTCCTGTGATCCCCAGTTATTTATCTTCAGTTGTCATTAAATGATAATAATTGGTTTTATTTCTTTCTTTATTTATTTACTTACTTATTATTCAGTTTTGTTTTATTCCTGGTGTTCATATTTCTAAAATTGTCTTTATTTGTGAGTTTTCCTCTTCATATTATCTTCTTCCATGTTCTTTTCAAAACAGTATCTCAAAGCTTTTTACCTGCTCCAAACACCTGAAATTCCTTTCCATATTTAGTATAGCTCAAAAATTCTATAGAGCCTCTGTGCACTTTTACTTTAATTCAGTTATGAATCAGAACTTTTTAAAAGGATGCTACTGATTCCACTACCATTTTTCTATATAACAGGTTTATACTTTTTATTTTTTTTTCCACTTTTCATTATAGTCAGCCAAGAGAACATGTTTTTGGTATTATTCAGGAGTCTGTATTGCATTTGTTCCAGTTATTGATAACATGATTTTTCACCTTTCGTTTCCTCTTTGTGTATAGTTTTTGATATAGTTACTATTGTGTCATTTCTCCTTTACTTTTAGATCACAGATTAGCTCAATGGTAGAAGATAACAGCTGCTGATAATATAATGTCTCTTCTGATAAAGTACATTCCAACTTCAAGCTTTTTAATATCTCTCTCCTTTATAAAACCAGTGTGATTATTTTTAAAGATAACAAGTTCACACTGTTTTATAAAGAAGTAGAAGGAAGACAGTAAAAAGTTTGATTTTGTGCCTTTATTTTTGCATAAAATTTATGACAATAACGTATTCAACCATTTGCTGAGCCCTTTCAGGCACTCCACAACCAAATATAAATGTATATAATTCTAAACCACTATTTAAAACAGAAAGGACCTCAGTTTGTATGATATCTTTACTAAATTCACAGAGTTATTCTTGGCATAAACACGCTCAATTTACCCTTATCTATCTGTCTACCTACCTACCTACCTACCTACCTACCTACCTATGTATAGATCTAGATAGATAGATAGATAGATAGATAGATATATCTATAGATATCTATATCTATAGATATATCTATAGATTATATAGATATAGATAAATATCTATATATGTAGGACATATAGATAGATATAGAAATATATATAGATAGATAGATATAGATATAGATTATATAGGTATAGATTAGATGATATAGATATATACAGATAGGTATATATAGATAGAGATAGAGATTAGATAGAGAGAGATAGAGATAGAGATAGAGATAGATTGCATATAAATATATATATAACTAGCATGAATTTTAACATAAAGAAAACTTATTAATGCAACTCCAATTAATCCATTTCTGAGTGGTTATACTTTAAAAGAGCAAAACCAATGACAATCAAAAAAATTGCCCCTCTTAATATCTGGATTTGATAATACTAATATGACAGCAAGTATCAAACTATGTTTTACTGTGGTGTTAACAGAGTAAAGATTTCTATTACATGGACTGTATTTATAATATACTTTCGTGTATCATGAAATGAGCTGTAGTCATCAGAATGCTACAAAAGCCTTTCTAGACTTTTAGAGAAAAGTAAAAACAAGTATGAAAAAAAAGAATTTGGACTACCAAAAAAAATACAGCAAATGATCCATGTCTGGCATCTGTACAGTACGAAAGGAACACAGTCCTTCATCACTGACTGGTATGGGTGACATTCCAGCAGACAGATATGGGTGACATTGCAGTGAGTGTCTCCTCTAAGCCAGCTGATCTGGAAGAACTAGTGGGAGAGGCTTTTCATCAAGTCTGTTAATGATATATAAAACAGGAAATATGCCAGAGGGTCATGCTGCCATCCAGAAGGACTTTAACAGGCTGGAGAAATGGGCTGGTAATAACCTCATACAGTTCAACAAGAAATGCAAAGACTTGATCCCAGGGAGAAATAAACCCATGGATCAGTACTGGCTGGGTGCCACACAGCTGGAAAGCAGATTTGCAGAAAGGGACCTGGGAGTTTTGGTGGACACAAAGTTGAACGTGAGCCAGCAATATGTCCTTGCCATAAAGAAAGTTAATGGTATCCTGATCATGATTGTTATTAAAGAAAGCTAATCATATCCTGATCAGGTAAAGCAGGTCAAGAAAGGTGATCCTTCCCCTCTACTCAGCACTGGTGAGGCCACACCTGCAGTACTGTGTCCAGTCCTGATCTCCCCAGTACAAGAGAGACATGGACTTAATGGAGAGAGTCCACAGAAGGGCATCAAAGATGATGAAGGGACTGGAACACCTTAGCTATGAGGAGGGGACTGAGAGAGCTGGGCCTGTTCAGCCTAGATAAGAGGAGGCTTGGGGGATCTCATCAATATGTATAAATATATGAAGGGAGGGTGCAAAGAGGATGGAGCCAGGCTCTTTTCAGTGGTGTCCAGTGAGAGGACAAGAGGAAATGGGCACAAACTGAAACACAGGAAGTTTCCCTCTGAACATTAGGAAACACTGTTATACTGTTAGGGTGGTTGAACGCTAGAACATGTTTTCCAGAGATGTTGTGGAATATCCCTCACTGGAGATACTCAAAAAATGTCTGGACATGGCTTTGGGCAACCAGCTCTGGGTGGCACTGCTTGAGCAGAGGGTTAGACCAGATGACTTCTGGAGGTCCCTTTCAACCTTACCCATTCTGTGATTCTGTGATTCTATGATTCCATGACCACTGCGGAAATACATAAATGCTTCAGTGCAACAGTAAATTGTCAGAGTAAGCTAGCAAAATTCAAAATAAGACTTGTCTTTAATGTCACAAAAATGCCAGGCAGATTGTCAGTATTTGATAAAACTACATTTATATAGTCTTACTAGCCAACGATTTATATAAGACATAATAAAATACCTCAAGGTGATAACAAGACAAAAAGAAAAATTTTCCCCACTTAACTCCTAATGAAAAATAGATCTTCAAAAATGACTAATTCTTTTGTATGAAGTGAATGCAGATATAAATAATGCAGTATAAACTTTGTATTTAAAGGTACTAAATATTTACATTTTTGAAAAACAATTTATTTCTTTATAGAATCTTAATGCAGTATTTTCTTGATTTCTTAAAGATAACAGAAAATTACTCTTATGTTTTTTTGTTATCCACGGTCTCATTCATTGACCAATAATCAAGCACACAAGGTACTTTACAAACTTTCAACAAAAATCTCAAAGATGTTGCAATTTCAGCCTTAAATTCCTTTTCTTGTATTTGTTCTTGTTCATTTTTTTTTCTTTCAGAATAATGTCAGTTTTGAAATATGCAATATAAGGATTTTCTTCTTAGTTATTTTTATCATCTCCTCTGCTAACCTAGAAATTGTATTTAAGTCTGCAGAGATTTTTGCTTCACCTTTCTTAGATCACTGTGTGTTTTGGCTGACTTGCATTTTTATCTGCATCAAAGGGAAGGGAAAAGAAGAAATATGTTCTTACTGCTTCCATATAACTCATGCATAAGGAAAGAAAATACTTGAATAACAAGCATTCACAACATCCTATTCTTCCACTGAATTGTTACTGATGCATCTCCAAAGACTCCACAGTGTGGTCTGATTTAAAATATTCTTTGAAGCAGCTACAAGCTTGTTTTGAACTAATTATCAAGTAACAACACACTATCATACTTGACAAGTTGCACAATTTCTAAGTAAAGTCTCACTCTTCTGTTTTGTTTTTCTTTTTGATGGTCAAACTAATACTGACCTTAAGGCATGTGAATAAATCTCACCAAGAGCTTGCTGAAGCAGCTTTGGAAAGACAACTAGCCATTTATCATCTTCATAGTTGATCATATCTCCTGTAAAATTATATCAATTAAAGGCAGGCAAATAAAACAGTGTGGTGAGAAAGCCTTGTGGAATATAAGTATAATTAAGAAATGGGGAGAAGATGAAAAATACTATGAGAAACTCTAAACAACTTGCCTGTACCTACTGAAATATCAATTACAGACTAAAATTTAATGAAAATCTGATTTCTACTGATGAGAGTAAGATTATGATGCCCATTGTTTGTTGTGGGTTTAGTTCATGAAATAAGGATTTACACAGTAAGAATGAAAGTTGACAGTAACAAACACTAAGTTAAGGGCTGTTTCCACTGTCTCTGCTGTACAAACACACCCCTCATAGATTTTTCTTTTAGATAGATTGGGACCTATCTTTCACGATTAGCTTTCTCTTCTTCTGTTTGCAAGCTACAGAAAAACTCTTGTTTCACTTAAAGAAACAGAGGGATTCTTCAGTCGCCTTTTCCGTGAAATTATTCAGCAGTTAGATTGACATAAGATTTATTAGATTGACATAAGATTTATTAACAGGTTTTGAGGTCTAGGAAAGATGATACTGAATATTCATTTCTAGGGCACTAGCAATCCAAATCTTCAAATTAATCTGTAATTAATGCTCCTGTCAAATACATGGAACCATTCATTCCTATGTCAGCAATTTTATCATGTTTGTAAAATACTGAGCCTGATGTTCATGCATGTCAAGCACGCAGTGTTTTAGATTTTACCTTCATCACAACATACATCATACAAAGGTGTAAGTGTCTCATTTAACAATTTCTCTTCCAAAATTAAGTCTTAATGAGGAGGTTACTAGACATTTTTTTTTTTTACTTTAATTTTTCATTATGTCATATATCATTAAAAGAATATAGGAAAAGTTTTAGGCATTCCTTGCAATCTTAAGATGACAAGTCAGACCGTATTCATAGAATCATAGAATGCCTTGGGTTGGAAAGGAGCCTTAAATTCCACCTAGTTCCAACTCCCCCTGCCATGGGCAGGGATGCCACCCACTAGATCAGGTTGCACAGGGCCCCAACCAACCTCGCCTTGAACACCTGCAGTGGTGGGGCATCCACAACTTCACTGGGCAACCTGTTCCAGTGTCTCACCACTTTCTGAGTGAAGAATTTCCTCCTAATCTCTAGTCTTAATCTTCCCTCTTTTAGGTTAAAAATGCTTTGCTTGAGAAACATGGCTGTTTCTCAGAGGTAGCTCTTCACAATCTAACCATATCCTAACATAAAGGAAAAACACCCCCACCCATCCTTCTCTGCCTATCTCTTCTGAAAATCTTGTAGCCCTCAACTGCAGTATTCTGGTTGTGTGATTCATCACACCATGTTTCTGTAATAGCAATTAGGACATAATTTTCTATTTGCACTGTGGTTTCCCATTCCTCTTGCTTGTTTCCCATGCTGCATGCATTGGTGTAGAGGCACTTCAGCTGGGCTATCAGCCACATCACCTTTTTAGAGGAGCCCTTCCTAATTCCTTTGGGGCAATTCACAGGTTGCTTCCTGTTGCCTTGTTGCTTCCTGAAGCTTTGGTGTTCCTTGGTTCTTCTCTGTCACTCATAGGTACATCCCCTTCCCTCACTGAAACCAGGCTAAAACTCTGCTAATAAGTCCAGCCAGCTTGCTGCTGGCTTGACCTAGGGCTAACAGAACATGTTGAAAAGAGGATCCTGACTATTTTCAGCACAGGACAGTGCTAGGTGTTTTAAATAACACAGAAGAAAATTAGTAATTTCTAGGCTTTTTCTTTAATTGCTGCTGGAAAAAAAAAAAAAAAAAAAAAGAAAGGTAGATATGCAGGCTGTTTTAGCTGTTTCCTTTAATCAAATGCACCACTGAGATCACATTTCATTACTTCTCACAGCTGATATTAAAATGGAGTCAGCTAGCTACCTAGAGATTTAGAAGTAGCCTTTCAAGTTCACCTTTAGGAAGCTGTAATAGCTTTGCCTAGTAGTCTGTTTAGTAATGCAGCATATGGCATACCTGGCTTTAGACAGGACTAGAGATCAAATCTAACCTCATAAATCTCTGAGTTCATGACTACAAGAAGCTGTCAAAAACTAGATGTTGTTTAATTCTCCAGGGGCTGGTGCATTGCTCTGGATCTCTCTTAAGTGCCCTCTAGCAGCTGATCACCAGAATGTGTAATAGCCTTGGGAAGAACTACACTACCCTTTTGACCCCAGAGGTAATATTTTGATATGGCTTGACCTTAATAAGACCGCTAGCATAAGTGCCTAACAGTAACAGTAAAGGAAAACCTTTTCTGAATAACAAACAGCTGAAGAAAACATTTTCTGTACACTCCATAAATTATTACATTTATCTCTGGCAAGTATATTTAGAGAAAATCATGTTCTGAATCACATTTTAGAATACTCAGATTTAACACTGGTCTCTAATCCAAAAAGCAAACAAATACTGGACAAAATTCTGCCACTGACTCAATTTTATCATTATTTGTCCAACAAATCCCACTGAATATAAAGATCTGGGCTTTTCCTTTCTGATTTACTCTTTTACATTTATTCTACTGTTTAATTTATTTTTTTATTTCGTTTGAATTTAGGATGAAGAATAAGAATTGCAGACTCCTTAAGTATGAGGAGTATGAGGATGCTTTTTTTTTTTTTCCCTACAATAATGAAGGACAATAACCTTACCACTTTTACTGACAATAGATTCTTGATCATTATTTGTAACACTATTACTTGGCCATTACAACCAAAACCTGACAAATTCCTTTCTTATTCCTTTTCTTTTGCAGCTCCGTGTCACAGACAACGTACTCCTTTCTGCGAGTCTTACCACTAATATAGTTTCCTGCTGTACCTTGTGGAAAAGTACTGTCATCTGGGCCACTGGGTCCATGATGATCTTAATTTCTGTAGGATGCCAGAGAAGTTAAGTGGTTTACATAGTGTGAAGAAACAATTAAGCTGCCTAGAAGCTACATGATGCATAGCAAAATAAGGTAAGAGGAGGACAGAAGCTTCAGTGAGCTAGATTTGCTGTACAGACAAGTAATTTGGAATGGCTGAAGTGAGGATGAAGGACACATTGGCATAGAACTTGGTAGCAGCAAACCCTTTTCAACAATGGCAGTGCCATGCTGTTTTTCCATTGATGATTTTTGTTTGTTTGTTTGCTCTCATCATCACTGTAGTCTAAAAGTGCTTGCATGTACATATGTAAATATTACATCGTTCAGACTTACCTGATTTTATTCTATAGCAGATTGTAAACTAAATGAAGATTTCACTCTATATGGAAAAGCTCAGGGAATTTTCTTGGACTTTTCAACCTGTGAGGAACACAGCTTGAGAGGCTGAGTATCCTTGAAAACAACCAAGCCACTTTCTACAAATTCTGTAACTGATATAAGAGTAGTCTTTTCTTTGCCCCCCAAAATGCCTTGATGCAAAAGGCACAAAGACGAGCTCCAGCTACTTTGACAGCTACTGAAACTGTTCAGTATTTTGCTCTTATAAGTAAGTTCCATCAAAACTTATAGAACTGGGAAGAGTGGAAATTAGATTTTGAAGAAAAGTTACTTGTTAAAAGTTCCATAGTTATTTTGAGAACATGAAAACCTGTTCTCTTCATTGAAACAACAGCACAGTGTGTAAATTTTTTTTTTTATTATTTTTTATGGATGACATTAAAGCTCATACACACAAAAACAAACAACAACAACAAAAAGCTAATTTTTCAGGACAAATATTATTTATTTATTCAGGCTATGGTATACATGCTTACTTATGACCCTTTAGATAAGAATTTTATTTGTTCTATTTACCATTCGTAAAAATCATATGCAAAAGAATAGTGAAATGTCTAGGTAACCCTTTTTATGGCTGAAGTGTAAATCTAGCTTTTCAGAGTTTTTATTGATTTCAGTTCCATAATACACAAGTATTTCCCAGGTTAATTAGATTAGTATAGCAGGGCTCCTAATGGAATCTTTAGCTCTGTTCCCTCAGTCATCCAGTGAAACTAATTGGGGAAGGTTTGTTTGTATGGAAAATGGTAGCTGCTATTGTGAATGTCATTCTAATTATGGTGGAAAAGATTTGTCAGAGAGGATGCATGAAGAAGATGCAGTCAGACTTTGAATTATTCTAGTCTTCCCTGAATATTTATTTTACACCAAGATGTTTCTGTAACATATATTCAGATCTTATATATGTATCTCTCTTGGTACTGTGAACCAAGATACCAATAATGAAGATAAGGTATTTTCTAATAAACACTCTGCAAGAAGAATCAAGATTTAGAAGTCTTTTGAAAATCAGTTTCCAGTAGTGAATCAACCTTTGTGTGTATATGGCAACATATGGCAACTATGGCAACACCTGCAAGAACAGGGACTTGAGAGAGAAATGAAACAATACATCGCTACAACTTTCACTTCCAGATATGGAAAATTATAACTCTTCCATTCTGAGTGTAGCTGATGCGCACACAGATCATTGCACAGAGATCCTCATCAGACACAAAGAATTTTGTAGAAAATAGTAAAGTCATCCTGAAAATGAAAGAGGTAATTTATCAAGTTGTTCAACAAGAAGCGAAAATAATGAATCGTATTTTCATATATGTTTCCACTCTTACAGTCCCAGTGCTTCACAATGATGTGCTCTTCTAAGAAGAAGTAGATCTGAAAGGTTAAGTGTGGACCTACACCTATGTAGGACTGATTGACCAATGCACACATGCATGCTAGCAATCTAGCTACTATCAAATGGAAGATATAAGGCTAAGTTCTTCCTACTTGTCTCTTAATAGGTATGCTAATTTCATTCCCCTATGCACACTTATCAGCTAACTTATTTGTCTTTTCAGATCTGGTTGAAATTGATTAAAGTCCTTACAAGTAGTTCAGGAGAAAACTGGCAGACAGATAAGGGAAAAAAAAAAAAAAAAGAAATGGACAAATAACAGGCAAATAGATCATATAATTGCCTAATTGCCATATTTCTACAGGAAAACAGGCATATATGTATATATAGGAATATATACAGGCATATATATATATATACTTCTACTCAAAGTTACTGCATCTAAGTTTGAAAACAAAGCAGCTTCTGAATCCCCACATCTCTTTGATAAAAAGAAGCTGCCAATTCCAACGTGACACTGCTTTGGAGAGTTCTTCAAGGCAGGCTGTGTGTGAGATGCCTGCTTTTCATAAAAGAATTGCTCCCTAAACATCCTGGCAACTTGGTACAGACATTAGCTGATGGAATAACTCATATATAGGACAATCGATTGCAGAAGAAAAGTGACAAGGCCTACCCTGGGATCAGGGATATGTGTATGCTTGTTTGTGTAGATGTTAAGGCATAACATCTCAATCTGAAAGCAACAGATGTACTTACTGTGTAATGTCATTCAGCCAGTCATTGCACTGGTTTGTTATTCTGCCATGTTTCCATTACCTTTACCTACTGGTATTAATGAACAGTATTTATTTATTTATTTATTTATTTGTTAATGTCTTTCCAGTTATATATTAAGATCTTCTGAGGAATTATTTTGTCAGGTAGCATCTACAGAGTGAGGAAACTTGAAAGGGGCTACAGGGATGGCTCTGCCAACTACGTGCAGCATGAGAGGAAGTGGAAGCTTGTGTCCTGTGGGAGATGCAAGCATTGAGAGGAGTGATGAAGCAGCAGGCGTTCCAAGGACCATAAAGACTGAGGAGCACTTTTTATGACTAGAAAGTCACTGATTCAATGATGTCTGAACCCAAACACAAATACTGTCTTCAAGGTTATAATGGACGCTGGGAGTTATTTGTGTATTTATATACACACCTGTGTATATTTGTGTCAGTTTTTGCTGGTTCAGGTTCCAAGATATAGCAACCCTTAAAATCCATTATGGATCATGCTGTCTGAAATCTTTGGCACAAATATTCAGGGTTGCTACATCTCTTGATACCATTTCAGATCTATAAGAAACAATTCAAAACAAAGCCCTTCATGAGGGACTTCTGGGCCCAAATGTTTGTTATTAGTTATAGGAGAGAGAAGAGAGGGAGTGTTTTTTGTTTGTTTGTTTGTTTTGTAGCAATGGATCAAACTGCAGACATTACTTCTCCCTAAAAATAATCTTTCACATCTAAATAAATTCTTTTCTACTCTTAGATGAGACCCCACTTGCCAGTTAACCATACAAAATTATTTGAAATAATATATTTTTTAATGAATTCAGAGTATTGAACCACTTTCTCAGTTATCTGTTTTCTAAATAATTTTCATGCAATTTTAATATGATAAACTATGATTAGCAAATCCTTCAGGTAATGACTAGCTTTGAAGATTTTTTCATTAAACCTGTAATGTGGAAGACTTCAGTACAGATGGAAGTCCCCAAGGCTTAGAAACAAAAAGTTCATTACCAAAACTGCAGAAAATAGCTCATTATGGGGAAAAAAAACAACAACAACAAAAAAAACCACTCAGCAGTCTAGAAGGAAAAATATATTTATTTTATTTTTCCTGCAATGTTGTGACAGCAGAATGCCCAAGTACACATGTTATCATGGTAGAATATTATGAAGGCTTACTGCCTATAAAATAAGGTGAGACCTAGAGATACCTGATGGGTTTAGTAGTCTTACAAAGTACCTAAATCATTATCCTTGGAAGGTGTTTATTTTCTCACTGCAAGGCCAGTTGTGTAGAGGTATATGAGGATGACAGAAAAACTTGCAGCAAGCGGGGAGGAAGGGATGTAATTACACATTCATCCACTATATCTTCAGTGAGTGTCACCATCTTGAACGTTGTATGCAGTTCTGGTCCCTTCATTTCACAAAGAATATAGTAGAATGAGAAAAAGCTCAGAGACTGCAACAATAAAGATAAAAGATATGGAACAGATTCTTGACAAGCAAAGATTGAATAGTCCAAGGCTTCTAAGCCAGGGAAAGAAATGACTGAAGAGGTATAATGATAGAGCTGTATAAATACTGAGACAGGTATGGTGTCAGAAGAGAGGGAATAATTTTTTGTTCCATCTTACAAAAAGGCCATAAAGTAACTAGCAAGTGTTATTTTTGAAACAAAGAAGCAACATAGGGAAATCTTCACATTGTGTTTCACAACTGGTCACAGGATGCTGTAGATGCTACGAAATTACATAGGTGCAGAGATGGACTGGACAAATTCATGGAAGAAAACTCAATCCTTTGGTCAGAAAAGCCAAGAGCTACTTACTGCTTGATAATGATACTCAGGAAAATTGTCTTGCTGTATATTCTTGTCCTTCCCTTTTGCTCTTCTGTGGGCAACTGGTGCTGGTGAAAGAGACAGAGCTCTGTGCTGTACACACCAGCCCATCCAGCCACTCCTGCATGCTTTGTTAGTTTGCTCTCTGGCTTTAGGAGCTGACTGATCTCTGACTTATCCTGCAGCTCACAAATACATCAGACTACGTGAAGATGCAGTCATATATGACTTAGTAGTTCTCCCACAACATAACCTTGATAACGTTGGAAAATGCAGTTGAGTTTACTCATATCTGCTGTGACGATAATGCAGTAATGCATCTTCCTTAAAGTTCAATGAAATACAAACCACAATAAAATTATTTTAAAGGTGTATGAAGCCAAATTTTGCTTTCCTGTCCAGTCAGCATGATGCAGCAGAATGCAGCATGGCTGAAAAAGTTTTTTTTTTTTTTTTTCCTCCTGTTACTGCTTTTACACACCACTAAATATGTATTTATCAAATGTTTTCTCTGAGACGGCTAAAGCACGCAGATGAAAAATATGTCAGGGAAATTACAAATGGGTGTATAGGCTATGGGGAAATGATGTATGTAATGAATTAAATCTGCAGATTAGATAAAGAATACTAATGAGTTTAAACAATATCAGATCAAGGTACTCAGATTCACCAGAATCACTGGGCCAGAGTAGGCAAGTTGGTGCTCTCACATTCTCTCTCTTTTTTCTTTCTCTGTAGCCTGAACAGATTAATTACTGGTTCAGTGCAAGGTTAATAATCACCACCAACTGCCACATTCAGTTAAGTGTTTACTGAAGAGATATTAACAACACACTTATATTGCAAAGCTTGGGACTTCTCACAAGTCATCTCTGCCAGGAAAAGAGGAAACAAATTCAGGGAATATTTCACATAGACAAATCCAGATTTACCACAACTGTTGAAAAATTGTGCCCCTTCCCTAGTGTAATGTAAATGTAGCACAGAAAAAGAATTTAGAAAGAAAGTAGACTGGAATTGTGACATATGGATTTCATTTTTTATTCTGAAATATTTTAATTAAAGTGTTAATATCGAGGTGTTAATTTTATGGGGGGACATGAATTAGGAAAATCAGCAGGAATAAAGTTGCCATTTGGGGGTTGAGGAATAAAGGAAAAAAAAATCAGTGTGCACATACACATGTGTGTGTGTATGTGTTGGGGTAGGGGACAGAAGGATAAAGGATATTACGGACTATTGGATTTCCAGGGAGGAAGTATCCTAAAGAATAATGCAACAGTAAATCACTACTAAGCTGCATTTTTAAATAGCCACAACACTATTTCTTTTTTCTTTGTAGGAAGTAATGTAGCAGATCTTTTAAAATAAATAATTGAGAATCTGACAGTTCCAAAGATAATGTCCTGCAGTGACTAAGGCAGACCCGTGCTTCCTCCAGACACACTTTGGGGAATCTGAAATGACTGACTGGAGGAAAACAAACAAACAAATAAACCTTAATGTCTTCTTACTGATGCACTTCTACTTACCGTAATAACAGCTGAGGTGATAAAGTTTGGTATACTTTGTTTGATATACTGTTTCCAGATATACCCTTGAATACTAGCATCTTGTTTGGCTGATGGGAGTTTATCCGAGAACCAAGAAGATGAGTGTTTACCCAACCATCTCATTCACTTGCTCCCTCTACTTTCCATGGGGAAGTGGTTGCTGCTCCAGGACACCTGGGAAGAAAGTTGTATTTGTTCCTGCTGTGCCACTGCTTGCCATTGCCTGTCCCACAGCCATCAGATGTTGTGGCCCCTGGGTTGCCCTGGGTTGCCCTGGGTTGCCCTAGAATGGAATGGAAGGGGATGGAAGGGGATGGAATGGAAGGGGATGGAAGGGGATGGAATGGGATGGAAGGGGATGGAATGAAATGGAATGGAATGGAATGGAATGGAATGGAATGGAATGGAATGGAATAGAATAGAATAGAATAGAGTAGAATAGAATAGAATAGAATAGAATAGAATAGAATAGAATAGAATAGAATAGAATAGAATAGAATAGAATAGAATAGAATAGAATAGAATAGAATAGAATAGTTCAGTTGGAAGGGACCTTTTTAGATCATCTAGTCCAACTGCCTGACCATTTCAGGACTAACCAAAAGTTATGTTACTGTGGGCATTATCCAAATGCCTCTTGAACACTGACAGGATGGGACATCAACCCTTTCTCTCAGAAGCTTGATTCAGTTTTTGACCACCCTCAGGGTGAAGATGTATATTTTTTAATGCTCAAACTGAAGCTTCCCTGGTGCAGCTTTGTGCTGCCTTCCCTCTTGTCCTATCAGGAAGAAGAGACTGGAACTTCCCCTGCTCAGGAAGTTGTAGAGAGAAATGAGGTCACTTCAGTGTCCTTTTCTCCAGACTAGACAGCTCAAGTGTCCTCAGCCTCTCCTCATAGTCCCTTCCAGCCCTTTTACCAGCTTTGTTGCCCTCTGGATGATTTCAAGCACATTAACATCCTTTTTGTTTATTCTAGAGACCAGAACTGCACACAATATTCAAAGTGAGACCTCAGCAATGTTGAATACAGAGGGAGAATCACCTCTTTTGAGAGGCCAGCTATGCTGTGTTTAATGTATCCCCAAATGTGGTTTGCCTTCTTGGCTGCTAGGGCACACTGCCGACTCACGTTGAGTCAGTGTTGGTTCCTGCTCATCTCCCCCATCTCCATGAGCTTTCCCCATTTCTGGGACCACACCTTCTACTGGGAGATTCACCTTTGTCTTTCTGAAATAAGTTCTGGGGAAACCTTCTTTTCAGCATCATCTCTGTTTTGTTTTGTTTTTTTTTTTTTTTTCTTTTTTCTTTTTTCCCTAGGTCTCCAAAAGACCCCACTATTCACAGTCTAAATAGTATATGTAAGCACAACACATGATGAGCCTTCAAACTGGTTATTCTGTCTCATAACACCTTGATGGGACAATCTTTAGGACTGGAGCATTAGTCATATGAGGGAGACCAAAAAATACACATTATGTCCAACAGTGCTTTACAGGTACAATATATTTGCACCAATACCAAAGACAGACCTTGGGCAGGGAAGGCTCATGAAGCCTTCCTTTATATTTTTTATAAATTCAGATTATGTCCAGATAACTGAAATCTCACCTAAATTTGTACACTTAATGTTTATTTAAGATGAGACAGCTTCAGCAGTATAAGATCAGTGAGGGTTAGGTAGACTTAAGCTGAATAAAGACCTCACTCTCATGCCATAATAAAAGGGAACTGTGCTACAGGAAATTCATCCCTTTCAAATTACCTCCTCAGCAATGACTCAGGAGGCATTATATATATGTTCTTATTGCCCCCATGCTTAAGACTATAACTAAAGGCAGAATTTAAGCCTGAATGAAGCTTCAAATTGAAATCTAGGAAAATGTGCCTTCTTGAAAACCTCTTTGACTCACTTTCAGAGTGTTGTGGTTTAACCTGTCAGGCAGCTAAGTGCCACGCAGTCATCTGTGATTCCACCCCCACCCCACCCCGCTCCATCCCTCCAACCCCAGTGAGATGGGGGAGAGAATCAAGAAAAACAAGGTAAAAGCTCATGGCTTGCGGTAAAGACAATTTAATAGTACAGAAAATGAAGGGATAATAATATTAATAATAATATACAAGGCAAGTGATGTAAAATGTAATTGCTCCCCACCTGCTGATGCCCAGCCAGAGCTTGAGCAATGCCTACCCCCCTCTGTAAGCCAATCACCCCAGTTTTATTTTTCAGCATGCTGTCACATGGTGTGGAATATCCCTTTGGCCACTTTGGGTCAGCTGTCCTGGCTGTGTCCCCTCTCAGCTACTTGTTCACTCCCAGTCTCCTTGCTGACAGGGCACTATAAGAAGCTGAAAAGTCCTGGACTATGTGTAAGCGCTGTTCTGCAACATCTAAAACATCAGTTTTTTATCAGCATTATTCTCATTCTAAGTCTAAAACACATACCAGCTACTAAGAAGAAAACTCCCAGCTGAAACCAGGACATAGAGCGACAAAAATACTTCTTTGTTCTGCTTCATTGTCGAGGCTTTCACTGAAAGGCAGTCTCAGTACTAACTTCAATTCTTCATAACATTAGATGTGATGATGCAGAAAATAACTAAAATAAATAAATAAAGGCAAAGTTTTTTAAAGTTCCTTTTAAAGAACAGCTCTGCTCAAAAAGCTATATCTTAACATTTTGCTTTTCAATGCTATGGTCTTCAGTCCCTAATTTTTCAGTAATGGAATTCTTTTCACCCTAACAGTTTAACATACAGTAGAGGTGGAAAATAAGTCATGTCATGCCCAGCTTCATAGGTTCATCAGAGTTCTGATGAATGCTGTTTCCAGAGAAATTTCTGATTTTTGGTTGTTGTTAGTGCTATGTGAATCTTAGAAAACAAAACAAAGTTATAAGGCTGAGAGAGCTGGGGATGTTCAGCCTGGAGAAGAGAAGGCTCCGTGGAGACCACATTGTGACCTTTCAAGACTTAAAGGGGTCTTATAAAAGAGATGGAGGAGGACTCTTTACTCAGGTAGATAATAATAGGACAATGGGGAATGGTCTTAAACTAAAAGAGGATCAATTTAGACTAGACTAGACTAGGAGGAAATTCTTTGCTGTAAGGGTAGTGAGGCACTGGAACAGGTTGCCAAGAGCAGCTGTGGATGCCAACCTAATCTAGTGGGTGGAATCCCTGCCTATGGCAGGGTGTTGGAGTTGGATGATCTTTAAGGTCCCTTCCAAACCAAGCCTTTCTATAATGATTATACGATGATGATATATTTTGAAACCTTCTCATCTGACCTTCTCCCCAAATAAGTATATGATATGCATATTCATATATATGTGCAGATACATATATATGTTTGCTATTCAATATATTATGTTTATAATAAAACTTCATAGGCTCCTATTTACAAGCAGTTAAACCAATTCCTAATATTCAGCTTGTCAAGTAGTTTTCTTTTTGTTTGCTTGTCTGATTTCAAATATTCCATTTCTTGCTTGAATGTGTATTTTAACTTATTAGGGATGCACGTCTGAGTCATAGCTCACCTATGCATTGGAAGTACTTAAAATATGAACTGAAACAGAATGACTGGGGATGACAGAATAGTTTTTTGTTAATGAAATACCACTGTCCTTATCACAGTTTTCTTTCTTAAATACACTTTCTTGTAAAATAAGTATGCAGTATGTATTACCTCAGCACACTTCAAAGTTGATAAACAACAACAAAAAAGCAATGTTCAATATATATTAAATGCAGACAGCAAGAAAACATGCTGGCAATGCACTGTGTTTGTATCTAATTTTGTAATAGTTCATCTCTTGTTATTACTCAACTTGTGTTTACCCTTCCTGCAAATTGTTACTGGCATAAATGAAAAGTTTCAAAATGGTTTTAACCTTTCCATATTTCTCTTGTCTTCCCATATATTTGTAAAAAAATCAGAGGTATTAGACACTAGTTTCTTGTGTTTCTTTCATACTTCTCATCTTTTTTTTTTTTTTAAACAATATTAGTGTTTAATATCCTGATATACATTGACTTGCAATGTCTTATTACAAACAAAGTGTCTGAAGCTGTACTAAGAAAAGGGTACAAAGTTCTAAAATCATTGAAAATCAATATATAAAACCATGACGTCATGTGTGTTTTCTTGGAATACTTTCTCTGCATTTTGTAGACTGAATTTTAGTTTAATGAACAGACACAGAAGTTGAAAGGATATATTTGACCATAGATCTTTTTTGTTACATCTAAAATGGTACAACAAGCATAAAACAGAGATATTTTGCCCCATATCCAATCCATTGCAGCTGTGTATATTACTTTATCTTCTTATTCTTGAGTTCATAACCTGTTGAATAGTGACACTTTGAACAGAACTGTTGGTATTCACAAGAGCATACAGATTTTTATCATAAAGTTGCATAATATTTAGGCCCTGATCATACGGACATTTATTCACAAACTGAACTGAGAAATGCATAAAACACTGAGTTGGGTAATTGTAGATTCTAATGTAATCTCTATGACTTTTCCAGCTACATGTAAACTTCACTAAAAGCTGGAAATAGAATATCAAGGTGTATCATCATCCCAGAAAGAGAAATTTACTTCATTGTACAAAAACACTTAAATATGTATAGATAAAAATGTCATGAAAGATTTACCCTAATGAAACCTGAACATCACAGACTGTCATAGAAAAAATAATAAGAATCTATTTGCAAATCAAGCAGTGGGGTTTAGTAAACATCTCTTTCATCTAATCATTTCCATTGATCACTCATCTGACTGAGTAATCTTATGGAGATGAGATAACTGTATTAGTCTCTGATTCAGTAAGGAGAAAAAAAAAAAGTGTTCAGAAAAGATACTTATATCCCAATGTCTGAAGTAAAAATAGTGTAAAAATATTTCTGAGTCATTGACTCAACAGGAAACTGAGCTGCTGAGCTGTTGCTCTTGTTTTGAAGTTATTCTAATTACCCAGTTTCAAAATATTATAACTGATATGAATCACTTGTCACAATATGAATCAAACAAGCAAACAAACAAACAAAAAAAATAGACTTTAAAGTTCATGTGTTTCTACACTTGATCTGTTTGATGATTCCTTGTTTCTACAGCTCTACTGCTGTTTGATTGACTAAAACTGAAGGGGGTTGCTAGAACAAGCATTTTTACATTTAAAACAACTGGGACTTTTTAAATTTCTCAAATCCTCGGGAGTTTGTTTTACCTCCTAATTCACTGTGAAATTAGTGTTAAAAATAGGACATTAGTTCATCTTAAATTGCTTGGCTTTCTGTAGAAGTGTTAGATGCCCTACTCACACTCAATCCATGCATTCTGAATATGTCCTGCAAGGTCAGCCAATAATGTAATATTTCATGTTAACATCAGATTGGATTCTGCTCAAAATGAACATTATATATATATACATATATATCTTTATTTCCTGTTCGGAGTTTTATGTATAATTTTCACAGACTTAGTCACTCCTGTTTAACCCACCCTACCTAGTCATTCAAGAAGCATTTGCCAAGGAGGAAGGCTGGTCTGCCACTTCTGAGGGTAATTTCCAACAGAATCGCCTCTCTTTCCATAGAATTACTAACATGCTTCCTTAGAAAAAAAATGGGACTGGCAGACTGTAGGTGGTGAGCAGAAAACAGGTGGTCCTGCTGCTGCTACACATCTACAGAGTGTTAAGAGCACTCCACATGCAGTTATGATTGATGCTGGTACTGTCTTGGTAAACATGCTCCATAGGTAGACAGCTTCAACAAATGTGCTTTAGAAACACAACCCCTGCTAGGCATCACAGGGTTTCTTAAACAAGGAAAAATCAATATTTCAAGTAACTTTCTACTGTAAATTGCAGGTTCTCATTAACCTTTTCAGTTCCACCATGACAGATAAAGGACTAATTTAGCAATGAAATGTCAATTCAGTCTAAAACGAATCTGTTGCTGAAACCTAATTTAAGAGCTCTGGGTCTCACCTTATCAAGACATCTTCATTTAAATGCATACTCTGACTTTTGTTGCTACATCAGACTAATTTGAAAAGCAAGCTTTCAACTGCAATGTGAAGGGGTGATGGAAAGTGTGAAGGGGAAGCAAGAAGGGAAAGGAAGGGCAATTCTGTTACATTCTGCACAAGTATGATTTTATTAGCTTAACCTAACTTTTTGGTTAATTATTCATCAAATAATGCAATACATATTTTAGAGTGTTCCAAGCAGAAATCTAGATTTCAAAATCACATTGAAGCTGATATTCTGAATAATTATAAGTGTTTTCATCTGTAACACTTGAAAATGATGATTTATTTAGAAGTTTCTGTTCAGAATTTTTGTAGAACTAAGAACATCTGATAATAATTTGGTGGTTGGTAAATGAACACTAGTGTTGCAGTGACAAAGCCATTGTATTAAGGTAGATAAAATAAAATAAAATAAATATATAATTAAGTTAAACACTTCCTCTGTTGCTGTCATGCACTACTGAATGTGTTCTTACTTAGTCTGTTATTACAAAGCCTGGCAGATGTTGCTATACTGATTGCAAATTTCTTCTTTTTACTACTTAAAATGTGTAATTTCAGGTCAGTTACTAGAGTCTCAACTGAGCCAGATTTCTAAACATGCACTTAACCTCAAACTGACTTAGAACAACTAGAACAAGACTGACATAAAGAGTAAAAGGAAGTGGCAAGGTACCTGATGGTACTAGGAAGGAGCTAGAATTCAGCACAAGTAGCATACTGTGTTAAAACTTTCTTACGTGATCCTGACTGGGGGATACAACATCTTCTGTATAACTTTTCCATAGGAGTCTAATTCTGCCTGTAGATTGCACCAGAAAATGAATAACCAGATTAAGGAATTAAAAGCAAAAAATGACCCCTGATTCATTGCCAAGTATTTGAAGTCTGTGAATGGAGTGTGGTCGTTAGAGATGCTAACAAATAATCCAATGTTGAGACACAGCTATAAAGTGTTAGGAAAATTGTATTATTCTTTGGTATATGTATAGTTTCTACACTAACTTCTATGTGAAATTATTTCTTTGTTCTTCTATGATATATCTGTGACATCAGCCTCACTTCCTTTTCTAGCAGGATATTTTGGTTTTGGTGTTTTCGTTGGATTTTTTTTTTTCCCCTAGAAGAATTTACTTACTTACTTACTTACTTATTTATTTATTTATTTACTTATTTATTGCCTAAAATCTTTAGTAACTATCATGTTAGGACCTTTCTAAATAATCACCCTTTATAATGCCTAAAATATAATCATTGTCTTGCATTAGTTCTATATAATTTTAGTCTTTCAACTCATTCTCTGTGAATTTTTTTCATTTATACCATTAGTACTACATTGAAAGTGAAATTCTTTCCTAAGAGTAAATACTAGGTGTCTGAAACTTCTTTTCATTTTGAACTGAATTGCATAGTTGACTTACCAGTCAACATTTTTTGATTCTATAAATATTTTTAATTCAAAAACATGAAAATCTTTGTCATGGTTTATTACTTTCTTGACAATACAGTGAAGTATATTAAAATAAAGTTCCTACATAAAATGTTCTGCAGTTTGGTGAACAGCAAACTCTTCTGATACGATGAAATTTCTAATGCTTCAGTACAAGCATGGCAAAAAAGCAAGATCTTTCACCTCTTGGGTTACTGCTGTTCTGCTATATGATTACACAGAAGTTGGCAATATCTCCATACGTCTTTTAAAAATAAAGCACTATCTAGCTGTTGGACCCCATGAGCTTTCAGAGCAGTCAGTCCAGAAAATAAGACAGGATTCTGAATACTGAGATGTCTTTGTTTTTTTCCTGTCTGATTAAATGCTTGTGGTTTCACCCTCAACATTAAACAAGCAAACAAACAAACAAACAAAAATAAAAACAAAAAACATGGTTCTGAGGAAAATTTCTTAATTTCTGGGGGGATATACAGGGATGAGATGTTCAGTAATATAGAACTGACAAATTGGAAGCTCAGCTTTAGACATGAATCCATTATACCAAGTTAGTTGACAAAGTTTTATTGGTAAGATAATACAGAAATGCTTGAAAACGTATCCCCAGGTCCTCTTTAAAAAAGCTTTCAAATATGTGTTTACCTAGGACAGCCCCTAAGTAAACAGATGTGAACATATGTCTGAATGCTAGATTATGAGAGTCTTAAAACCCTGCATCTGCTAACAATTCCTGATGCAGGTGTCTGAATAAAACTGCTTAGAAGATTTATATCTATATTGGAGCTCCCTCTAGTAGGTATGATGGAAGGTGTGCAGGTTGCCTGGAGGGATAAAGCCAACTGAAATACAAGAAACATAAAAGGAAATGAAAAATGAAGCACTTCCTTTCAAATAAGGTTAATTCATGCAAGGAGAACCACTGATTGGAGAGACAGTGGTCTGTGATATAGGTGAGGATTTCCTGACCTGCTATCTTTCACTAGCATGATATCCAGTACATTAAAAAGAAAAAGCTAACAGGGAACAGAATTTATAGGACTATAAATACAGAGGACACAATAAAGAGGAACATCAATTACTTTTCTCAAACAATCCAGCCTTTTATATGTTAACTGTAAAAAGAGTAAAGATGTTTCTTTATGTTTCTGCATTCCCTTATATTTATTGTGCACTATTGTATTTGTCTGTATTAATTAGGCTTAAAAATATAGAGATGGGTATAGATACTATAAGAAAAGGAAAATCTTTTTCTGAAAGTTGCTATCAGATACAATCATACTCTATACATTAATACTGTCTTTACTACCATGTCATTACCAAATTGTTAAAAGCATAATGAAAAAAATGTGTTTTGCAAGGCAGAATGTTGGCATTATATAAGCTGATTATACTGCATAAGCTAATTAGCTGCATTTCATAAGCTAATTAGGTGGAGCAAACTAATGCAGTGATTTAAGAAACTCCTTTAGAGAAAGTTGTAGTGAACAAGGACTTTTTTTTTTTTTAGAATATTAAGTTATTTTATTTTATTTTTTTTTAACGTGCATTTATCTGGGGGGAGAAAGGAAAAACATTATTATACCTGAATCACTTGATTCCTTAGGAGATATCTGATTTGTGATCTGTATTGCATCACCTGTCCATTTCTAATGCAAAACTGGTGGCTCCCTGCCAGAGATGGTTTTTCCAAAAAAATTGGCAGCTGGTACTGACCTTCTGCAAACTTTCAGCAAATGCTTCCCAAACCATAGGTTCTGTAAGCACATCCCTGAAAAATAGGTATTTTCAGCTGACCTTCAGTGGCTTTTTTGCTGCAACCCTCTTCCATGTTAGCAGTACATATTTTGTTCACTGGTTTCACCCATTCACTCTTTATCCTCTTAATCTAAGTATGCTTTTTAATGATAGAAAATAAAGAATTTGTTGTTAGCCATAAAATGGCAAAATAATAGGATGGAATAAGGATATATGGATTTTGGAGTATAATTTGATAGTCAAACAAACCATGTAATGCATGTTGAACTTGTAAATTGAACATTTTACATAAGAATGTTATTTACAAAGCAAGACAAAACAAAAAAAAATGCAGGAAATCTTGTGCAGCAAATATTATAGACATATTAGTATATTGAGACAGGGATCCAAATTTCAAGGAAAAAAAACTTTCTCAGATAACTTCTTCAAGTTCTCATCATCTTCTCGTTTTCTTCCTAGATAATGTAGTTTTGGCTTCCATCTTTCATTCAGGGCAAATACATTAGTAGGAGTTTGTCTGAGGTTAATGCTTTTTGTATTTAAAGCCTTTTGTTATGTTCTATTCCCCACACTCCCTTCACAGCTCCATGAGCAAGTCTAGTATATCACAGTACCAGCCAATTACTCAAAATGTCAAAAGTGAATACTTTAAAATATATATGATTTATAATATTACCTTTATGAAAATAAAATAGTATTTTTCATATGTGCTCTTAAGTCTACCAGCACAGTTGCATTCACAGGCCACATATTCTACTAAAAATAACAAGCCTGGAAACATTCTATTGTTCTAAGACCAACTGGCATAGACTGGCATTATCAACAACACCTGGTATTGAGTCTGCATTAGACCCTACATAATGTATTTCTGTCTCTAAAATAGTATTATCTTGTGCATGTGCCATTCAAAATGCCTTATGTGAGACAAAGACTGTGCTACAGCTCTTCAGAATAATGTTTTCATAACACTGAAAATGGATTGGATTACCTATGTTGAAGAGTAACAAAAGAGCATCTGAGAGTACAAAGTTTTCTGAAGGAAGTTGAAGGGAATGATCTAGAGCACTTTTTTCAAAACTACTTAATTGTAGTGAATGCTACTGTAAGCCACCTCCTGAACAGTCTGTGGTAATTGTCACATTCAATACTGGTTAGGACAGGGCAAGACTGTGTCCGTGGGCCTCCTAACAATAAGGAGCAAGAGACCAGTTAGAAAGATTGTCACCTACAAGATTAAAACTCATGCCCCTACATACTTCTGATGAACACTGAAATCTTTAAGGATCTCTGCATCTCAAGAACAGTAAGGACAATATACGGAATACTTAGTTTTTGTAGTGTTGTGAAGATTCCCAGATAAAACTGGTTGCTCATACCAGCAGAAGAAATGACTGGCCATGCAAAGGAAAGCATTAGGGTTAAGTGAATGTAAAACATAAAAAGTTTGTGCCATCTAAAAGACACATAAACCTTAACAGACATTATTCTGACACTAATTCAGAAAAAAAAAAAAACAAAAAACTAAACATCAATTTGACTTTTTATATAAATCACTCAAAACGTTATGAAATCTTTTATTCATTTGTTTCTTTAAAAGCACACTGTTGGCAGACTTTGGTTCAAGTTTTCGAGTTTGTGGAATTACACAAACACATTACGTAAATACAGCCAAACAAAAAGCCAATATACTTAAGCCATCTCTTTTTTTCTTTCCTTTTCTTTCTAACAATCTGTGATTTGAAATAAAACATTGAATATCAGATTTTTCAAACAACTTCTTAAAATTGCAGCCACTGTCAAAATCCTGTGGAGTATGATTTCCAAAATTTTTATGATACTTCTGACACTTGGAATATTTTTTAATAATACTGCCAAAATGTGGGGATTTATCTAGAAAAACAGATTCACTGTTTCTCTATTCCTTTGGCCATGAAATCCTATTTTTTTCTCATTGGTTTTGTGCAATGAAACAGATCTGTTGTACACAACAGATTCCTTCACACCCAACGGGGCTCAGAGAACACAGGTCATACTCCTGGGGCTGTCTGCAATAGAAGGTCACTTACAGCTGCAGATTTAACAGCTGTGGTGGAAAAGCTCAGAAGATGTGTAGAGTTCCATAAACCTGTTCCATACCTTATTTATGTCCTTCTGTTATAACATAGTTTTTAATTTTTTCTCCCATGTGCCTTCTGTGTCTTATTCTCTGATGTCTCTTTGTAAGAGCTCTGGGACTAAACAGCATTCTGAGACTTCCAGAATCTGTAAAAAAGATTTAAAGGAAAAGTATCTAAAGAAATGTGTAACAATTTGGCTTCAGAAGGGATAAAACTCAAAAATAAGTTCATGGAAGCCCAGTTTACTACTTACCTTTTAAGCATGCCTACTGCAAAATTTGGAAATCAAGTTTCCTGAGACTGCAAACAAGGTTGGAAAGGCTAATTTCCCATAAATAAAAGAGTTGGACATTGTAGGAAGTCTAATACACTGTATATTTAAATGGATGGGGCCCAAATAGTAAGTCTTTCTGTCTTCCTCACGACTATTTTAGTGCAGCCTATTTATAGACATAACTCCAAATAAAAACTGACAAAGAAGCATTGGTGACTATAGCTTGTGTTTAAATGTGCAATTTGAGTCTTTGCATGGTGCATTCATTATACCTTTTTCAAGGTCGCCTCTTCTCTTCCATTTGTGGCTTTTATTTGTAATTGCCCACATCACATCACAGTGACCACCAAGTAAAACACAGGAATTTAACACAAGAAGACAGCTGGAGAGTTGAAATCTTTTTTTTTTTTTCTTTTTTTTTTCCTACTGAATTACTTTTAAACATGTAGCTTACAAGATTTTATTTTTTTTTTTGGTGAGAATCCTGTCTAGAAATATGAGGTTCACATTTCCTTTCTAAAAATGAAGACTTTTTAAGACAAATTCAATGTCCTGGTTTTGATTTTAAATTGTGATGAATAAATTAGTTAAATGAATTAAATGTAACAGGTTAAAATACTGAATTAAAATGGCATAGTTTTTTGTTGCTGGTGGTGTAAGCATAGAAGGAAAGCATTTGCTCCTTTAAGGGTACCTGGCCAAGGACCTTTTCCAAAGCAACAAGGGATAAAAAGAAAGGGAAGCAGTGATGGAAAATATGTCTGTTCAGTCACACTAATCAGTGAGAGCATATGAGAATGTGGGAATGTTTATTCCAGCAGGGTTATCTGATGGAGGACTTCTAAGTTGGGAGACAGTGACAAGAAAAACCTGATCAGTTTTACTAATTGATGAGGAAAGAGACAGGTTTTGGGAATGTTGATTCAAGCAAGGTTGTCTGAGTGAGGATTGCTAGATCAGGACAATAAGAAATAAAGAAGGGGGAACAATACACAGATCTGATACACAGATCTAACAAAGCAAAAATGGAGACCGAGAAACAAACTTCCCAGTTGCACTAGTTGCAGTTACATCAAACTACAGGCACCACTTCCAGGAAGACAGACCTGGACTTGGAGACCGATAAGATTCTGAACCAGGGGGGAAGAGGGGACAGAATGGGAGGGTACAGAAACTGCAGAGCTCTGCAAACCTGTTCATGGGTGTTCAGGGGCAAGGGGAAGCAGGAGGAACAAAGGTGATAGGTAGAAAAATGTTTAAAAGGTCTGGTCACACATAGAATGGGGCCTGTCAATACGCTTGTCTGTCTGATCCCTATGCTTGGCCACCATGGCCTGTCCTATCATCTTACATTTTCTCACTAAACCTCTTCTTAACTCTCTTTCTGTGTATTCATATCCTCTGTCCCATGTGTATGTGTGCTCCAAGGAGTACGTGATAGCTGTAGTGAGACCAAGATTGGTGCCAGATCCTGGAGTCAAGCTGGGGGAGCAGGCATGCTGACCTGTGGTGCCAGCTATTGAAGCAAGTGCCGGGATCTCAGCACCAGTCTCTGGTGGGACCTGTCTGCGCACGAGTGAAACTGGTGCCAGCTCCTGGAGCCAGTCAGGGAGCATAGGCACCTGTGGACTGTGGTGCCAGCCACTGGAGTGAGTGGGGTCTCTGACTCCCATCCATGGGACAGGAGCGGTGTTTGTTCCCAAACTAGCTACTGGGGAGGAGTGTCATGAGCAAGGCAAGTGCAAGGCTCTGCACCAGCAGCTGGCATGGGGCAGGAAGAACACACAAGTTCTTCCTTGAGAGTGCTCTGAAAAGGATACACAGAACAGTGGAAGAGCAGCCACAGAATTGGATTTCAACAGTTTTGATGAGCTTAATTATTGTGAATCTTAATGTTTTTTTCCGAGGTAGTAATACTAATTCTAACTACAATATAAATACGCATTTTAAAAGGCATACTATAAAAGATAGGAAAAAAAGCTTCATGGGGTGAAGAACTGTCACAATTGCTCCAAAAATAGTTTGGTATTGCAGTAGTCAGAGCAAGTTGAGTCACAAGCAGATCAATGTATTTACCATGAACAGCAGGATTATGTCCAAGCCAAATGATCATTTAGCGGATTGTGACTTTCTGGAAAACCCAAAACAGACTGGTAGTGTGGTCTCACACAAACTAAACTGCTCTTCGGGATAAATGAAAGACCTGAAAAAAGTTGATAATATCCTATGCATCTTCTGCTAAGAGAAGGATAACATTTAACATGCTTGAATATCTAAACACTATGCATGCATTAGCTTTATCATCACCATAAATCTATGAAAAATGAGATGGAAAAATCAATTCAAAATGGCATTTAAAACATAAGCTTTTAAAAATGAGTAAAATTTATAAGTTTTTAACCTTTGCTCACCTCTTGACAGGAAAGAGGAGGAAGGGAAAGGGGAGGGAGAGGAGAAGGGGAAAAAGAGAAGAGCAGAGGAAAAACTCTGCAGTAGCGATATTGCAGTTTAATGGTGAAGAGCTGTTTGTTTTATATATATATATATATAATTTAAAAATAATTTCGAAAAAAAAAAGCTATGATGTAACTGCCCAAGGTAATAATAAAATTAGGGCTGTCTTAAATCTCAAAGACTGGACAATACAAAATAATATAGTATGATATCTTTAGTATTTAGGTGGGTCATACAAATGACTGGCACTGGACAACTTTACGTTAAGTTCAAGTTTTATTAAAAAAAAGTTACATTTTTTCTACATTACTTTTATTTTTTGTTATCAGAATCATACAAAAATTTGACAGTTGTTTATCAAAAATAAACAAACAAAAACGTGACATAGGAAAATTAGATAGCTAATAGTAGCTTGGAAAAGTCAAAAATGATCAAAGCTGAATGAAGTGGATGGAGATTTTTCTTTCTCCCATATCATGAAGAGAACTGTGAGTCATACCAAGCAACAATAACTTTAATAACCTTTATGAGATCTTTGCATTTGGTAGTGCTAAATCTTTCTAAATCATTTCCATCAGATATTTCTTGGGATTGTCAGGTAGTATACTAATATACCTTTTCATAAAATTAAACTCAAACCATTGAAAATAGATATGCTGTCCTAAAAAGAAAGAAGGTGGGGAGAGAGGAAGTGGGAGGGGGAGGGGAATGGGGAGAGGGAGAGGGAGAGAGAGGAAAGAAGAAGAAAGAAAGAAAGAAAGAAAGAAAGAAAGAAAGAAAGAAAGAAAGAAAGAAAGAAAGAAAGAAAGAAAGAAAGAAAGAAAGAAAGAAAGAAAGAAAGAAAGAAAGAAAGAGAAAGAAAGAAAAAGAAAGAAAGAAAGAAAGAAAGAAAGAAAGAAAGAAAGAAAGAAAGAAAGAAAGAAAGAAAGAAAGAAAGAAAAAGAGAAAGAAAGAAAGAGAGAAAGAGAGAGAGAGAGAAAGAGAAAAGAATTTAAATCCCAGAAAAGTGGACCAAAAAATCTTCAAACATATTGTGCTATTCAAAGTTCAATCCAGGATCAAGGGATGATCAAGACAGAAATTAGTATTTCTAACAACTGAAGTAATGATTAGATAACTTATAAATAAGAGATTGAATAGAAAACCAATAAAATTTGCTCTAGTGTCAACTAGGCTAAACAGAAGCTCACCCACAGTAAATACGCAACTTATAATAGGTAACAGATGTACAAGTCAGAAACAAAAAATCCCATTAGGGAGTCCTTATGCAGTCTTTATTGTATTTGGACAGTTGTAATAAAATCTATCATCCACATATTTAATTCTTCAGCTTTCTAATTTCCCTACACATCATTTGCAGGTTTTCATCATTAGTGTCTCTCTTTCTTCTCAAAGATAAATATGTATCATTATCAATTGTCAGCTTTCTCTCTAAAACTCATATCTGGCCTTGAAAGCCCAGTCTTCTTTCACTGTTTATAGCCCATATATGTGCTATATGGGCTATAAACATTTATGATATATGACATATATGACCAAATGGTCGTAACTGTTTTAATAATTAACTGCTCAATAAAGGTTTTTTTTTATTTTTATTTTTTTCCTGATTCATACCTTCATACCTAGAATTTTTGTGTGGACTTTTGAAGTTCTTTTTTTTTTTTTCCTAATATTGGTGATTTCTGTTTCAAGAGTTCCAAATTAATATTATTAAGGAATATTTTACATGTCTGGTGTCCTCATAATTTTGTAATGTTTGTGGAGGAGCAGATGGAGATTAGGTAATTCTATACAGCTATAAACTCTAACTATGTTGAACAGAGGTATAAATATCAGTGTCTAAAATCATGTTTGAGCTGTCCTCTCTTCCTAAATGTTGCAAGAGCCAGAGATTTCACAGTATATACTGTATTATTGATCACTTAGGTTTTTTTAGTCCTAACCAATAAAGTAATTGAGCAATAGCCTTTCAGAATTGGTCTTCCAGTGTTTATTTCACATTCAGACTAATAATCAGCTGTTCATACAATTTTGAATTTTTATCTGTAAAACTGCCCTTGAAAATTTTGTTCTTACAGGCAGCTAGCATTAGTAACAATAGTCCCATTATAGTTTTTGCTCAGCATAGGACCTTTCCAGATTTTGATAAATCTGTTCATTACATATATTGACTGATAATTTTAAAGCACTATTTCTGTGCTTTCCTATGTCATTTCTCAGGTGTCTTCTGATTAAACATAGTTCCAAGATTCTGATTTTTTAAATTACGTATATATTTATTTATTCATTTAATATTTTAAAGTACATCTCAGAAAATGTTAATTACAATATGTAATAATCATTTTAAAAACAAATGTTTTAAAAGATCTCTTTATTTCATTTTGCCATATCTTGTAAGCAAAAGACTTGAGAAGAAATCAGCATTAAGCAGAGCCTCTTGAGATAAAATAACTTCTGGATTTATGACACTACTGAGTGGGAAAGTGAGTTTCCATGCAGTATCCCTTACCCATGGTGACCTGCTGCAAAGCATTCTGTCTTCCAAATTTCATTCCACAGAAATGGAACTAGCACATCTGATCTTTGGTGCTGCAGAAAGCCACAGCTTAAATCAAATAAGGATTGAAGTAATAGTGGCACCTCACATAACATTACACCCTTGACTTGACTGAAACAAGTACGTTTTTTTCCTTTCAGTTCCTCATATCCAGTACTCCACGATTTTCTGAAATATTAGCAGAGCTTTTTCGCTTGTCTTACTCTGCACTGGAAACTTCTTTAAGGAGTTTCATCCCAAGCACTTTTATTTTTTTAATTAAAAACCTGTCCCAAAATGTCTGAAAAAAAAATGAAATTATAAATAAATGGATAAATAAATAAATAACGTGAATGAAAAAAGATGATCAATTTTTATTTTTATTTTTTTTAACAGAACAAACTGAACGCAACCAAAGAGAGAACAAAGATAAAAATGTTTGTGTACCTCATCCCTGAAGTTTTTCTTCATGAACCAGAGGATCCCTGCTACTCACTGTCATAACTGTAGAACACATCACTTTCTCTTGGCTATTTGTATAATCAGTTTGGGAGCCTTTTCCTCTGAAATGCTCTCAGTAATTCTCCAGGGGTTCCATCTCACCTGTTCTTGAAAAACACAGAGTGATATTTTGGTACTTTACAATTATAGTAAAATAACCTTAAAATATATGCGGAAAGAATTTAGCTGAGTCTTGCGATTAACTTCCTGCAATAACATTCTTTAAACTTGGGAAGAGTTGCTAGGGAAAGCAGTACTGTCACATGAAAAACACCAAACCAAAATAATAATAAATGTACACTGAAATACAAAACTGTGTTGGCAGGGAAATAGACAAAGGGTTCATTTCTCAAAATGCATGAGGAATGAACAGGCTTGTTCCTGTTTTCAAATTTAACATCAGAATCTAAGGGATTAATCTCCTAGCAAATTATTGAGGTTACAACAATCAAATGAAGTCAGTATACCTGAAGATAAGCTAAAATGACAAATTAGACTTTTCTTTCCTTTTTTTTTTTTCCCTTAACCTATCTGATAACATTATTACTGTAACTGTGGCTCACTCGTGAACTTTTCTTTGATGTTTACAATGCATCTGCTAGGAGAGTTGAAAGCAATAATTTTTATTTATTTTTGGAAGGCATACTATTTTCATGCAAATAAATTTTTAAAAATCATAGGAATAGAATGTGAAGAATAAAGGCCTTGTTTCCACCCTAGGTAGAGGATTAGTTTAGAAGTATCATTTGGGAATACGCTGAGACTAGAGAGAAGTGATTCAGCAACATCATAAAAAGAGAGAATAATAACTTTACTATAAAAAGCCATACCATGAAGGAGAAAAAAAAAAAAAAAAAGTAAGAACATTGCATCATTTATTTCTTTAGTAATAAAAAGCAATGAAGTATATAACTAAAGTTTAGAATATTCTGAACATTGGATATTCTTCAATGAAAACTGGCTAAAATGATTCAGTGATTGAGTCTCACTGATTCTGTAAAATGGCATAAGGGCTTTGTTTAGAAAAGCCAGACTGAAAATTCAGAACACATTTCTTTTTCCCAAGTCATAGAATACAAACTGGGATATCAAGTAGAAGTGATTTGCTTAATATCTATGATACAAAAGGGGATCCTAAGTCAACCTCATCATTCTGCTTCAGTGTCCCAAGCTGATTACAGAAAGGAAATGTATGCAGTTACAATCCAATGAATGATCCTCATTCTCTGTCTCTGAGGAAAATATTGTGAATTATTCATAACAGAAGCTTCATCAGAGGGGGAAAAGAAAGAAGATAGGTTATTTTTTACAACATTTCACTTATATATTTTCAAAGGAGGAAATGTAATGCTTGAGTTTTTTCAGTATTTATGTAGCCAAGCCCATAGTTATGATTATGCGTGTATATTCTCAGAGACTCAGTTTACAATGTAATATACACTGTGATCCAACATAATTTAGTGTATCTCAAAAGAATGCATGATTTACTAGCCCTAATGAATGCAGTACTTCAAGCCTTCTTCCATCTGGACTTTTGTTATTCTGCAGTACATTTGAGAACAATTTAGGATTTCATTCTGCAACCACATGATATTTCATATAATTTCTAAAGAGATTTTTCATTTTGAAGAACCCTTGATTAATCTCTTTGTTTGCTCAATTCCTTCTGCTGGCTCTTAATTGTTTCCTGTATTAACATTTTTAATGAATTTAGAGCCAAAGTCTATTAAAAAATAAATCTATAATTCCACAGTAAAAGTTGTCAGACTTAGGGTTTTCTAATCTTTTTAGCTGCTCAACTCCCAGGATTCCTGGTTGACAGAAACTTTTTGGTTCAATTTCCTGTGAGAAAATCTAAATGTCTCTCAATACTCCTATCTAGGACCTTGTGCAAAGTAATAATAAAATATTACACTGCTTATAGAACATTTCACACATTCAAAACTTTAGGGAAACAGTAACTAATTAAATGAGTCAGACCTTCTTGTTGTTCATGCTATTCACAGAGCGCGCTCATTTTTGTCATGATAGATCTTTTAGTGCTAATACCAAATTGACATTTACTGCTACTTGACAGAACATTTATCAATATTGAAATAGTTGAGAAAACCTTAGAGTAACCTAAACTGAGCAAAAAAATTAAGGAATCAGATGTAAATCACCGGGAACCTTACCTACCAATGCTAAATCAGTCTATTCACTTTCAAGATGACTATCTTGTTCTACAGGGGATACACCAGTCTTCTATGGACCTCTTAAACATTATGATAACAAAAGTAGCGGTAAATAATGTGCAAATGTTTAATTAGAATACTTAAAGGTGATTTTTGTTTGTTTGGTTTGGTTTTGTTTTCCAACAAACATCCACTTTGGAACTATCTTTAGCCAAAGCAACAATATACTTTACAAGTTTGTTGGTAATTTACAGCACTGCTGAGAGTGACAAGAATGTTTCTTTATCTCCCTGTAGAAAAGATTGATTCTAACATTTGACAATGTTCTTTTAAGATCGATTTTCCTTTGCCTTCAAAAAGGAATGAAGGCTGTGGTCAGTCCATAATTATTAACAAACTATTAACAGACTATTACTAACAAACCAGAGCAGTGAAAAAGCAGAAGAAAGTAAAAGGAAATAAATCCACCTTCCCCTCATCCACCTCCTTCTATGTCATGCTCCCGAACCGTGCAGCGGAACGGGGAATGGAGGCTGTGTTGGTCTGCAACACTTCACCTCCGCCATGCCTTCACGATCACTCTATGCCCGTTCTCCAGTGTGCCATCCTTCCTGAACTGATCCTAAAAAGGCTTCTGAAAAACTGCAGTTTTTCAAGAAGTTATGGCTCCATACCACAGGGTGCAGTTCTTCAGAAGAGGCCTGCTCCAGTATGGTCCCTGACACATTGCTGGCAGCTCCCCCCAGACCCCTGCTCCTGCGTGGGCTCCTCTCCACGGGCTGCAGCTCCGGCCCGGGGCCTGCTCCTGCGGGGGCTCTCCATGGGCCGCAGCCTCCTCCAGGCCACATCCACCTGCTCCACCGGGGGCTCCTCCACGGGCTGCAGCGTGGAGATCTGCTCCATGTGGGACCCATGGGCTGCAGGGGGACAGCCTGCTCCACCAGGGGCCTCTCCACAAGCCGCAGGGAACTTGTGCTGCATGACTGGAGCACCTCCTGCCCTCCTGCTGCACTGACCTTGGGGTCTGAAGGGCTGGTTCTCACTCCTTTATCTCCCAGCTGCTGTTGTGCAGCAGTTTTTTTTCCCTTTCCTAAATCTGCTCTCCCAGAGGCCCAACCTGCATCACTCACATGCTGAGCTCTGGTCAGCGGTGGGTCCCTTTTAGAGCCAACTGGAACTGGCTGTGACCTGACATGGGGCAGCTGCTGGGCTCTGCTCACTGAGGTCTCTGCTGCAGCCCTGTCCCACTACCAAAACTTTGCCACGTAAATCTAAAACACCTGAATGTGGATAGGACCTTGGCATATGACTCCTTTGCCATTATATATTTTGATCAATATATATAAAACACTGGCAAAAGAAATAGAGTTGAAAGACATATTTCTACTGTAAATCATATACTGGGGAAGGGAAGGGAAGGGAAGGGAAGGGAAGGGAAGGGAAGGGAAGGGAAGGGAAGGGAAGGGAAGGGAAGGGAAGGGAAGGGAAGGGAAGGGAAGGGAAGGGAAGGGAAGGGAAGGGAAGGGAAGGGAAGGGAAGGGAAGGGAAGGGAAGGGAAGGGAAGGGAAGGGAAGGGAAGGGAAGGGAAGGGAAGGGAAGGGAAGGGAAGGGAAGGGAAGGAGCAAATAATATGTGAAAGCATATAAAAGAATGCTAAAGTAATGAAGCACAAGAAATTATTACATTTTTTTCATATGATTTTTTTGTTCTGCCTTAAAATATATGATTTCATTAAATCACTGCGTTTTAAACGTATCAACAAATGTTCAACATAAAAAATGACAACCTTACTAATAAATATGACAAGTTTATAACTTAATCTAAGAATATTATCAAGGAAATGTGCTTTGGACAGCACATCTATAAACATAATTGTCTGTACGCAGTACAGCGGATCCACCTGTACACAGAAGGGTTGTACAACTATATAAGCATAAGTCTGTTTCTTTTTCCCATCAAAACCTGCCTCTTCACTAACAAATATAACTGCCTTATGAGTTGGCTAACTGAATTAATTTCAAGGTGACTTTATTTTAAAAAGCATAAAATTTAATATGAATTGTGGTAGCAAAACTGGCTTTTTTTAATTAGATATAGCATTTTAAGACATTAATATATATATAATATACATTTTGTTTTAAAATAACGTTACTTTGAAATATTGAAACATTTTATGACTTTATCCAAAATTAATTTTACTATGATGAAAATTATATTTCTTTTTAAATAAATATTTTGTTTAGTAGCCAGAGAGATCAGCCTCAAAGCGAAAATATAATTATAAACATGCAAAAATATTTTCCTTCAAATAGGATAGATGCATTCTGATTCTCTTTCTGGTATACTCATGCTATTCTCGGATTACTAAAGTGTACCTAAAAATAGAAAAACTGCAGTGAATTTGAACGGAAATCACATAGCTTTTTAAGCAGGCATTGAAATATTAGCACAAAATGTCTATAGATACAAAGTAGTAGCTATGAAAGCCAATGCAGCATTTGTGTAAGAAGTGTTCATATTTTCATTCACAGAATTTATGTCTGATGTCAGGAAAATTGGAAAATACCCAAATGGTATTTTTAGGTCATTTGCAATTAGGGTCAGACACACCAGTACTGCAAGACAATTCAAGAACCAAATGTCAACAGTGAGTGTACCTTAACAGATCATTTTAGCAAAGGTCCTACATACTGTTTGAAGTTCTGGAGAAAAACAAAACAAAACAAAAAACAAACAAGCAAACAAACAAGCAAACAAACAAAAAACACAAGTCAACAAGCCATTAAATAAACAAAACCACAACAAACGGAATTATTAGAGGTGGTTATCTAGTTTCCTTATTCATATTCAGATTGCTGAATAAATACTGCATTTCACCACCGATTCACTGTGTTTTGATTCTTTATGATCCCTATTTTCAAGCAGTACATTAATCTATAAATGTGGTCTTTCTTATAAATAGGTACCTTTCATCATTGCTTAAAGAGTTCTGTAGAAAGGAAATATCATAAGGAATTTAGCTCAGTTAAAAACAAACCAAAACAAATCTATTTTGTTTAAATCTCTGAATGGATCTTTGAAAACTGTCTCTTAGTGAGTCAGCTGCACAGATCACCTTGTCATTATTCAGACACGATAAATGGACTTTTAAAGGTGAGTTCTCTTAATTTATATCATAGGATCTCAGCAGCCACCTGCCTAATGGAAGCAGCCATCCAGCTTTTATCGGTCCCTCTGCACACTTGCCACTAGCCGTGTTAGACCTCTTATACCAATCAGGCTTTAGGTATAAATCTGTGCTGTAATATTTCACCTCTTTCTGACCTCCATGTATCATACTTCCTAACATAAATTGCAAATACAAACAAAGAGTTTAATCTAGTCACAGGCTGCATAGAAAACTTCTTGCTTTAACATCTGAAGTAGCTAACCTTGTATTAAAAAGCATTAGTCATCAAAAATTCTCTTTTTGTGGATGCAAGTCATAAAAAAAAAAAACAAGCTGTCCTCACCTATTTTGCACATAGAGGCTGAGCTTTGAGTGCTCTTTACAAGTATTCCTCTTGATACTTGCCTAATCCTGTCACCAGCAACACATCCCGACTATCAAAAGGCTTTATCATTTCCCTCCTTCCCTCAGACTCAAGGAAGAGTTGCAGCCAGCTGTGAGACCAAGACATCTGAGACACCTCATGTGTCCAGATGGCACTCCAGTCAAGCAGCATATAGTCTATGAAAAATTTGTGAGCATGCCTTTCCTTTTCCTAATGCTTTTCCCCAGTTGTACTGCAAATTAAACCAAAATAAAGCTAGAGCAAACAATAAGATTAATAAATAAATAAATAAATAAATAAATAAATAAATAAATAAAGTAAAGGCAGCATTAGAAAATTTAGACATTCCTGGGTGTATTGAGACAGGAAATTAATGTGGCAACGTGACAAAGTAATGTACATTAATGTCATCAGTTGCCAATGACAGTGCCTAATATGTACTTGTGTTATTTTCCTAGCAGGAATATGTCTATCACTTAAGGAAATTTATCTTTAAGGAAAAAATATCATTCAGAGTTAGTTAAAATTACTTTAAAAGTATCTATAAGGGATTGAAAAATTCACAGTTGTAGATAGCAAATACATCTCCAAATTTTAAAAAGAAATGTTATATCATCAAAACTTATTTCTGTTCAGTAATATAAAAAGAATACTAAATGATTTCCAAATACTGATAAAGAACAGCAGTATAAATTCTAGTTCATATCTCAATATCACACAAATCAGTAAAATGTGAAGAATAAAGGAAATGTATTATAGACAGTCTAGTTGCTAATATATATATAATGTAATCTCCACTAGGAATTTATCTGTTGTGTCAAGGATGTTTCTGTTCACACTATGAACATTCCTTCCCCCTGGGGTTACATTAGCATTTCATTTATTTACATTGCCCCGTATCATTTAAATGTGATGATTGAATCAGCTATTGAGACATTTCACACACAAATATATAAATATATCTTTCTGACTTCTTTAAAGAAGTAAACAGCAATGAAAATTGCTGAGGAGAAACAGCTCTTACAAGAGGAGTTACATTGGCTATGAGATATTCCCAAGATAAAAACAATTCCAGCTTCATAGACCTAAACAGCAAAGAGCTGTTCCATCAAACAATGATAATCACCACATAGTCTGAAATCAGTCAAACAACCTCTGGCATGTGAGACAATTTCACATATACCATTATAGGAATGTCTGGAGTAGCAGCAACTTATTGATGATGATATTAAAGTTAGGAGTGAATGGCATCACGTCTAATTACAAACATCCGTGGCAACAACTCAAGATGTATTGAAGAATTATTAATACAGGTTTCAAATATCAGCAAAATCCTTGTGACAAATCCTCAGGTGGATCACCCAGGTCATATAGTGGCAATCAAACCACAGTTATGTCTCAGGGTCAAAGTTAATGCCAAAGTAAGTGCTTGATGGTAATTTAAGTAATATGACCTACAAACTTCAGCCAGATCACAGCTGTCTCCTGGATTTGTCTGTCCCTGTTTCCCAAGGTCTGCTCAAGTTAAAGATGTAGTTTTTGTCTTCTGACCCATGAATGACAGATATCAAATCTGGTTCATGAGTGTATGTTGGATTTTAAAGTGAAAGGATGCTTAGATAAATTAACCTGATCCTGCCCCTTCATTAAATACAGTTTCTTAATTTTAAAGCAGAACCAACAGCCAATGCATGTGGTACAAGGCAGGTTCAACTGTATAAGCCATTTTTGGTCTCCTTAGATACAGTAATTACTCACATACTCACTAGAGGACTAGCCATTACCAATTGGATGCAAATGCTCCCCTCTTGGCCTCCCATCAACATCAATCTGTTACAGCATAAGTCCTGTGACAGTTTCCCAACAAATTGGGTCACTTGCTGGAGTGAAGAGTGTAAACTATGTCAAAGAGAAAGGTGTCATGTTTTTCCAAGAGAGCACAAGCTCTTCACAATCCAAGCCATGGGTCATCTCTGACCACAAATTGTTGTGCAACTGCTGTCAGCACAGTGGCTGAGCAAGTAAACCTGTTAAATAGGCTTTACTTAGTCAATCACACTGCCATAGGTATGTGTTTTCTGGGTCAGAGCAAGTGTGAGTCCTACTGGCTTGCTGCATTGATAGAGCTTACTCATACCTTTTTTTTATTATTATTATTTTTTTTTTTAAAAAAAAGAGAGAGAAATGAAAGAAAAGAAGAGAAGAAGAGAGAAAGAAAAGAAGAGAGGAAGGCAGGAAGGCAGGGAGGCAGGGAAAGAGGGAGGGAGGGAGGGAGGGAGGGAGGAAGGAAGGAAGGAAGGAAGGAAGGAAGGAAGGAAGGAAGGAAGGAAGGAAGGAAGGAAGGAAGGAAGGAAAGGAAGGAAGGAAGGAAGGAAGGAAGGAAGGAAGGAAGGAAGGAAGGAAGGAAGGAAGGAAGGAAGGAAGGAGGGAAGGAGGGAAGGAGGGAAGGAAGGAAGGAAGGAAGGAAGGAAGGAAGGAAGGAAGGAAGGAAGGAAGGAAGGAAGGAAGGAAGGAAGGAAGGAAGGAAGGAAGGAAGGAAGGAGGGAAGGAAGGAAGGAGGGAAGGAAGGAAGGAAGGAAGGAAGGAAGGAAGGAAGGAAGGAAGGAAGGAAGGAAGGAAGGAAGGAAGGAAGGAAGGAAGGAAGGAAGGAAGGAAGGAAGGAAGGAAGGAAGGAAGGAAGGAAGGAAGGAAGGAAGGAGGGAAGGAGGGAAGGAAGGAAGGAGGGAAGGAAGGAAGGAGGGAAGGAGGGAAGGAAGGAAGGAAGGAAGGAAGGAAGGAAGGAAGGAAGGAAGGAAGGAAGGAAGGAAGGAGGGAAGGAGGGAAGGAGGGAAGGAGGGAAGGAGGGAAGGAAGGAAGGAAGGAAGGAAGGAAGGAAGGAAGGAAAGAAGGAAGGAAGGAAGGAAGGAAGGAAGGAAGGAAGGAAGGAAGGAAGGAAGGAAGGAAGGAAGGAAGGAAGGAAGGAAGGAAGGAAGGAAGGAAGGAAGGAAGGAAGGAAGGAAGGAAGGAAACAGCATCCTTTGTTTTAACTGCCATGGAAAATTTAGCTAGCTGGTTGACATCAACACAGGTAGCTACAAATCATTATTCCAAGTGAGATGGTACAAATGATTTTGTAAGAATGAAAGTTTAGTGGTTGTCTGCTACATGTAAGAAGGAACAATAGTTCATTGATTTCTATCCTTTTCTGTCACAAATTCTGATTAATATTTACTTAATTTGCAAATAGCCATGCGACATATTTCTCTGGCCTGAAATGTGCACCACAGTTCAACATATGGTGGGATTTGATTTTTGTGGGAACACACCAATTTCTGAATTCCCCCCAAAAGGGAAATCAAAATCTTCAATTAAAATGGACTATATTAAGAGAATGGAAGGAAACAAGGGTATCATCTTGTAATAATCTGAAATTTGTTATATAGAATCTTATCAGCTTGATGTGAAAATATCCAGATGGCCTCAGGAAATGAATTAGGGTCCTCATTGCCAGTGAAAGCAAAACGTATGTTAGGATATATGCAGACTGAGGTGTTTCTGGCTTTCTGGTTTCAAAACTCACTTTGAAGCAGTTGAAGATTCATTTCCATGAGCATCAGATGAAACTGTATTTATTCAGCTTTCTTAAAATAAAGACTAATGTGCTTATGCCTGAGCAAGCCAAAATTGAGACATCCCAAATAGCTGCCATCTCTGAAACAAATAAGTTCAAAAACTATAGAAGTCAGAAAGCTTTACTGTGGTAATCTAGTCTGATTACAAGATCATATAGACCATATTAATTCCTTGAGTTACTTTCTCCTTGAAAATCCTGAGCCTGTTTGTAACCATTCCTGCAGTGCTTCTCTGAACACTTACCAGCCATCAATACAATAAGGTATTCCCAGCTGAACACAGAATGGGAGTATGGTGTTCTTCTGGTGAACTGTAGTTCTTTTTCATCTAAACTAACAGTCCACACAATTATTATAGTCAGTAGAGAGAAACAGAATCACACAGATCACAGAATCACAGAATGGGTGGGGCTGGAAGGGACCTCTGAAGATCATTGAGTCCAAACCCCCTGCCAAGCAGGATCACCTAGAGCACATTGTGCAGGGTGGCATCCAGGTGGGTTTTGAATATCTCCAGAGAAGGAGACTCCACAACGTCCCTGGGCAACCTGTTCCAGTGCTCTGTCACCCTCACAATAAAGAAGTGCCCTTGCATGTTCAGCCAGAACAGGTTGATAGTTATCTCATGCTTGCATAGATGTTTAAAATAAATAATCTTATTCACAACCTAAAATAACTGTTTCTCTACATTGAATACTAAAGTTAGTTTCAAATTACTTCCTTGGATGTTGATTTCTACAAGGGAGACTTTTAACTTCAATTGAGGTAAAATACACCCTTACTATCCTCTTTGTCTTGAAACTAGTCTTAACTTACATTTTCCCTCTTTCAGTTATAAAACTGATGATGTTTCTTGAAAGCATTTTTTTTTCTTATTCTTCCTGATCACTTCAATTTCATAAAGAAAAGCTCAACAAGAGAAAGAAAAATGTATTCTTGGTGAAAATAAATTTCAAGCCTGACAGCAGGATGTAATCACTTCTTTCCAACGTACATGAGGCAATGATGGGGAAAGTACTAACAGTCAGAAGAAAATTAGCAGTCCAGATGGCTGGTGAAATCGTGACAAAATGACAACAAAATGAAAAACCTAATAAAAATAAGCAAGTGACTGTACATGCAAGACATTAGAAATTAAATCATAAAGGAAGAGATAAAATAAAAAATACAATTGGGGGATATGGAAGCCAGGAGATCAGAAAACTTTGGTTATGGAAAGGGGCAGGAGATGTTACAGGTAACAACAGATATTTCCCTGTATCAAATTGATGAAAAAGTACAAAAGCGGTGTGAAAAACTATAAAGTATACATCTTGTTCACATCATCTACTTAATAATCGGTATGTGAGTTTTTTTTTCTTTCTGTTTTTTTTTTTTTTTTCTTTTTCTCTTTTCAGGGGGAGTCAAAAACTCCCACAGAGAAATTATAGTGCAAACTAGTGTAAGTAGCAATGGTGGTAATAATGATATAGATATTCCACTTTCCACAGTGACTTTTATCTTAGGCTTCAAAGCATCACAGAAATATTAATTAATCCTTATGTGATGTCTCTGAGGTAAGAGGGATTTTATGACCTGTTTACTGATAGGCAAACTGAGGACAAAAAAAAAAAAAAAAAAAAAAAAAAAAAAAAAGACATACAAAATTATACAGGAAATTAACAAGAAATACAGAAATAACACTTAAAATTCTGATTCCCTATTTCCCTATTCTATCTAAAAAAAATACTTGTAAAATTGTACAGAATTTTGTTAAGTAGCTCCAAAATTTGTTTCCATGGGGATAAGTTCCATTTTCACCAAAGTCAACAAGGATTTTCCACTGGCTTTCAGTGCAATGGAATATAAAGATACTGATATATCTGACATCATAGAATTTGGACAGTTATGTTAAAGCTATTGGAATATGAAATAGTGGAGTGGTACATTACAAAGGGCATTTGTAATGATTTTTGCATTTTGTCACAGCAGTAATATTTCAGTAACATGTTTTGTTCTTCATTGGATGAGCTTTCTTTTTAAAACTTATGCAGAATGTGCAAATGAAATGAATTATAGTTTAGGACTTAAACTGTACTTGGAATAGAATACGAACCTGAGACATGGCTGCTTACCAAATAGGAAGAGGTTAAAAAAAAAAAAAAGGTAAGAAAAAAAATGTTACTAAATAAAGAATAATGTTTGTGGATGTAATTCCATTCTTCGGTCTCTACTACACAGCTAAGAGAAATCTCTTAAGTGCTGATGACTGTAATTTTTGTTTGTTCTAGTACGAATATATTCTTAATTTTGGATGTAAATAAACTAAATGTAGACTTCTGAAACCCACATAAAGTCCCACATGTCTATTTTGAAAGGTAGTGTGACACAATTTGGTTGTTAGTCCTGAAATTTGTAAAGACAACAGACACCACATACTCAGGATATGAATATACATTATATACATAAGAAAGTAACGTCATCATCATCTCTGGAAGTTGACGTTCTGCAAATGAGCAAGTTGCCATTTTAGTTTCTTTTGTTTTACAGCTTTAAAGCATGTGTATCATAATAAATATGGCACAAAATACTTATCCAAATAAGAAAAATAGAAATTAAATACTTAGTGGCAAGTACACATTTGAACTGAGAGCTACAGCATGTCTGATTCAGGAAAGGGCATATGAAAAGCTACCAGTGACAGCACTCAGCAAGAAGGCATTCAGCTGTCATGTTTCCTCATCAGAGAAGCAAATTAATCACTCAGAGAACAACAAGAATGTGCAGACAGAGTCTCACTAATCATCAGTTTGTAAGATATCAGTGATTATTAGGGCATTTGTCAAACAGAGTTTACTCAAATTGGGGTTTCCAAAAGGTTCTTTTGGAGGTGGTTCAAGATCACCCCCTTGGTCTGCCCTTTTGTTTGGGCTTTTGAAACAAATTTCTTAATTATCCCAAATTTGTCTGCTTTCATTCTCTGTGCAACAGCCTCAGTGTTCATAACCTGGATACCTTCTGGATGAAATTTAGCAAGACAATGAATTTCCAAAGCACCCCGGTGGACTCCATGGGCTAAGTACATTGCCTCCATGGAAACAACAAAGCTGGTTCCAAGAAAGAGCACTGGAATATGCACAGTACAGCTGCCAGGTCCTCAGCATCACCCGCCATCTTCTACAGGTCACCCTCTTGGCTATTGTCTGCTGGGTTTGCATAAGTACTACGGGCAGGTCTGGCGCCAAACTTGCTTAATTCTCTCTTTGGTTCAGTGGCATCAACAGGTATTTTGATGAAAACATGAGTCTATAATAGAGTAAAAATACGATTACAAATTACATTATTTTCAAAATTAAACCAGTAAATAAAATCTCACTGCTTACAGCTATTACAAAGAACAGTTGTTCTCTCTCTTATTCTGAGATTATTAAAAAAAGAAAAAAAAAAGGAGGGGGGGGGTTGAACAAAGATTTTGTTTGGTTTTGTTTTGTTTTCCAGTTCAAAAACAGGTATGACAGTTAGATGGACTCCAAAATTATTTTTACATCATTTAGGACCATAAAATAAAAATATCTCATTACAAGGAGGAAGCTGACCAAAGCTTTCTCTCTTAGTCTTATAACGTGTATCCTACCATGCTATGTCTATCAAAAACCCTTTCAGTTTAGTCATATTATGTAAAGCACAGACATAAGAGCATTTTTAACTTACAAATGTGCCCAAAGTAAAATGCTTAATACAAATGATGCTTAATCTAGGGGATAATTTTATACAAATTGAAAACTTAAAACAAACAAACAAACAAACAACAACAACAACAACTATAAAAATGGTCTGGAGAAAAGAAGTGTTTCTGCAGCTAACATGGCTTTTTTTTGACAGGTATGTGAACAAATTGGAGTCAAACTGTTTTGGTCTTGGTTTTGTTTTTGTTGTTGTTGTTGTTGGTGGTGGTGGTGGTTTGTATTTTTTTTTTGAAAGTGAAAGAAAGAAAATGTGTCTAGTGGTCATAGTCAGTAAGAATAAATGAGAAGGGCTGGAACAGAGCCAGATGAGACTGATGACTGGCAAGCCGTGAGAACAGGAATGACTTCCCATGGAATGTAGCATCAGGAACATGGATGATCATAGCCCCCTCAGATCTTGGCAAATTTACATCTCCCAGAAATTCAGCTGCCTTTAACAGCATGGCAACATCCTGCACAGTTGGGGGCAACAAAAAGAAATTTGAAGCTGGTGTTCCTTTCCTGCTGAGTTTTTACATCTCCAGTTGAGAGTCAGCAGGCAGCCCCAGCAGAGTACCTTTATTTGTGTACTTGTTTCATGTCAAAATAGGAAATAAACTGTTGGATTAGTGCAGCAACAAAGAGGAAGCTTGAGGTTTTCTGAAGGAAGCTCACCAGCTGCACACATAAAAATGTTCTGCTGGGAAAACAGAGAACTAATATTCCAAGGACATTTATGGGGAAACAGTAACAATATAATGAGCAAAGAATGGGCAAAACAAGTTGATAATGAGTTGGTACTACCACAGTCATTACAGAAGACTTGAGACACTGCAGAAAATGCTGGGGAGAGGATGAATGAGGGCATGCCATCAGGGACAAATATTGAGGCTTAATGGTCTGTAGGAAGTAGAAAGTTTATTTCTTAACGGGCATATTGGGCAATTAGAGACCTGTCAAATAAGTAAGAACGAAAGGAAAAAGCAACATAAAACATCAAGCTTCTGAGAGCAAAAGAAAACATCCTTGCTACTCTGCCTATCATTAAAACCAGAACTTTTTCAGGTATTGAAAAATACTTGAATTGCCTTCTGTTATGTTGGTTACTTTTGTTTCCTGGCTAATTTTTACCATTAAAAACACTTTTCATAAGACTTTATTACTATATATTTCAGCATTTCTTAATCCAATAGACACGTAGATGCAGTTAGACACGTAGACACGTTATGTTAACAAGAAAGACTACTCCATTATTTCCAAAATAATCAGCAGCTCAGACGTCATATCAATGCAATTTCAGCAGTATCTTCTTGTTATTGCACTTTAACTCTTGGAAGCTCTGAAAAAGTATTTCCAACAATAGACAGTGATTTAAGTGATAGACAAGACACTTTGCAACATCAGAAATATATGTGAATTTATAAAATGTTATCATCACAGGAGACAGGCCCATTGTTAGAAATGGTAAATTTCATAAGACAGTTCCTTATTGTATTCAACTGAATTGAAAGAAAAAAAAATGTTCAGATAATTTCAAGAAAATGAAATTTTGTAATAATGTTGAAGGGACCTGCATTCTATTTCATCACTTTTCCTGAACAAAAACTCTAGACGAATACACACACAAAATGCTAAGTTTGTTGAAATTACATCTTCTTCTAGTTTTGTGCTTCACCTTGAATATATCTAGTTAGTGCTTATAAATATTTTTAATTTGAATGAGTTCTTATGGGAAATGTGTACACAAAAATGCAAATAGCAAAGGTTTGTGTAAGGACAGGAACTTTGTAATTCACAGTAAGCAATACACCCTTAGATTTATTTTGCATCATGGATAGTGTATAGAATAATTGATCAAGTTATCAAGACCAGAAAAATGTAAGAGGTGAAGCTGATACAGTAACTACATTGACGATATCGCCATGCAGTTAATGCTCCTACTTTCCAACTATCTTGTTTTGAACCTCTGCTGTAAAAAATTACCATATGTGTAACTAACTCAGATTACAAACTAGAAATTTCACTTGAATTTCACTATTTGCAAGTAATTTAATTAATTCACTACTTAATAAGTTTCACCAGCATTCATCTTCTCTGAGCCTGGGAAGTTTCCCCTGTTTGGACAGTACTTCATTGCATGCTCAACTTCAAAGCTGTGTTTACATTAAAATTAAATGGTAAGAATCTAACCACATGCTGCAATATTCTTCTTATTCTGATGTACCGCTTCCCCAGGACTACTTCAGCTACACTCATCAATGTTTGCTTACTTCTAAAGATGGAAATAAAACAAAAAGTGATGTTAAAAGGAAAATATCAGCAGGCATTCTACCGATCAGCAGGCATTTGGAAGCAGCAGGACTTCCATATTTATTTTCTATAATTTCAGTAATTACCACCTCTGTACTTGCTGTAATGATGCCACAGCAGGTGGTAATTTGTATGTTTTAGTGCTGCAATGCTCCTTATTAGAAGTATCATTTGGGGATAACATCCAGGGTGCCTACAAGTTGGAAGTTGGTTAGACAGTTTTCCTGATCCACTTTCAGCATCTGGGAAGCAATGCAATTAGAAGTACCCACAAAATCCAAATTCTAGCAGCATTTGCACCCAGGTAGCTTTCCTTTCATAGTCTGACCCATTTTCTATTTAATTTAGCAAAATTTGAACCCAGATGATTCTAAGAGTATATATATATTTTTTTTCTTCTTCTCAGAAATATATATTTGAACTGAAATTAGGGTTTAATAAAAGTTGCTGATGTGGAAGTACTTGAACTAGAAGCAATTCCATTCCCACAGGATGGATCCTCTACTACATAGAGAGGGAGACTTTCAACTCCCATGGCTTCTACAATAGCTTTAAATTGAGGGATTCAAATTAAGATACACAGGGAATCAGTGGATTTTATATCACACTCCCTACCTCAGAAACAGGCTCATTTTTTTTCATGAACAATTAACTGTTAGTCTAAACTGCATGCCATTTAAAGAAATACTATTTTTTTTAATTCAGTATTTAAAAATAGTCCTCTTCTTCGATTATAATAAACCTTACTTAAGAAATAAGCCCTTTTAGAGCTTCTCTAGTAAAGTTTTAAATAATCATACATCAAAATAATGGATTATTATTATTATGATGATTATTATTATTATTATTTAATGCTAGCTGCTGTCAAATAAGCAAATTAACTGAGAAAACAGACGAAATCACATTTCTATTTTATCGGATTCCTATCTCCATATGAAATATATAATACTTCCTATTTTTTTGGCTAGATTAAAAACTATAAATATGCATATTTTATCTGAGCTAATCAATTCCAAAACCTTGAAGGTCTTTCAGAAGTTCTTTCGCAATATACTTTGACAAATAGTTGGCAGTATTCTCTATCTGCTGTTTGAAATGAAAAGATGTAAAAAAATATTTTGTTTAGGCGTGTGTGTGTGTTTATTTCTTTCTTTTTAGGAAGCACAGGAGAAAAGCTAAAAGAAATAAACATAAAAAATTAAGAGTGAACTTCATTTAATTGCAAATAATTAGAATACATAAGACTGGTCAAATATAAAAAAAGTGTTCCAAATGCAGAATGTTGTAGACAGCCAATACAGTTGTATTCTTCATATCTTTATAAAAGATCTTCCTCAGTCTGAAACCATGACTGCTATTTGTATCAGTTCATATCTTCTAATATATATATAATTCTTGTCTAATTTTCACTAGGGTTATGTCTTATTTAAAAAATATCCTTTGTTTTAAGATCTGTCATTGCAGAAATTATACCCCTGAAAATCAGAATATAATATGAAGTCTAAATAGTAGAATATGTCTAGAAGTGACAAAGTAAGAATAAAAGGAGATACTGATATACCTTTGCTGATTATTAACGTTTTTGTTTTAAATCTGTTTTTCTTTCTGCCCTTATAGACTAATTGCTGCATAATTTCCTTTAAACACAAGTGTCCAGGGTGTTTGGATAGTCTAATATATCATGATACCTTTCTTGGAAATGCTGAGAGCCATAAATTAACTCTAATTTCTACTGCATTCTATAATTAGGAATTATTGATGAGCTGAACATTTAAAAACAGAGCTACAGATTTTCAAACAGTGACAAATGTTTCACAAAAGCTTTGTCATTTCCTAGGTAATGGAAACTCAATGCACAACATAAGTTACATGTGTTTCAAGGACATAACTCACCTTATATTCCACAACTAGATCTAACCGTTTCCTTGATATTGCATCTTCAGTAGAGCTTTGTCTGCCTTACATGTAACTTCTGAGCATAATCAGGATACACTCAAAACTAGTTTGTCTTTAACACAAATATAAGTGTACTAAAATGGTGTAACCAACATCAGCTCATAAGTGCTTAGTAACACTGTGATGGCATAGCCAGAGGCCATGTATAAGCATTTTATGTAAATATGAAAGCATTTTGACCACCAATGGGTCTAAGAAAGATGGGTGTAGCTAAAGGGAGAAGCATCCAAGGTGCAAGATGAAGAACAAGACAAGCAGCAGAGACTATCAATAGGCAGGACATCCTGCCAAATATCCAAGAAGGATGAATGGCAAAATCAAAGGCAAGACAAGCAATGTTTGGTGGCAAAAAAGGAGAGTGAGAAGGGTAAAACACCAACAGTGACTGCGGAAGGATGGAGAAGAAAGGAGGCTCCTCTCTGACTCCTCTCATCTAAGTGTTCTCTGGCCTAGCCACCCAGACCTTAGCAACTCATGACCACCAAGGACTGTGTGATCTGCATGGATCCACCTCCAGGACATTGAACTCACTGTTAACTTCAGACATAACTCTTAAGGACTAACAGTTGTGTGTAAGTAGTGAGTACACAGTGGTAATGGTTAAAAGTGTGTAGGAAAAACACATTAACCTGCAGTGTGTTTTTAATTAATACATGAATCTGTTAAAGTTTTGTTCCTGAAGTTTGAAGCTGACCTGATTTATCAGTTTTCTAAACATTCCCATTACAGCAATCTCTAATCCCCTAACTGAAATGTATGTATGTATATATATTCAGTTGTAACAACATAATCCTTCATAATATATTACTGTTTGTGTTGTCATGAGAATAAAAATAAACTATATATCAGATACAGACCCTCTAAAAAAATTAGAGCACTACTCTTTTCTAAAGAAAAATATTTTTCTCTAAGGTACCTCTGCCTTCATTCATGCTTGCTCATGAATGCTTAGGTTCAATGACATAGAAATCGGGAAGTGAAGCACATGTCCAAAGTTTTAGGGTTACTTCTTTGTTTTAAGAAGGAAGAAAAAAAAAAAACACCAGTTTTGCATTACTACATCTGTATAATTATACTAATGAAATCTCTAGAATATTCTAAGAAAACAAGTAATCTGCAATAAATTACTGTTACCTTTGTTAAGAACAAAAAAAATAATGGAGAGGGTTTTTTTTTTTTTATGGCTTTGAGCTAAGAGCCTTGTAAAGTTTAAAACTGAAAATCTACTTTTGCATGATATGCTACAATCATTTACTGTTGCACTGGGGAAAACAACAAGAAGGCAAGTTCTAAAGGAATAATGCATTTATCCTTTCTTTTCTCATTTTCAAACAGTAATCCAGTGTGCTTTTTAGAGAAAGATGGAGACTGATGAGAGAGCTCTATTGATCCACCTACCCCCTGCCCCTCCTCCCCTGCCCAAATGAATAGTGCCCACAAGCAAACTGACTTCAAAGAGACACATTGATTTGAAGACAATTTAAATAGGAAGGAGGACATATGCATGTGTGGGGGAAGAATTCCTCTACAATAACTAAATGCTGACTATCAAAATTTAACATAATTGAAAGAGGGTATAGAAATTTTGTTGGACAATGGTTAGCAGAGTCCTCAGGAGTCTGGTTACACCCACTTTGTTTCAGAGAGCTGTGTTAGCCAAAGACAGTCCCTGGTTTTCAGAGAAAAAGTAAACAATAGATTTCCAGAGACTGAGACAAGATCATGAGATTCAAAAAAAATGGACAATATGTCCTTAACTTTGTCTTTGTCTTGTTAATTTATGAGCCACTCTGGGAGTCTACCATAGGAAGGGAAAGAAATGTGCCAGAAAAGTTAAAAAATGTGAAAACAAACTCATTCACTTAACATATATCATATAAATTCCCTTTCAGACCTTTCATTGCATTGTTTCGGAAAAGAACAGTATAACAAAGCAGCTTTTATTTGATTACAGGAGAATTGTTATTTCTTCAGGGGTCTAGACTTAATCTCCCTTTCATGAGCACTTCCCTCAAAAAGCACTGTTTAAGAGCCATATATTGAACTACTAACCATTGTGAATAATTACAAAAACTGGGTTCAAGAACCTGTGGTATATTTTGCCAGCTTGGAAATCTGGTTCCTTTCTCAGTAAATCATCAGAGCTGGTGAAAGAATGGCTGGAAAGTTTGTTTGGGAGCATTACCTGAAAAACGATTCATAGCAAACGTATATTAAATACATAGAACATTAGGTATGTCAGTGTGTATTTCTAATGAGATTCAATATTTAAGATTATGTCAAGATTGATAATTCCATTTTTAAGTGTTCATAACTTGTTGGTGACATTAATTTTCTTTATTCATTTCAGGTAAATCTACCATCAGCTAATATTTTAGTTCAATTTCTGATTATTGCCAGATAAAGATAATATTTATTAAATTTCCCAGCCTCTTTTTATGTTCAATTCAAAAGCCCTATTCCTCTGATGTAAGTGAATGGGGGTGACTGAGGCAAATTTATTTGATTCTCATTGCACATTACTCTAAGGGCACATATTCAAAACAAACTACATGCAAGCCTACTCCATGAATCATGAGGAAAAATTCAGTGTAATCTACATCTTCTCAAAGACACTCCTTTTCATTGCATGAAAAGTAAGAAAGCAATAGAGTAACTGACAATAAGGCTCATTCTCTGTAAGTGAAATTTGTTGAATATACTTCTGATATTTATGAAAACATGATTACCAGAAGACTAAGAGGATATCTGTTTATTTATGCAGCTTTTTAAGTCCTACAGTTTCACAGTGTCCAGTTTTCTTAGGACTTTTTAAATTACTTTGAGCAGAATAGCAGCTGTAGCATGCTATTCTTTTAACTTTTGTAATTTTGATTAGTTTGCCTTCTTTGTGATGTCCATTCCCAGTAAAATAGTGCCCTTGTCAGCACCTCTAGAAGAATTTGATACAACAAAGCAGAAAGGAATGCATTCACTGTATTCACTGTTGTGAATGAAGAATGTGAACTGGTTCAACGGCAATAACTTCCCACTAACAAACCTGTCATTCTTACTCCTAGAAGCAAAACAAATACAATCCAATTAATCCATTCATGATTGCATATGTATTGCTCAAATACAGGCTTAAAACAGAGAATTTGTAATTTAGGGCTGAAGCTAGGTCATCTTCAAGTTCCTGCTTATCACAATATCTAAGAGAATCTTTTATGACCTTTTTATGAAAATGGGATTTTCAGATAAATAACCTGTTTATGATAAACCTGAGAGAATACTATCTGTTGGTCTTAGCTATTCATTAGCTTTGTAGTTACAGGTACAGTTTAGAGGTTTTAGAACCATAAGCTATTTGATTTTCCTGTGTTGTAGGTCTTTATTCTGTTAAACCTTTCCCTCCAAGAACTGCAACAAACTTATTTTAATCTTATTTTGAACCTTGGCTTTTCAAGGTGTCTTGACCTGGTAAAATTTTAACATTTTAGATTACAGATCTGAGCTTGTCTCATTTATGACTCCTAGTCCTACAGTATGATGCCACTATTCCATCTGTATTTCTGCAAAATGAGTTTTCTGGGGCACATTTTGGGCATAACATATTACCTCTCCCTTTCCTCCCCTCAAAAAAAAATCAGCAAAAAAAACCAAAACTAAATTGTTTTATGACTACAGAAGCATTCATGGTAGGTAGTAAAATGTAAATATTCTCCATTTGGAGTAGAATCGTGTAATTTCTGCAGCTGAATATTGAAATAATCCGGCTGTTAGAAGCTTTATTCTTGGGAAATATCTTATCCTATCGATCTGTAATTTAAAGTACCTATAAATTTTTTACCTGGGTCCACCCTCTTTTAAAAGTGCTTTTGGGGATTTTTTTATCTGCAAAAGAAAGAACTGGAAGTGTGAAGTGATTTAAAACAGACAACTTGCATGAAAGACCATTACAGGGAGTCCAGCTTTGTGTGTATGTGTGTATTCATTTACAAAAGACCAACTAATTTTGTTATACCCTTTCTAAGAAGATTCTGTTGGTGAGGAAAGAGCAAAAAGATTTCATTGTTTTCTGCAGAAAAAAAAAAAAAAACAGTATAACAAGCTGCTGCTGATGGTGGTGGTGAGTTCGAAAATTAATGGAAATACGACCATTGTCTTTAAAATGTAAGAAGTGGTTTTTATTTTCCTAGAATTTTCAAAGAAAAATCAAGCTTTATCATAGGTTTACAATTACTAATAAGATGACTTTTTGTTTGTTTGTTTTAGTTTGATATTCTGCAACTAAAGAAATGTCAAACAGCATTAGAGATGCTAAAAAGTGAACAGAGATTGGAAAAAGAGGTTACACAGGTAATTAACAGTCATTTTAATGGCAGTATGTAATACCAGGATGTCCTATAAACAACTTTAGTAAGTCTTTTAATAATAAGCTTGTATCCTGCTGCTTGTAATGTTTGGTCATGTTTTAGACTCAAAAATCTTAGCAGGACACAACTAGACATTGTAACTAGATTAGTTATTGTGGGGCAGGGCAGGGCAGGGCAGGGCAGGGCAGGGCAGGGCAGGGCAGGGCAGGGCAGGGCAGGGAAGGGAAGGGAAGGGAAGAAGGGAAGGGAAGGGAAGGGAAGGGAAGGGAAGGGAAGGGAAGGGAAGGGAAGGGAAGGGAAGGGAAGGGAAGGGAAGGGAAGGGAAGGGAAGGGAAGGGAAGGGAAGGGAAGGGAAGGGAAGGGAAGGGAAGGGAAGGGAAGGGAAGGGAAGGGAAGGGAAGGGAAGGGAAGGGAAGGGAAGGGAAGGGAAGGGAAGGGAAGGGAAGGGAAGGGAAGGGAAGGGAAGGGAAGGGAAGGGAAGGGAAGGGAAGGGAAGGGAAGGGAAGGGAAGGGAAGGGAAGGGAAGGGAAGGGAAGGGAAGGGAAGGGAAGGGAAGGGAAGGGAAGGGAAGGGAAGGGAAGGGAAGGGAAGGGAAGGGAAGGGAAGGGAACCTATGGGCTGGTCTCAACACTTTGTGAATAAGGAAATAGATTAGAAGAATTGTCATTAACTTAATTCTTCCCAAAGAGTTGAGAGACATAAATAACACACTGGCCAGATAAGAGCTGAAAATGAAGGCAAGCCCTGCAGATGCTGAAAATAGAGCCTGTTGCTTGGATTTGTGGGTCTCAGGCTTTTGTTCAAGCCTCCATCTTTTGTTAAAGAGTAAAATGTGACAAGAATTCCAAACATGTATAACATACATATGTTTTACCTTTAGTCACTAAGCCAAAAAAAAAGACTTCACAGCTAAATATTCTTGACAAATTATGAGGAAGCCAATGTTTTTCTCTTCTATCTTGATGACCTTTAATGTGCCTCAAGAAATACCGGGAGTCAGAAAAGAAATAAAATAAGAATAAAATAAATAAAACAAAATAAAATAAAGTAAAATTAAATTAAATTAAATTAAATTAAATATAAAAATATGTTTTTAACTTCTAATTCATGATTTCTCTAATTTTTTTCTGTTTTTACATTATCTCATTTGATTTATCTCCTATTAAGCAGTGTTGTGCCATGTACTTTATACACTGAAAAAAATAAAGAATGATGACAGGTATGAAGATCTTGATATATCTCAAGATATAATTAAATTGCTGAATTTCAGAAGCAGAACAATAAGTCACTGTAATATAAAGTAGGTGTGAATCTTCTGAGCTAACAGTCACAAAAGGAAAGAAAAAATATAGAGAGTACAGGTGGGATTTGTTGTCTTTAAAGTCTCACCTGAAATGGAGACACAGAGAGATCTCCTTGAGGGCTGGGTGTTAGAAAATGGTTTCCCAGGACAGTTTAGAATTTCATTTTGATTCACATCCAGTGTTGATACTCAATTAAAATGCACTGGAGTTATTGTTATCTACTTCATTTCGTAATGTAATGACAACTTGATCTATACATCCTATGGACAGACGCACCTAATCACGTAGTGTTGATTATGTACCTGTGATGGCCCAAGCCTGTCCTTACAGTCACCAGCTTGCTAGCTGTTTAGCTTACTAAGTTGGGCTAACAAATGCTGCACTTTGATATTTACGTCTGACTAGTTGCAGTAACTTCAAGTAAAAACACTGTATAAAGAACATAATTATCATCCCTCAAAAAAGCATCTCATGATTATATACACTCACAGGGTAACTTTAAAGGGCTTTTAAAATTGAATACAGTATTTTCTTCTCTCTCTCTCTCTGTCTCCTTTTTTAATTTCCTTAGAAAAAACTTCTAAGTGAAAGAAGTTCACTCAGAAAATTATTTACAGATTTCTTGTAAAAAACATCTTTTACTGAACATATGCTTTCACTGATACTCTGCAGGGAGTGTTTTTCTAAAAAGCAGACCAAACAGCCTGTTTATGAGAATTTGGGAACACGATAAAAAACTGCCACGATACTTTCCATTTTATTAAGTAGATAACATCCACATAGGATGTTTAGAAAGATTGTTCTAGAGCAGCTGATTTTGCTTTATCTCTTTGATTTAGCTTGTAATACCTGTACTGCTTCATATAATAATATCAATGGAAAGATTTGAACCTATATTCTTGGTGACTCCAAACAGTAAAATATAATTTTCTTATTGTTCTATACTTTATCTGTGGTTCATACATTACAGAAATCCTGTGGAGGACAGCAATGCATATTCACTGAAAATTCTTGCCTCTATCACATTTGGTAAGCCCCTCAAGAAAGATCAATTAAATGGACAATGTCAGTGCAAAAAAAAAGTCAGTACATATACCTCAGGTCATCAATATGCACTGAATCTCTTCAAGGAAGTGGTGGCACACTGACATGATTAAAGCATAAAAGCATGTATCAGTATTTCCAGACATGAATATTAAATTTCAGTTCAACAGTCCATTTGAGGCACCCTGTAGAAATTTGAGATAAATTGTATTTGAGACAAGCTGCAGTTTCCATCAACTTTATCAGCTGGAGTTCTGAATATACAGCGTACTTGACCTCTTGAAGATTCTGAAATATGGAATTAGGAGGCTTCTGAAGAATAAAACCAGCAATGAAGAATCATTAAAACATATGTGTTACATGTCAACACCATGAATACATTAGTAGCTGCACCTTCATTTATATCTCCATAATAAAAAAGAGACAATAAAGAAAGTCAGAATGATTATAAAAAAATAAAGGAGAAAATCGTTAAAAAATAAATAAATCTTTGAATAAATGCATTGATAAAAAGATTGGGAACACTGTCATTTCCAGCCTTTTAAAGTAAAGCTGTTTTTTCTCTCCTATTACCTGTCTGATCGTATTCTAGTACTCCTTTGCTTGCTCATGCTGATCATTTAGTTCAATGGTCTGGCTCTTTGTCTTTACGCTCATCCTGGGCTGCCTTTGTGCATAAAGGAAAATTCACTTGTTCTACCAACCAGTCATATTCTTAGGTTCAGTACATTTCTTTTTCAATTTCTGATTCTGGTGACATTCAAAAGTCTATACAGTCTATATTTAAACAGAATCTCTCACAGTGATTGTTGCCGAAGTTCCTCTACTGTTTTTTTCCCTTTTATCGTCTTTCAGATTTCTAAGACAGTCTTGACACAGACCAACAGTACACACCTAGGGACTGGAGAAAGTTGGAAAGGACAAGTTTCAGAACAAAAGCAATTAAAAAGTGTGAAGATGAGAATGACAAACCAGTTTGAAGTCTCTAGCGATAAAGACAAATTAGATATGTGAGTACTCAACATTCCATTTTCTAGCATGGGATTTATTGAACACACCTGTAAAAATGGTGCTTTCCTTTTATTCAGGGACTTTTTTAACAAATGCTCTCCTATTCTCTTATTACTATTTTCAGTTTGGGGCCTGATTGAATTAAATAACTGATGATTGTTGTTACATGAATACTATGGCCAACAGTAGCAAAGAACCAGTGGTGAGTCAAAGTCCTTTCTGAGGCAAATCATTCTGTGCTACGTAAACGGGGGGGGGGGGGGGGGGGGGAAGGGAAGACTTTTTTCCTCCTTAATAACTCACATGTTGCAAAATATTGTGCTCTTATCAAAAAGTCACAGAAGTTGACATTGGAACAGTTCTTTTGATCTCATTTCTTCTGCTTCCATAGTAAGATTTTATCAGTTTTAAAATCATCATAAGTGCTTCTAAAACAAGTATGATGTTAGAGGAAGTATGAACTTAACATAGGACTGCAAACACAAACACAAACAAAAATTAATCAGATTTTACAGTGAAGTTGCTCCAAAGGCATTCATAGACTTGAAGTTAATATTTTTAGGACTATTGTATAAGGCCAAAATACCCAAGAGAGTTTTTTACAGTACCTATAGCTACAATTCTATAGATGTTCATGGAAATGAAATTGTATGACTTCTTTTACTTCATTTTGAACAATGAGGTGAACATTCATCGAATCATAGAATAAAATCACAGAATGGTTTGGATTGGAAGAGATCTTAAAGATCATCTAGTTTCAACTCCCCTGCCACAGGCAGGAATACCACCCACTAAATCAGGTTGCCCAGGACCCCATCTCCAACCTGGACTTGAACACTTCCACAGGGAGAGGGGGAGGCATCTCCAACATCTCTGGGCAACCTGTTCTTCTAGTGCTTCGCCATCTTCATCATGAAGAATTTCTTACTTATATCTAATCTAAACTCAACCTTTTTTAGTTTAAAGCTGTTCCCCTTGTTCTATCTCTATCTGCCCATATAAAAAGTCACTTTCCATCTTTTTTATAAGCCCCCTTTTTAAGTACTGAATAATTGAATCATAGAATCATAGAATATCCCAAGTTGGACAATCACTTCCCTCGACAGACTAGCAATGCCATGGTCAATGCACCCCACGATATGCCTGAAAGGCTTAAACATCTCCATGAACCTTCTGCAAGCTGAAAATCCCCAGATCTCTCAGCCTTTTTTCATAGGAGAGGTGCTCCAGCCCTCTGATCATCTTTGTAGTGTTTCCTCTGGACCTGCTTTAAAAGGTATGGGCCCCAAACCTGGATACAGCACTCCAAGTGCCAAGCCACTTTCCATCATCTGTCAGTGGTCATGGTCATCCAGAGGGGTCCCAGATGACTGGAGACTTGATAATGTGTTCTCCATCTATAAGAAGGGTCATAAGCAGGACCCAGGGAACTACAGGCCTGTCAGCCTGACCTTGGTGCCAGGAAAGGAGATGGAACAGGTCATCTTGCATGCAATCACACAACATGTGTGGGACAACCAGGGGATCAGTCTCAGTCAGCATGGGTTCATGAAAGGCAAATCCTGCCTGACCAAACTCATCTCCTTCTATGACCGGGTGACCCACCTCATGAATGAAGGAAAGGCTATTGATGTAGTCTACCCAGACTACAACAAAGCCTTTGACACAGTCTCCCACAGTATTCTCCTGGAGAACCTGGCTGCCCATGGCTTGGACAGGTACACTCTTTTCTGGATTAAAAACTGGCTGGACGGTCAAGCCCAGAGAGTGGTGGTGAATGGAGTGAAATCCATCTGGCAACCAGTCACCAGTGGTGTTCCCTAGGGTTTGGTGTCGGGGCCCATCCTCTTTAATATCTTTATTGATAATTTGGATAAAGGATGAAGGATTGGAACGGGTTGCCCAGGGAAGTGGTGGCATCACTGTCCCTGGGGGTGTTTAAGGAATGGTTGGACCTGGTTCTTAGGGACATGGTTTAGTGGGTGATATTGGTGGTAGGGTGATGGTTGGACTAGATGATCTTGGAGGTCATTTCCAACCTTAATGACTATAATTCTATGATTCTAAGTGGGGCTCTACAAGGGCAGAGTAGAAGGGGACAATCACCCCCCTCAGCCTGCTGAGCATGCCTCTGCTGATGCAGACCAGGATACAGTCGGCCTTCTGGTATGCAAGCAGACACTTCTGGCTCATGTCAAGCTTTTCATTCAGTTACTTACTTTTAATTTCTATACCTAAGAATAGAGTCAAACTGATGACTATGTACACACAAAGCACATTTTACCTTAGACTTCCACATTCTAATACTCACAGTGAGTGTTAAAGTTCATAATGAAATTAGGTCTTTAAACTGACTGACATGAAACTAAGCATTCATGTTTCTTAATTATTGTCATGTAGACCACAAACTGTCTAACTTTGTCTTTAATTTGTGTCAGTTGCTACTCATATCTGTAACCTTCTGATACTAATATTTCTAAAATGGCATGAGCTTTCCACGGTTAATATTAACACATTCATTTCCTTGTACATAGAACTATTGGCTTTAAGGTAGCCAAGATGAAGAGGGTTCAGTTATGCTCTGTGAGCATACTTCCTAACTGAATCAGTTCATACAGTATTATTTGGAAAAGTTAGGACTGATAAGGACCATTGAAACTTGATGGAATTTTGAATTTGCTATCTATGCAAACTCATATACACTCTGTATAAAAAGAACACCTCATAAAGTCACTAAATTATTTGCTCAGTATTGCACAAAAAAAAAATAAAATTTTTTTAAAAAGATGCTCAATGACCACAACCAGTGTCGAAATTTGACTTTGAATAAAGAAATCCAAGTAAATCTTACAGAGCTGTATGTGTTCTTAATATTTACTGATGACAATACCATTTCCTACTTTAAAAGAATCCAGATTATACAATCATATAATCTATCATTAAATTCCATTAGCTAAGTCTCCAGGTTTCTCTGATAAACTTATCTAGGAAACTCAGCTTCTGTATTTGCTAAAATACACCGTTAATGTTAGCATTGATCTTATTGATCTTATTGTGATCGTGCAAAACAATGGGGTTGTATTAATGTAAGTCATTGAAACAATCTCTTTCTAAATAAATTTAGCAATATAGTGTTAGACTGATAAAGCTAAGGACTACTGAGCTTGCTTCAATATCCTTTTATGAGGGTTTGCACTTGTGTGGCATCATCATTTCTAGTTATATATATATATACATTTTCTAACATAGTAAAAGTATTTATTGACTGCAAATAAACAGTAAAAAGTTGATTAATCACACAGTTAATTGAGTCTCAGTTTGTCGTATTTTTGAGATTACGAGTTTCTGAGATACGAGTTACGTATTATTCATAATTACACTAGAAATACAATAGTTTAATAGATGGCTTGATCAATAGTTTAATTAGAGACCATAGTTTAGAGAAAGACTAAAGATCTTTCACTGCCTTGCAATATGTTAATTCTTTCATTCTGATGCAAGGAAATAATCAAATTCCTTTTTCTTTTTCAAATGAATATGAGGAAAGCCTTGCAAAACTAGAGAAAGCATTCCTAATTTTATAAGGAAGTAATATTATGGTTCTTGTACAGTGAAATTGTGCCCAATTTTTCAAAAACATTTCAGTATTGAAATGTATTCTGACTTTGCTACTGTCATAACTGTGGAGAATTATGACTCATGTCTACATGAAAAATATGTACTATTTTCCCTACAAAGGAGAAACATATAGTTTGGTATTTACCATTTGTCAGGGAAAAAAATGGGAATTAGTTGCATGAAGAAAAGACCTTTGAGACCACAAGTACAAAAATACATCTTATAATTCTAAATATGCAACTGCCCACAGCTCTTTCTAAAGCAAATGGTAAGCATACCCACCATTAGTGTTCTTGATCTTAATTTTTAGTGCTTTCAAATTTTGTGTCTGTGCATAGCTTCATAATCCTTCCTGCTGTAAGCATATCTTTATATCAGCTTAATCATTCAGCTAAAACTTATTTGCCCAAACAAACACCATGACAGAATTTTTGGATTCATGCTTTCCTTGGAAAGCACTGTAGGAAGAACCAGGCTTGAAAGACAGTAAGAAAGTAGATGGAGTTTCCATTGGCATGAGAACACAGATGGAATGCATGGTGCCCTGCCTGAGGGAGGATGATGAAGCAATTGAGAGTTTATGGATAATAAATATCTGACAGGTATGAATGATGTTTTGTTTGTGTATGCTATAGCCTGATCAGGAACAGCAAATGGATAATGGCTTCTACAGACAGCTAGAAGTAGTTTTGCTTTCACAGGCCCTGGGTGTTCATGGTAGACTTCAACCACCCTGATAACTGAGGCAGGAACAACACAGCAGGGCATAAGCAATCCAGAAGGTTACTGGTAGGCATTGATGACACTTCCTTCTCAAAATGACAGGAAATCCAATGAGAAGAGCTGCTACTATGGATCTCAAGCTCACCAAAAAGGAGGGGATTACTGGGGATGTGAAGGTTGAAGGCAGTCTTTTCTAGGTGGTCTTTTCTGCATGAGATGGTGGAGTTCAGGATCCTGAGAAGAGGGATGAGAGCAAAAAACAAAATCACCACACTGGTTATTAGGAGAGAAAACTTTAGCCTCTTCAAAAATCTTATTGATAGATTCCTAAGGGAGAAGGCCCTGGAAAAAGAAGAGCTCAGGAAAGCTGGATAATATTCAAGGATTCCCTCCTTCAAACTCAAGAATATCTATTCCAATAAGCAGAAAGTCAGCCAGAAATGCCAAGAGGCCACCATGTGTGAACAAGGAGCTCTAGAAAACTCAAACTAAAGAATGAAATATGCAGAAAGCAGATGAAGTGACAGGTAACCTGAGAGGAATATGGAAACACTGTCCGAACTTAGAGAGACACAGTCTGGAAAGCCAAAACACAACTGGAACTGAATCTGCTGAGAGATGTCATACACAAAAAGAAGGGAACTGATCAGAGCTGGCAGCTCATAAAGAACTCTTTTCTTACAGCACAAGAGCTTTCCATTCCCACGTGTATGAAATCAAGCAGGGAAGACAGGAAACTGGGATGGCTGAGCAAGGACCTGCTGGTCAAACTGAGGCATAAGAATTAAATGCACAGGTAGTCAAAGCAGGGACATGTGTCCTGGGAAGAGTACAGGGATGCTGTCTGGAGGTGCAGGGAAAGGATCAGGAAAGCCAAGGCACAGATGGAACTGAACTTGTCAAGGAATGCAAAGAATAATGAGAAGGAATTCTATAGGTACACTGGTCAGAAAAAGAAAGGCCAAGGAGACCGTACCCCCTCTGATGGATGAGAAGGGAGAAGTGGTAACAACAGACATGGAAAAGCCTGAGGTGCTCAACAACTTGCCAAGGCGATCGGCTCCGGGGCAGACGCATTCTGCAGCGGAGCAGGGGATTGGGACAGGCAGGGCCTTTTTTCCGGCATCGAGGCCACTCGAGGGAGCCGCCAGGACCCAGCAGCCCTTGCGAGGGAGGCTGACGAGGCATAGGCGGAGCCAGCAGCATCAGCGGTGGGACATTTAAATCGGGTGCCACCGCCTTTTCACAGCCACTTGCCGAGGCGATCAGCTCCGGGGCAGATGCGTTCTGCAGCAGAGCGGGGGATCGGGACAGGCAGGGCTTTTTTTCCAGCATCGAGGCCACTCGAGGGAGCCGCCAGGACCCAGCAGCCCTCGCGAGGGAGGCTGACGAGGCGTAGGCGGAGCCAGCAGCGGTCCCTCCCCGGCCGTTCAAAAGCAGCCCCTAGGGAGCGCGGCGACCAGGGCAGGCAAATAGGGCGAGGTGCGTCAGAAAGGCGGGGCGCGGCAGTTTGTGCAGGGAGGGCAGAGAGCGAAGAGAGCACAGACCGTTCTCCCCCCGGCCCATACGAACAACTCCTCTAACGGCTGTCGACCGCTAGCTGGGCTGCAATGGTCTACACCAGGCAGACTGCTCTCTCTAGAAAGTCTGTAACCACCCAGACTGACTGCCTGCTCAAAAATGCGGCAGTTCAGGTCTCTGGATGCAGGGAGTGTCTGAGCCTGTTGCTGCCATCTGAGGGAGGCAGAGGGACTGTGTGTGTGAGGTGCGAGCAGGTGGATGACCTGGTCCGCCTGGTGTCAGAGCTCAGGGAGAGGGGGAGAGGTTGAGGGCCATCAGGGAGTGTGAGCGGGAGATAGACTGGTGGAGCAACTCCCTGTAGGGCCTGAAGGAGAGGTACCGGGGTGAGACACCCCTAATGGGGATGGACCCCTTGCCCTGCTGGGCAGAGGGAGGGGACCTAGGAGTTGAGGAGGAATGGAGACAGGTCCCTGCTCGACCTCGCAGGAGACGCCCCCCCCTACCACCCCCACCTTCCCAGGTGCGAGTACAGAACAGGTTTGAGGCCCTAGAGCTTGAGAGACTGGTGGGTGAAGATGAGGTAGAAAGACTACCCAGGAGGATGCCTAGGGCGATGAGGTCGACTCCACACCTCAAGACTGCCTCCACCAAGAAAGACAGAAGGGTAATCGTTGTAGGCGACTCCCTTCTCTGGGGGACAGAGGGCCCTATTTGTCGGCCTGACCTTACCCATACGGAAGTCTGCTGCCTCCCTGGGGCCAGGGTCAGGGATGTTGCCAGAAAGCTTCCCAACTTGGTTCGCCCCTCTGACTACTATCCACTTTTGATAGTCCAGGCTGGCAGTGATAATATTGAAGAGAGAAGCCTGAAGGCTGTCAAACGGGACTTTAGGGGACTGGGACGGCTAGTGGATGGAGCGGGAGTACAGGTGGTGTTTTCGTCCATCCCTACAATAGCAGGGAGGGGTACAGAGTGGACACGGAAAGCCCACCTGATTAACACGTGGCTCAGAGGCTGGTGCCAACACACAAATTTTGGTTTTTTTGACCATGGGGCGCTTTACTCAGCACCCGGCCTGATGGCCGCAGACGGGTCCCTATCTCTAAGAGGAAAACGGATCCTAGCCCAGGAGCTGGCAGGGCTCATTGAGAGGGCTTTAAACTAGGTAAGAAGGGGGATGGGGCTGAAAGAAGGCTTGTTGGAGCTGTGCCGGGGGAACAATGGCAAGGCCGGGGAAGAAGGCAATGGACCGACTGAAGTGCATCTACACTAATGCACGCAGCATGGGTGGAAGAGGAGGAACAAGAGGAGCTGGAAGCCATCGTGCAGCAGGCAGGCTATGACTTGGTTGCCATCACGGAAACGTGGTGGGACCACTCTCATGACTGGAGTGCTGCAATGTCTGGCTATAGGCTCTTCAGAAGGGACAGGCAGCACAGAAGGGGTGGTGGTGTGGCTCTCTATATTAGAGAGTGTTTTGATGTTGTGGAACTTGAGGCTGGGACTGATAAGGTTGAGTCTCTTTGGGTTAGGATCAGCGGGAAGGCCAACAAGGCAAGCATCCTGGTGGGGGTCTGTTATAGACCACCGAACCAGGATGAGGAGACGGATGAGGAGTTCTACAGGCAGCTGGCAGAAGTTGCAAAATCGTCAGCACTTGTTCTCGTGGGGGACTTCAACTTCCCAGACATATCCTGGAAGCACAACACAGCCCAGAGGAAGCAGTCTAGGAGGTTTCTGGAGAACGTGGAAGATAGCTTCCTGACGCAGCTGGTTAGAGAGCCTACCAGGCAAGGTGCCCCGCTAGACCTTTTGTTCACAAACAGTGATGGACTGGTGGGAGATGTGGTGGTCGGGAGCTGTCTTGGGCAGAGTGACCACGAAATGGTAGAATTCTCTATTCTTGGCGAAGTCAGGAAGGGGACCAGTAAAACCACTGTCTTGGACTTCTGGAGAGCTGACTTTGAGCTGTTCAGGACACTGGTTGGCAGAGTCCCTTGGGAGGAGGTTCTGAAGGGCAGAGGAGTCCAGGAAGGCTGGGCACTCCTCAAGAAGGAAATCTTAATGGCTCAGGAGCGGTCTGTACCCACGTGCCCAAAGACGAGCTGGCGCGGAAGAAGGCCGGCCTGGCTGAACAGAGAGTTGTGGCTCGAGCTTAGGAGAAAAAAGAGGGTTTATAATCTTTGGAAAAGAGGGCGGGCCACTCAGGAGGACTATAAGGATGTTGTGAGGCTGTGCAGGGACAAAATTAGAAAGGCCAAAGCTCATCTGGAGCTCAATCTGGCTACTGCCGTTAAAGACAACAAAAAATGTTTTTATAAATACATCAACACAAAAAGGAGGACTAAGGAGAATCTCTATCCTTTACTGGATGCGGGGGGAAACTTAGTTACAAGAGATGAGGAAGAGCCTGAGGTGCTTAATGCCTTCTTTGCCTCAGTCTTTAGCGGCAAAACCAGTTGTTCTCTGGATACCTGGTACCCTGAGCTGGTGGAAGGGGATGGGGAACAGGATGTGGCCCTCACTATCCACGAGGAAATGTTTGGCGACCTGCTACAGCACTTGGATGTACGCAGGTCGATGGGGCCGGATGGGATCCACCCGAGGGTACTGAGCGAACTGGCGGAGGAGCTGACCAAGCCGCTTTCCAACATTTATCGGCAGTCCTAGCTATCAGGGGAGGTCCCAGTCGACTGGTGGCTAGCAAATGTGACGCCCATCTACAAGAAGGGTCGGAGGGTAGACCCGGGGAACTATAGGCCTGTTGGTTTGATGTCAGTGCGAGGGAAGCTCATGGAGCAGATTATCTTCACAGTATCACAGTATCACAGATTTCTAGGTTGGAAGAGACCTCAAGATCATCGAGTCCAACCTCCGACCTAACACTAAGTACTCCACTAAACCATATCCCTAAGCTCTACATCTAAACGTCTTTTAAAGACCTCCAGGGATGGTGACTCCACCACCTCCCTGGGCAGCCCGTTCCAATGCTTAATAACCCTTTCGGTAAAGAAGTACTTCCTAACATCCAACCTAAAACTCCCCTGTCGCAACTTTCGCCCATTCCCCCTTGTCCTGTCACCAGGCACGTGGGAGAACAGACCAACCCCCACCTCTCTACAGCCTCCTTTAAGGTAACTGTAGAGAGCGATAAGGTCGCCCTTGAGCCTCCTCTTCTCCAGGCTGAACAACCCCAGCTCCCTCAGCCGCTCCTCGTAAGACTTGTTCTCCAGACCCCTCACCAGCTTGGTCACCCTTCTCTGGATTCTCTCGAGCACGTCCATGTCCTTCCTGTAGCAAGGGGCCCAAAACTGAACACAGTACTCGAGGTGCGGCCTCACCAGAGCCGAGTACAGGGGGACAATCACTTCCCTAGACCTGCTGGCCACACTGCTTCTTATACAGGCCAGGATGCTGTTGGCCTTCTTGGCCACCTGGGCACACTGCTGGCTCATGTTCAGCCGACTATCAACCAATACTCCCAGGTCCTTCTCGGCCAGGCAGCTTTCCAGCCACTCATCTCCCAGCCTGTAGCTCTGCTTGGGGTTGTTGCGCCCCAGGTGCAGGACCCGGCACTTGGCCTTGTTGAACTTCATGCAGTTGACCTCAGCCCATCGGTCCAGCCTATCCAGATCCTCCTGCAGAGCCTTCCTGCCCTCGAGCAGATCGACACACGCACTTAGCTTGGTGTCATCTGCAAACTTACTGAGGGTGCACTGGACGCCTTCATCCAGATCATCGATAAAGATATGAAAGAGGACCGGCCCCAGTACCGAGCCCTGGGGGGATCCTGATCTTGAGTGTCATCACGCGACACTTACAAGGCAACCAGGCGATCAGGCCCAGTCAGCAAGGGTTTATGAAGGGCAGGTCCTGCTTGACAAACCTGATCTCCTTCTATGACAAGGTGACACGCTTAGTGGATGAGGGAAAGGCTGTGGATGTGGTCTACCTTGACTTCAGTAAGGCTTTTGACACCGTTTCCCACAACATTCTCCTCAAGAAACTGGCTGCTCGTGGCTCGGACAGGCGTACGCTTCGTTGGGTTAAAAACTGGCTTGATAGCCGGGCCCAAAGAGTTGTGGTGAATGGAGTCAAATCCAGTTGGAGGCCAGTCACTAGTGGAGTCCCCCAGGGCTCAGTACTGGGGCCAGTCCTCTTTAATATCTTTATCAATGATCTGGATGAGGGGATTGAGTGCACCCTCAGTAAGTTTGCAGACGACACCAAGTTAGGTGCATGTGTCGATCTGCTCGAGGGAAGGAAGGCTCTGCAGGAGGATCTGGATAGGCTGGACCGATGGGCTGAGGTCAACTGTATGAAGTTCAACAAGGCCAAGTGCCGGGTCCTGCACCTGGGGCGCAACAACCCCAAGCAGCGCTACAGGCTGGGAGAGGAGTGGTTGGAAAGCTGCCTGGCAGAGAAGGACCTGGGAATACTGGTTGATAGGCAGCTGAATATGAGCCAGCAGTGTGCTCAGGTGGCCAAGAAGGCAACAGCATCCTGGCTTGTATAAGAAGCAGTGTGGCCAGCAGGTCTAGGGAAGTGATTGTCCCCCTGTACTCGGCTCTGGTGAGGCCGCACTTCAAGTACTGTGTTCAGTTTTGGGCCCCTCGCTACAAGAAGGACATGGAGGTGCTCGAGAGAGTCCAGAGAAGGGCGACCAAGCTGGTGAGGGGTCTGGAGAACAAGTCTTATGAGGAGCGGCTGAGGGAGCTGGGATTGTTCAGCCTGGAGAAGAGGAGGCTCAAGGGCGACCTTATCGCTCTCTACAGTTACCTTAAAGGAGGCTGTAGTGAGGTAGGGGTTGGTCTATTCTCCCACGTGCCTGGTGACAGGACAAGGGGGAATGGGCTAAAGTTGTGCTAGGGGAGGTTTATGTTGGATGTTAGGAAGAACTTCTTTACTGAAAGGGTTGTTAAGCATTGGAATAGCTGCCCAGGGAAGTGGTTGAGTCACCATCCCTGGAGGTCTTTAAGAGACGTTTAGATGTTGAGCTTAGTGATACGGTTTAGTGGAGGACTTGTTAGTATTAGGTAAGAGGTTGGACTAGGTGATCTTGGAGATCTCTTCCAACCTAGACGATTCTGTGGTTCTGTGAACTTCTTTACCTCAGTCTTCACAGCCAGTCAGGCTTCCACAGATCTTGAGTCCCAGAACCTGTAGGCAGGGGCTGGGGGAGGAATGTCCCTCCCATAGTAAGCAAAGAGCAGATCTGAGACCACCTGATGAAAGTGAACAGCTCCAAGTCTATGGGGCATGATAACATAAATGCCAGGGTCCTGAGGGAACTGGCTGATGTAGGTACCAAGCCCCTCTCCATTGTATCTGAAAAGTCATGGCAGCCATCCCTTGTGACTGGAAAAAGGGAAACATCACTCCCATTTTGAAACAGGGTAGAAATGAAGACCCAGGGAACTACAGACTGGTGAGCCTCACCTCTGTGCCTGCCAAGATCATGAAACAGATCCTGCTGGAAGCAATGATAAGCCATATGCAAGACAAGGAGGTGATCTGAGACAGCCAGCATGGCTTCCCAAAGGGCAAATTGTGCTTGACCCATCTGGTGGCCTTCTACAATGGAGTGACTGCATCAGTCAACAAGGGAAGACCAACCAATGTAATCTAGCTGGACTTCTGGAAGGCCTTTGACACCGTCCCACATGATATCTTTATCTCTAATTGGAGAGAGATAGTTTTGAAGGGTGGACTATTTGGTGGATAAGAAATTCCGGAAAAAGCCATGTATGGAGTATCTTGCTGTCCAGCCTGTGTCACCTGTCCTGGCTGTGTCTCCTTACAGCGTCTTGTACACTCCCAGCCTCCTCTCTGGCAGAGCGGTATAGGTGTAGGCACTGCTCTGCAACAACTAAAACATTGTTGTGTTATCAACATTAGTCTCATCCTAAATCCAAAACACAGCACCATACCAGCTTCTAGGAGGAAAATTAACTCTATCCCAGCTAAAATCAGGACACCCTCCTTTCTAGGAAGTCACTGGATATTTGCCTACTGATGGGAAGTAGTAAATGAGTTCCTCTTTTTGCCTTGCTTCTTACACAGGTTTTGTTTTTCCTATGAAATTGTTTTTATCTTGACCCATGAGATTTATTTATTTATTTATTTATTTTTCCCACCTTATTTTCTCCCCCTTTGTCCTCATGGGGAGAGGGAGTGAGAAAGAATGGATGAGCATCTGGCTGCTGGCCAAGGTCAACCCGCTAGAGAGAAAAAGATATAAAGTCCCTAATGGCATTATTTGAATGTAGGTTTACTTTACCATCTCAAGATAAATTGGAGATAGTCCTATACATCCACTTCAAGCCCTCATTACAAAGCCATAAAATACCTTCTTCTCCGAGTTTCCCAGATACTTTACCTACTCTGCAAGGATATTATATTTCCCATGGCAATGCTGCTATCTATAGTGACATACTAACTGATTTATGGAATCCCTCTTTAGCAAGAAGCATATAATGTCTCATTCATACCTAAAGAATTTTTAATAGCTATAAGATGTGACCTCTTACAAGTGCAGACCCTCATTATTATATGCTCATTATTATAAAACAAACAAACAAACAAAACAATAATAATTATTAATCATTTTAGAGCAAGTGTTCTTAAATAATGTCTTTATTACACTATGTTGGAATTTTTTTAAAGTATTTCCTTCAAAATAAATTTTAAAACTTTTTATCACGTTAGCTTAACAGTGACATTCTATTAAGTTTATGTGGCAGGAGTTTGGTAGCAGGGGGCTGCAGGGGTGGCCTCTGTGAGCAGAGCCCAGCAGCTGCCCCATGTCAGATCAGAGCCAGCTCCAGCCGGCTCCCAAAGGGACCCATCGCTGGCCAGAGCTCAGCATGTGAGTGATGCTGGTTGGGCCTCTGGAAGTGCAGATTTAGAAAAGGAAAAAAGAAATAAATAAAAAAAAAAATGCAACAGCAGCTAGGAGAGAAAGGAGTGAGAAGCAGCCCTGCAGACCCCAAGGTCAGTGCAGCAGGAGGGCAGGAGGTGCTCCAGTCATGCAGCAGAAGTTCCCCTGCGGCCTGTGGAGAGGCGCCTGGTGGAGAAGGCTGTCCCCCTGCAGCCCATGGGTCCCACATGGAGCAGATCTCCACGCTGCAGCCCGTGGAGGAGCCCCCGGTGGAGCAGGTGGATGTGGCCTGGAGGAGGCTGCGGCCCATGGAGAGCCCCTGCAGGAGCAGGCCCCGGGCCAGAGCTGCAGCCCGTGGAGAGGAGCCCACGCAGGAGCAGGGGTCTGGGGGGAGCTGCCGCCCCTGGGGGACCCGTGCTGGAGCAGTTTGCTCCTGATGGATGAACCCTGTGGTACAGACCCATTTTGGAGCAGTTCTTGAAGAGCTGCTGCCCATGGGAAGCCCATACAGGATCAGTTTGGGAAGGATGGCATCCCGCGGGAGGGACCCCACGTGGAGCAGGGGCAGGGAGTGACTGTGAAGGAGTGGCAGAGACGACTGACTGCAGCCCCCATTCTCTGTTGCCCTGAGCTGCTCCGGGGAAAGATGTGTAAGAAGGCATGGTGGGGGAAGGTGTTTTTTTGTTTGTTTGTTTGCTTGCTTTAATTTCTCAGTGCTCTAGTCTGTTGGTAATAAACAATAAATTATATTGACCCTGCCTGTGCTGAATCTATTTTGCCCATCATGATAATTGTTGATCTCCCTGTCCTTATCTCAGCCCTTGAGCCCTATTTTCTCACCGTTTTCATTTGAGGAGGGGAGTGAGAGAGCAGTTGTGGTGGAGTTCAGCTGCCACAGATACAGAATAGATGTTACAAAAGTGGCTTTTCTTGTCTCAGCAACTTCCTAACCTGTTGCTCTCAGGGGTTGTATTCAAAACAAGTTTGTAATAACAGAAGTTAATCTCCGAAATACCAAAGAGCATATTTCCTTAAAGGATTAAGATCTGATTGTTTGGCTGAAAATATAGGGAAGAGAGAGAGAGATGCAGAGGACATCATACAAGATCTTTCCTTCTCATCTATAAACCTATAAAAAATCTATAAAAAATATCAGAGTTGAAACAAATCTGGGATTTTTTGGTCAGCTATTTTTTTGTTTGTTTTTGCCATAGCTCTCTAGCTTAAATAGGAAAATGTTCTTCATCATCCCCTTAAAATATGTAACATCATTCTTGAAAAGATTCTGCTATTAAAACCGCAAACTACAATATCAAGAAAACCATCCCTGAAGACAAACTTTGAGAAGATTTATGACTGAATGCCCTCCTTTTATAGAGAAACACTTGATGGGAACTATGGTGATTTCAAACTTAACAGAAGGCCACCCAAATTCTTTTCCTCCAAATTTATTTCTTAACTACCTTTCAGTCACAGAAATGTCTTAAAATTGTCAGGTGGTTCCGGTCACACTGTTAAGAGCTCAAACTTTCATTACATCAAAATGTAAAAAGGTCAGAAAAGTCATCCATTCCACAGGTGCAAGCCTAGGAGGAGATCCAACTCTTAACATTTGTTAATAATGAATAGTCTCAGTCTGCATACTTTCTCTCAGATTGGAATTTTGTTGTTCCAAGGGAAATGCAATAATCTGTCTCTTCTGGATAAAGTGGATGATATTTCAAAACTGTCTAGAAATCTTTATAGAAGCACATCATCTATTGCAAAGATATCTGATGATATTATAGGTTGTAGCACATTACAGGGCTCAGACGTAAGTAATGAAAGAAAAGATCATCAGTTTAACCGTGTGCATAGCATACAGCCTTTTGAATTACTGTAAATCAAGATTAAGAAAAGTGTTGCTTGTTTCATTTATACCGTGCAATGTTGTTTCTCCTTTAATAATCAGCAACCTAACTTAGTTCCGCAGAGAAAAAAAAGTTCAGATAAATTAATCTGATTTTTTTTAATTATCTTTGAATTCTCCTCTCACTTGTGAAGTTTTTATTAAGATCAGAAAATTCTATTTTCACAGGCAGTTCTAGCTCAGGAAATTAGAAGTAAACATTTGAATACACTTTTTTATACTTTCAACAAATTTTATGAATTCCTTATATTTATCCTTTAAGCAATATAAAAATATGACTTACACATCCTCTTTGAATTGCATAGCTGCCTTATTTGTATGACACAGAGTTAATATTAGCCCTTTTACAGGATATTTTGAGGGGCAATAATATAAAAACACTTGTTTGATGTTATAAGCCTACCCCACATAGTATCAGTTCGGGTAGGATGGCATCCTGTGGGATGAAACCCAGAGTGGAGCAGGGACAGACGGTGACCATGAAGGAGAGGCAGAGACATAGTGTTAGGGACTGACCACAACCCCCATTCCCTGTTCCTCTGCGTTGCTCAGTGGGAGGAGGTAGGAGAGGGTGGATGGGGGGGTGGGGAAGGGGGATGCTTTTAGTTCTCGCTATTCTGGTCTGCTAGCGATAGGGAATATATTATATTAATCTCCCCATGCTGAGTCTGTTTTGCCTTCAACAGTAATTGTTCAGTGATCTCCCTGTCTTTATCTCAACCCTTAAGCCCTATTTCATTGTATTTTTTGCCCATTTTTCTTTAAGGAGTGGAGTGAGAGAGCAGTTGTGGTGGAATTCAGCTACCCATCAGTGTGAAAGCACCACAGGAGTATATGAATGTAAATCTTCAAGAGAGATGATATTGAAGAGTAAACGTTAACATGTTACTAATATTTCATCTTTTAAAGCTTTTAAATAAGACTGATGATTTACAGATACCAAATAACATCATTATGCTATTCCTCTCTAGAAAAAGAAAAATTAAATAGTAAGAGAAACTAAATAATATTTAATCACTTTAATTGCAATTTTGCATTTCTTTAATCTCATTTGCACAGGTAAGGAATGTATAGATATAATTTTCTGAATGAACAATTAAACTTAAGTTCTAAATACTATTATTGCAAAATATGACTTTTTCTGCCACCATAGTAAATGTTGGGACAGCTTTCAAATATAGATTATGAAGGAAAATGGAAAGTGGATTCCCAGAATATTTACATTCACATATATATGCGTTGGGGTTTTTTGTTTGTTTGTTTTACTGCAAATAAAAAATCTTATTTTCTCACCCCTTTAGAGTATTGAGGTGGCAGAGATATTTCTTGTCATAAAATAGATTTTAACTGTAATTCTAATGATACACGTAGGTGGAGATAAAACATATCTGTTTATCAGCCAAATGGCTACTACGGAGATATCACAGACCAATAGTTATTCTGAGAATACATTTGTTCCTGTAACTCTTTCAAACAACATCTGTTGTTATGAACAGGAATATGGCTGCATGTTTTGGTTGCATGGCTGAGAACAAATCTGCTTAATTGCATACAAGATGGAAGCTGTTCTGCACTGAAAACTAATGTAATGCTCTATAATTTATCTGTATAGAAGGTTTTTCCATACAGTGTTGACATAATTAAGAAGCTAAAGTTATTAAGTTACTTTGTCATGTGGAAAATTTTATGTTTAGTCCCCTTTTCTTGCAGTTTATTTTACTGTTTCAAAGACAACAAAAGTTAAACCTAGAGGATCTTTCACTTTAATAATGTTACAATTACATTTGAATACACAGTGTATTCTATGGCAATATAATTAAAAAGGCATTAAAACAAAACAAACCCGCACAACCAAAAAAACTGTGGTCTTCAGTTCACCTAGTACCTAAGCTACAGCTCAAATAATCTTTTGTTTGCTTTCAGTTGCAATAATGTTTGTTCCACATTCTCCACTATTCCTCTACTAAAATACTGGACCACCCTCTTTTGGTTTGTTTCATTCACCTCTGTGACGACCTAAAATTCCCAGTTGAAATGAACTCTCTTTGGTTTAATTGTCACCTTCTTTCCATTTTCTCATAGTTACACTCCCCCACCTTCTTTTCTCTAAGTGAATTTTGGCTTATAGTTAGTCAGCAGTCATATATCAGACATTGCATCTGTGTAACAACAAGTAAAAGACAAGAATGAGACCTTGGGGACAGCACAGTATGTGAAGCCATTGGAAATGTTAGCATAATTCACCTATGCTAAAGGGGGGGGGGGGGGGGGGGGGGCGCGGAGGGATTGTTCTCCTTTCCTGGTGAAGGAAGGGTTTGCACTTTTTTTTTCTATTTTTTTTTTTTTTTCTGTTTAGCATTTTCTGCAGCATGTTAGTGAGCATGGCACATTCTGATGCCAATATCCTGAAGTTTCTATCAGTGATATTTTATCACTGAAACAGTTAAAATGAAGTATCTTCCTGTTTCTTAAAGCTAGGCATCTAACTGTTAATGAAAATTACACGACACTTTAGCATAATAAATAATACATGACAAGGTGTGTGTTACTGTGAGATAACGTGCATCTCAGAGGCACAGTGACATATGCCTTGGAGTGTCTTAGAGCAATTATAGAATAGCTCAAAGTTAGAATTTTAAAAAGAAGATTCATGTGTTCATAGCTGTCCAGATGATAAGCATGACTAATTTTTTACCATAATGATTAATGACATGTTTAGGAGAGGAAATATAATATTGGTTTACTATTTTGTAAATGTTCTTAGTTTTCTGACACAAGCATTATATTTATTGTTCTGTGGGACTGGACTTCTGCCAAGGTCTCTGTAATGACAGCCTTAAATAGTACTATAGCTGGTGTAAGCAATCTGTGGTAAGAACATTTCCGACTAGCAAAAGTATTGAAATATGATTCTCTTTAATGGTCACTAGAATATAGTGACCATTCTCCACATACAGTTTGCATTTTGGTTCCTTAAACCTTGTTGCCTTGTTGCCTTGTTGCCCTAAGCCTTGTTGCCCATATGCCAAGTTTTTATTTTGTTTATTTTTGTTATTATAAAAAGTAATAATAATAACAAAGAAATTATTATGAGTAAAGGAGTGGAATGTCCAGGAATAGGTTCCTCAGGTAAGAGATGAAGGGGATAGCGAGGTTCATGTTTCCTAAATAAAGTCTTCTGAATTACCAGGCTAGGCTACTAAAATAAAGTCAAGGTTGGGAGAGGAAAGTTCTTTCCATTGGCAAATACTCAAGCTACAAAACACTTTTTTTGTCAGTGAGATATCCAAGAGAAATGTTTTTTAACATAGATGGAACACGGCAAGAGGAATATGTAAACTTGAATGTTAAACATCTAATAGTATATTTTATTGTCTTGTATTGTCTTGTATCATATAGAAAAGTATCTCAGAGTCTTGATTTGGCTGCTTTTCAGGTTCTGAGTGATTTCTTCTAAAAACATTCTCCTTTACTGGACTTACTGTATATAAGGATATATAAGGATATATAAGGATGTATATATAAGGATAAAAATCTCGGAGCAGCAAAGTAAATAAATAAAAGGGTCCTATTGGTAAGATTATTGTGGATACTTTCATATTTTTATTCAGTATATTAGCAGGTAAATATGTACTGAAGGATTTATTTATTTATTTATTTGACTAAAAACTAATAGAAAAGAGATATAACTTGAAATATTAGCATGTATCATACAGAACTTTTAATGCACTCTCTCTGGTCAAACATTTCAAACGTAAAAGGGATAAAAAATGGTGGAATAAACAGAAAAAATGAGCTTCAAGATAAGTAACTCACTTGAAAATAATGGATTTTTTTTATTATTTTTTTTTAATTTTACTTCTGAAAATAAGATAACCTACTATATCTCTTTAATCAAAAGGAAAACCTAATTCACTGGGGTTGCAAGATCTGTGAAATTTAAGGCATATTTACTATATAAGGTTGAAATTCCAGTTTGCCTTGAATTTACAGTTATAATAAAGCTGGGTATCAAAGTTGTGTTTATGTGCGTACCCCAAACCCTTAGTTACCAACTTCCTGAGTAGTGCAGGAGCATCCTCGGTATTGTCTGCATGGACAAAACAATGGGCTGGTTGAAGACAATGGGCTCTCTGGACTCCTATACTTCTTGACAAGGAACTTACTAATTATTATTATTATTACAAGAGCTCTACAGGTAGTAAATTAAGATAGTCCCAGAGATTTCCCAGGGCAGTTTCAAGTTTTATTTTGTATGTTTACATGCATTGTTGGTAACATCATGGATAGAGAATAAGGAATAAGGACACCTCAGGAGCTTTTTTTTTTTTTTTTTTTTTTTTGAACGTAGTTTAGACAGTTAGGAGATGTTCTTAACATAGTTTAAGATAATTTGTAACAAATGCTAAAACATATGTTTATGTTACTGCACGGGACCAAGGGCTAACTGAGTTATAAGAAATCATCAGAACAGTTCAGGGATGTCTCATCAAGGACACCTGTAGTGAGGACCTCTGTCACCATCCACATGGTGACTGTTCATCCTATTCAAGAGACTGAGTTTCCCACATTAGTATGTACCATTTCTTTTAACAGACATTCAGTATGCACATTGCCTCTGCCACACAGGTGAACCTGAAAATTCTCTTATATGTTATGATTTCTGTGCCCTCACCTTATATTTTAATTAGGAAATATTAAAGGATTTTTTTTTTTCACATAAAAATGACAAGAATCATAATAGCCACTGTTTTTGGTGTGCTGTTTGATGTTGTTGAGGTTGTTTTTCAGTTTGCATTCCTTTCAACTACTCCACATGAAAATGCCAACAAGGCCTTGTCTGAATTTCTTTCCTTGCATTCCTGAAGACCAAGAACTTCTAAACAGAGGAACAACGCTTTCATAGAAATAAGTAAAATTACCATATCCATGGTGATCATATTAAAATGTCCATGGTAAAGAACAAGTTAAATTCAATTAATATCCTCTGTATTAAACATTAACAAACGTACAAAGTTGTGGTACTTAAAAATGAAATTTTAAGGAATAGCTACTGTTTTCATGTTGGTTGCTGTAACAGTTGCTATGATCTTAGAATGTATTCTATTTGTTTTATTTGTAGAAGAATGCTTGAACTTCTAGAAAGTTTAAATCAAATAAAATAAACCCCTCTGTATGCTACTACATCCAAGGTATGATATCAAGAAATTTGAAAGACAGTAAACACAACTGTTTAGTGGAATGTGTGCCTGAAGAGTATCACCTACAGCAATATTTGCTCAGAGGGCACAAGAAGCCTTACAAGCAGTTACTGAAGCTAGGAAGAGAGTAATATTCATGATGTTGGTGTAGTGGGTTTACATGTCAAGTTTTTGGTAGCAGGGGGCCATAGGGGTGGCTTCTGTGAGAAGAATCTAGAAGCTGCCCCATGTTAGGTAAGGGCCCCTGCTGCTGACCAGAGCCAAGCCAATAAGTGATGTTGTTTGTGCCTCTGTGAGAGCATATTTAAGATAGGGAGAAAGAAAAAAAAAAAAAAACGCTGTACCACACAGCAGCTGGAGAGAGTGAGAGAGGAGTGAGGAACAGCCTTGCAGGCGCCAAGGTCAGTGAAGAAGGAGGGGGAGAGGTGCTCCAGGCGCTGGAGTGGAAATCCCCTGTGGCCTGTGGTGAGGACCATGGTGAAGCAGGCTGTCCCCCCTGCAGCCCATGGAGTACCACGGTGGAGCAGGGTTCCACGCTGCAGCCTGTGGAAGAGACCACAGTGGAGCAGGTGGACCTGCAATGATGGAGGCTGTGGCCTGTGGAGGACCCCTGCCGGAGCAGATTCTGGGCCGGACCTGTAGCCCGTGGAGAGGAGACCACGCAGGAGCAGGTGACCTGGCAGGAGCTGCTGCCTGTGGGGGACCCAGGTTGGAGCAGTTTGCTCCTGAGGGATGGACACTGTGATACGGACCCATATGTGGAGCAGTTCTTGAAGAGCTGCTGCCTGTGGGAAGCCCATGTCGGATTGGTTCAGCAAGGACTGCATCCCGTGGGAGGGACTCCACAGCACAGGGATGAGAGTGACTGAGAAGGAGCGGTGGAGACGAAGTGCTATAGACTGACCACAACCCCCGCTCCCCCGTTCCCCTGCGCCGCTCGGGGGGAGGAGGTAGAAGAGGGTGGATTGGGGGGGAAGGTTGCTTTTGGTTTCTTTCCTTTGTATCTCACTTCTCTAGCTTGTTAGTAATAGGTAGTAAACCTTACTACCTCCCTACTCTGAGTCTGTTTTGCCTGTCACGATAATTACTGTGCGATCTCCTCATTGTTATCTCAACCTTTGAGCCCTTTTCATCGTATTTTCTCCCTGTTCCTCTTTGAGGAGGAGGAGTGAGAGAGTGGTTGTGGTGGAGCTCAGCCGCCCACCCGAGTAAAACCACCACAGTTGGTCACCCCAGTTTGGAGGTTTCTTTTTCTCTAATATAGATTCCAGTAAAACACTGATTGGATGAGTTTTAGCATTATAAGTGCACATACGAAATATGTTTCTAATCTAAGTCTGAAGCAGCAACTTATTTTAACATTTGATATGATTTATACAAATGTAAGAGCTCAAAAGAAATGTATGTCTGAGAAAAAATACAGGCCATGTAATCCTTAGCTTCTGTATATACATATAAACCTGAGTAGAACCAGAAAGATTTATAAGCCATCACAAATCACCCTTTTAGTGAACAAATGTTAAAAGCTTCCAGAAACAATCAGTTCAACAACCAGATCAATGAAGAAATACTAAAATATAAGCATACCAATGAACTTCCAAATCTTAATAGAGAAAAATGCTTATGAGCATAGTGTTTCAGACATAAATAACTTTTTAGAGTCAATGTACTGTATTTTGTGTATTGTTTAGTTTAAAAAAATAATAATAATAACAAAAAAAAATCTAATAACCTTGACTGCACTATAATTGACATAGGAAAATTAATCCAATATGTACACACCACATGTTAAAACATCGGCATGTTCAATAGGATAGTAGATCAGATAGAAATATGCCTTATTTAAAAATATGCTTATGCCATAGTGAACAGGCCTAGCAAACTTTGAATGATGATCAGGACAGTATTTCCATTAGTTTAAAAATGGCTAATCCATGGCAATGGATTTTTATATTATTCATCAGAGTGCACTAATAATCATAGTGTGTAAATACTATAAATGAATAAGTAATGAATAAATGAATATTTTGATGGTAACAGTCACATTTTTTCATTGTAAAATTAATACTGAGTTTGGTCTACAAGATTCTTTACAGCTTGGTCAAAGTAGGTCAAATACTTCATTAATCATTCAAATACACTGCCAAAGCCTAATCAGAAACTGTGTTTAAGTGAAGAGGAACTCAGAAATTATGAGAGACCCTATTAAGGACTCCAGCTGTCAATAAGATTACAATATAGGAATGATACTCTAGGTCCTGCTCCAGACTATTATCTGTTAATTTTCTTGAATATTTTCTGTGACTCCTCTTTGCTTGCACCTATACAACTCTGTCAGATAACAGAACGTCTTCAGACCAAATAGCTCAGTATCTGCCTGACAATGTAGGTAAGCTATGCTTCTGATTATTACTTTTATTGTTTTTGCTAGTTTTCTACAAAAATAAAGGTACATCATTCTAGTACTTATTCAGAATGGTCAATGCTTATCAACTTAAAATGGATCAGAGGGCTCAATGTCCGTGAAGACGGTATATGTGAATGACATTTATAAAATGTTACTGTGGAAAGGTATTTGATGAAGTCAGAGATTTCAAAAGGTATTTATTCTACTGTTTACTATGAATACTCCAACACTAAACCCAATACAGCAAAGGAACACCAGAGTATGAAGTTTATTGAACCATAAATAAGAAAGATAGAAAGTTAATGCAATTCTTTCTTTCTTTCTTTCTCTCTCTTTCTTTCTTTTCTTTCTTTCTTTCTTTCTTTCTTTCTTTCTTTCTTTCTTTCTTTCTTTCTTTCTTTCTTTCTTTCTTTCTTTCTTTCTTTCTTTTTCTTTTCTCTCTTTCTCTCTTTCTCTTTCTCTGTTTCTTCTCTCGCTTTCTCGCTTTCTCGCTTTCTCGCTTCTCTTTTTTTTTCTCCTTCTTGATCTTTGACCACTAACCTTTGGACATATATTGCTCTTGTCAGAGTAACAGATAAGTACAAGAAGCATCTGTAAATTAGAAAGCTTGAGATACATTGGCTCTGCTGTTTCAGGAGACAATTTGTTAATATAACTGTCAATTTGTTAATTTAACTCATCACAGAGCTGGCATTGCAATGTAGCATAAAAATTGATAGCTTCATAGAATTTAATCTTGGAAAGAGCTTTTCAAAAATGTGAAAATGTAAGCCATATGATTTTAATTAGTCACAACTTTGAGCCCTTTATTTAGCAGGATAATCATATTAACAGAATCTATACCTCATTCAATTGATTTTCAGGAAACACTCCATTTTCAAAATGTTGTCCCCAAAACTAATCTAAAACTACAAACTAGAGCAAACACTGCTTACGACATCACCGGTTAGAGCTAGCCATATATCACTCAAATATCACAAGTTAATTACAGTCAGACTCATTTAGAATTTGTGATCAAGGTGGGCACATATTTTATATATATGATTCTAGCCAGACTTAATGATTAAAGCCAATTAAAGCTAAATATTATTTGATGCTGGAATCCACATGAAGAAAGCAATGTTACACACTGAATCTTGTTATGGGTGCACCCATGGAGATAATGCAGCTAAGAATGTATTATAGTCCGGTTAATATCTTAACAGTCTAAGGGTCTATATTATCTAATTAATATGGAAAATTCTTATTATTAACATGGTTAAATTGATATTCAGAAAATTCCTAGCACCTCCCCTTTTTCTCTGGTGTTTTGCCTACCTTTGCACTGTCCCCAGTGAAAGGTTGACAGCCTTAGTCTTCCTCAGAAAGAAAGGAAGAAGGGTTTCTACAAACATCTTTTCTAGGAGGAACGGGATGTTCTGTTAGTACCACTTTTCTCAACATTGAGTTTGCCTGGGGCTTTTATATATGTATGTATATATATATATATATTTGTCTTAACACAGTCTTCTTTCTTCTCAATGGTTCCCAGATAGACTTTTATAACTTTTATAATTACACAGCTGCCTTTTCAGTACTAAATCTCCTAAAGTCCTAAAGCGCATTTTTGTCATATACCAACTACCTAGGTCTACCAAGCCCTTACTATTTAAGGTATTTAGAGATGTTAAGCTAAAACAGGTGGGAAAATAGCCACTTAATGACTAGGTAATTATGAAAACAAGTGAAAATTAGTTCAGGCAAAGCAAGTTCAGAAAAACCCTGAGATGCCAGGTTAATAGGCCTATGTCTTTCTTCTGGTAATGCCAAAATCATATTTACTTGGCTACGGGAACATGCGCCCCTGATGATGGCATAAGCTTAAGAGGCTTATATTCAATTAATAACTGTGCCAGCAGCTACCAGTCTCTCTGTGCCTCAATGTCCTATCTTCTAAATGGGGATGTTGGTACTGCTTTACGTCAAAAAGATAATAAAGATTGAACTAGTGTCATCTATGATAAGAAGAGCCCTGTGAATGAATATCATAAAATAGGAAAGCCAATTAACTAAAAGCAATGCACACAAACCGAATTATGGACCTTTCAAGAGCACAGCTTGAAAGGATGACAACATCCTTCAGGGTGACCTCATCCTGCAGTGGTAGTAGAGAAGATACAGAGAAGGGCAGCTGCCCAAGGAGGGAGAAGGTGTCCTATGAGGGTAGGCTGCAGTTTAGAAAGGAGAGGATAGAGGGGACATGGTCTACTGAGGTTTTCAAAATCATTATTACAGCAGATAGGATGAATGCAGGACTGATGTACTCCAAATCATAGAGTACAAGAAGTAGGAAGCCCTTTTTAAGACTAGTTGGAGAGTAGTTTGAAACTGATAAAAGAAATTACTTCTTTACGTAGTGGGTAATGAATTTCTGGAGCTTGGTTTCACAACAGGTTGCAGAGGTATGCAATATCTGCAGGTTCATAAAGGGACAAGAGAAATTTGCAGACAAGTTTGAAAAACACATACTGAAATATTGTCCATAAAACATCACTTCTGGATGCTAAGGGACCACAGAAAATGGCAGAAATCACACACCCCCCCTAAACAGTGTTTTCTATTGCAAGTGTCTGAGGCAGAATTCAGGGTTAGACAGAGCAACATTTATGCCTTATATTCTTAGGTATTGTATTGGTAGTTAGGACTGTGTCTGTGTAGTGGGTTTACATGGCAAGGTTTGGGTAGCAGGGGGCCATAGAGGTGGCTTCTGCAAGAAGAATCCAGAAGCAGACCCATGTTAGATAAGGGGCCCACTG